>NC_086154.1:255337979-255648229 GCF_035149785.1 Candoia aspera
AGCTTTTTTCTTGACCTTTCTCCTGTGTAATGAAGGCATCAGGGCACTGGAGGAGGGAAAAATGATGACATGGCAGAGAGAGAGAAGTGGTGGCAGAGACAGAAACAAGATGCACTCCTGTCCTCTGACTTCAGCCCCATCCACCACTAACCACTGCCTTGGCCAAACGGCAGCTCTACAATTACCCCCAAGGGCAGGCGACTGGTGTAGAAGGCAGAGAGCAAGATCAGGTTACCCAAAGCTATTTTGAGTGGAATGGGTCTGATTAATTACCTGAGGTTGCACACGCAGCATCAAGGTTTACTAGGTCTCTCAGGCTACAAAACCTCTTCTTGCATTGACGGGACATCTGGCAGTTGCAGGAAACAGGAGACAAACCACTGTAACGTTTTTTGGAAAGCAGAAGAAAGCCACCAGGCAGCCAGCTTACCTGTAATTCTTCCTATAGTCCCCCGGGCATAGTTTCCGGTGTAGCCAGCGATGTGGGCCCCGAGACTGTAGCCAATCAGATGGACATTCTGGAATTGGAAGTCCTCCTTCTCCTGCAACAGTTACAGGGTGAATGAGTCACTTGCTGCTGGGGAATAGCTATTAGAAGAAGCAGGAGGCAGGGGAGAGAAGGGCACAAGGGAAGACCAGGAGAAACTGCACCAAGATAATCATCCCTGGAATCCCTCCCTGGAAGAAATGATCATCTGCAGCAGCAACCATTTCAAAGGCAAGGAAGTCTCATCCCCAAGATTCAAGCTGGTTTTCTGTTTGAAATCCTGAGATTGCATGGGGCAATGAAAGTCCCTCATATTTTGCAACCTCCAGACCAGGGTTTCTCAACCAGGGTTCCATGGCGCCCTAGGGTTCCGCGAGAGGTCACTAGGGGTTCCCTGGGAGATTACAATTTATTTCAAAAATTATTTCAAATTCAGGCAACTTCACCTTAAAGAGGTAAGTTTCATTCTTTATTTTTAGTTTAAGAACACTGTTAATGCACAGTTACAGGCCTACACATGTGACAAATATAATACTTTTGTAACTTCTTGCCAGGCCTGCAACTAGGGTCTGTGTCACCCGGGGCAAACATGGATTCCACGCCCCCCCCCCCCATGAGTTGGTGAGGGAGGATTTTGCCATTTTGGCACCCCTCCCTGTGGCGCCCGGGGCACATGCCCCGCTTGTTCCCCCCCCCCAGTTGTGGCCCTGCTTCTGGCCTATCTTTGAGCCTGAACGTGCAGGGGTTCCCCGAGGACTGAAAAATATTTCAGGGGTTCCTCCAAGGTCAGTAGGTTGGCTGGCTGGGGAATTCTGGGAGTTGAAGTCCACCCGCCTGAAAGTTGCCAGGGTTGAGAAACACTGAAATAGAGGCAAGTATTTAAGATCTGTGAAATGATGTGTTTCCTACTCCCAAGTTTCCCCAAGCTTCACATTTCCAAATGACAGCTGGGGAATAACCAAATTAGGAAATAGATAGGTTAAGGAAAGGTGAAGCAATTAGGGAGCGACCGAGCACATCTGAGCAAGAGACCTGAGCCAGGTTGGCAGATACAAAAGGATGGAGCTTCTGTGCATTTCAGGTGGACTGAAGATATCCGGCATGTAATCAATCCCAATCGCTTCCTCCCCTCCCCTTTTTGGCATTCAGCCGGCTTTGTAATGCTGCTCCGACGAAGTCTTGCATGAGCAAGTTTGGCATTTCCAAGCATCAACTCGGTGCAAGTTTGGGCTGTCACTTCCTTGTACAATTTGCACTCTGAAATATTGATTAGCTTGTAAACTTTACCTGTAACCAGTCCAGCAGCTCTGCAAGTTCTTTTCCAACCAGCCTGGTGTTGTTCACAGAGGTGGGGTAGAGCTGCTGGGCAAGAGGAAGCCAGTCCACAACCACCACATTGGCCTCCTTCTCACGTTCCTGTAAAGCTGAGACGAGGGTGCCCATCCATTCTTCATACATGCCACCCATCTGGAAGAAGAATCAGGACATGGCTCCCTTCTAGTCCTAGGAGGATTGTAACAAGGGCTTGAAACACCAATAAATAGGTATTTTTTAATAGGAGGGATGCAGCTGTTCATACATTTGGGGAGTCATCCTGGAGAAGATTTGGCTTAAATGTTCCAAGCAGAAGGCCGAAGACTTGGATGACCAGAGGGTGTAAAGACTCCCCGAATTCCACGCAACTCCTGGTGACCACATGGGCAATCCATGTGGTTTCCTTGGCAACAGTGCACAAGGGATATCCCTTGCCTTCTTCCAGGAGGGTTATTTTCAGCTTTCCAATCTACACTGTATCTTAGGGATTTCCTACTAGTCTCCCTTCCAAATACTAAGCAAGCCTAACCTGGCTCAGCTTTGGTTTTGGTTTTATATCAGCCGAGGCCAGTTAGATGCAGCAACTTGCCATGGGCATAAACCTTGACAGTCCCACAGAAGAGATCTGCCATGGCTTTCCTCCAGGGTGTTTTCTCAACTACTTAGTTTAGGCTTCAGTCTTGGGGTTTTCTAGTGGTCTCCAACCCCAAAATTGATCAGGTTTGATCCTGATTGTTTCCTTCTAAATCAGCCAAGGCCAGTGACTTGCCACTTATCTCAAACTAGACTCTAACCCAGTGTTTCTTAACCTCAGCAACTTTAAGATGCGTGGACTTCAATTCCCAGAATTCCCCAGCCAGCATACCAGCTGAGGAATTCTGGGAGCTGAAGTTCACGCATCTTAAAGTTGCTGGGGTTGAGAAACACTGCTCTAACCAAACTATGAACTAGGACCCTCCCAGTTCAAATATGAATATGTCTTAACCCTGGATTATTTTTGGACAGGTTTCCGTACAATGGCATCTCCCTTGACCCCAGTGCCTATGCCCAGACCAGGGACAATACTAATTTGCCTTATTTGATTGTAAAAAAATTATAACACAAATTCAGATCTTCCACTGGTGGTTTACAAACTCTGAAAATCACATTATTAAAAAAAAACCCTTAAGGCTATTATTAAAATATACTGTTTCCCAAACTCAGAGCGGCATCCCGATTCCAGAGTTGGCCCTTCTTAATTTAAACTAGCAACAGCACATGAGGACCTGATCTAGACTGAGACCACCACACATGGATGGAGGGTGCTTAACACACACATACGCACCCCTCTACTTCCTCCGAAATTGCCTCCTCCACACACATGAATACAAGTTGTTGTTTTTAACTGCATTGGGACCAATCCATTTCTTTTCTTGTTTGGAGGGGAAGGATTTTGAAAAGCATGGAGCTCAGGGAGGAGATTTTTTAATTTTTAAAAAATTTATTTTCTATCCCACCTTTATTATTTTTATAAATAACTCATGGCGGTAAACATACCTAATACTCCTTCCTCCTCCTCTTTTCCCCACAACAACAACCCTGTGAGGTGGGTTGGGCTGAGAGAGGGGGACTGGCCCAAGGTCACCCAGCCGGCTTTCAGGCCTAAGGCGGGACTAAAACTCCCATACCACGCCTGATTGGCTCTTGGGCTGAGAGGGAGGGACTGGCCCAAGGTCACCCAGCTGGTTTTCAGGCCTAAGGCGGAACTAGAACTTACTGTCTCCCGGTTTCTAGCCCGGTGCCTTAACCACTAGGCCAAACTGGCTCTCTTAGTTTTCCTCAACTATACACGCTGGCCTCAACCCAGAAAGTTCTACCATGCTTGCATTAGTCAGTTAAAAAGAGAAAGGCAGCCCCAAGTTGGATATTTAGCGTATCCTGTAGTTCGGCCCTTAGAAGTTGCTCACTGTAATGATATGTGGGAATGACCTTGAGAGACGGGTGAAGAGACGCTGCCAAGGGAATGGTCAGATAAGAGACAGCTGAGCCTGCAGCTGCACAGTGGGTGGAGCAAGAGGCTCAGGGGGGACCCTCCCTAATTTCTTGGGCTGTAAAGGAGATGGTGGGAGAATTGTACTTTTAGATTTGGAAGATTGATGTAGCCTTATCAGGTAGACCAGACAGAAAACACAACCAGATAAGCTAATTCTATTTTATTGTAAAGCTACATTAACAAAATCTTGCAAGTCTGAAAGTACAAATCTCCCGCCATCTCCTTTACAGCCCAAGAAACTAGGGAGGGGCCCTTCTGAGCTTCTTGCCCCACCCACCGTCCAGCTGTGGGCTATGCTGCCTTTTATCTGACCATTCCCTAGGCAGCGTCTCTTCACCCTGCCTCTCAAGGTCATTCCTACATACCATTACACTAACTGCCTGTGTTTGAACTGCCAATTTGTCTGTCCATAAACTGATTTTTTCCCCTTTTTTTTGGGTGCTGGGGGGGAAGGACTCTGCCATCTTTTTCTTCCCAAAAGGCAGAAAAATTTCTGGGGATGATCCTATTACTCCCACACAGCAGGCTGCATATTACCAGGGCAAGCAGACAGGGACTGACTCGACCACTGATGGATTCCCAATTATCTTCAGAGGAGTCCATGGCTTTACAAAACCGAATACCTCCAGATGAATTGGGGTCACCACACTGAGACTTCCCCAGCCAGTCCTCCTCAGGAGAGTTCTGAGCAAGCTCCAACTTTTTTGTGGCTCTGGACCAATTGGACTCAATTCATAATCTGGTCTCTTCTTCTCTGCCTGCCATGTCATTGGCTGAATTAGACAGAGGCTCATCCAGAGGCAGCCTTGCAGATAATAGACTGATACATTTAAGTATGGTCTCACAGTCTAGGGTACTAGAAATGACCAAGCGTAGAAGGTACATTCCATCAAGAAAGATGGGCGGTTCAGAGCTGTATATAACTTGGGTTTAGATACAGCAATGCTGCCAAAAATTAGTTGCTGTAAATAATCACAACTTTAATTGGGGAGCTTGTCATGTGCCATGGAGCTCAGTAAAGTCCTTCTACTTACTGTCCATCCATGAATAATGAAGAAGCTTTTTGCAGAGACATTGAACTTGCAATCATCTAGGAGCTGGTCTTGGCCAACATGGAGATAGCAGCCAGCATCATCTGGGTCTGTGGTAGTACGAACAATGAATTTCACTTGCAGATCCTGAACTTTGGATGGTTCTTCTCTCAGCTTTAGCACTTGAGAAATGCTATCATCTGGAATAAAAATATTTAGAATTTAGTATCACTCATCTGTCAGTGATGTTGAACAAATACAGAATCTACCTTCCTAATGCAGTCACCCCACTTGGTGCCCTTGAAATGTGTTGGACTTCAACCCTCAGAACAGGAAGCTGAAACCCCATATCTGGAGAACATCAGGTTGGGAAAAGCTGACTTCATATTCAATAGCTATCAGTTGCTGGTAACTGATATACTCAGCACAGTTTCCCTTGTCCATTCTTTGAGAAAGTAGAAAGGCTTTTGCAGCTGAAACAGTCCTTTCCACATTTCATCTACTCCGGTCTGATGACTGTATCAAGTGTATCTACAAGAACTTCCTCTTCTCCACAAGCTGATTCAGTATGTATCTGGCAGCTTTTCAAACTATTAAAATGCTCTTGTGAGAACTCCCAGATGAGTCAAATGCAAAACCCACAGATAGAACTCAGCCACCACGGAATGACTTTGGCCAAATAATGTTTTGTTCTGAGGCAGTGGAGACCTGCCTCAAAGGCAAACAATACCGTATATCTTTTATCACACTAAGCCATTTTTATAACTGTAAAGCTTCTGGGTGCTAATTTTCCACACAAAACCAATCTGAGGCCAAGAATCCACCCAGACCAGAGAGGAAAACCAGCCCTGTAAAAATTCATATCATCCCCTCCCCTTTGGCCAATGGTCTCAAGACATCCCATTTTTATCCTCATATAACCGGCCAAGAATCTTGGGTTGAGATTGGGCCACAAAGCATGCTGTGTTGGCTGAACAGGAGGAGGAACTCAGACCCATCCCCCAGATAAAATAGAACATGGCTCATTCCACTAAATTCTCTCTCTGTCTCCTCTCTGCTCTTTGAACATCTGCTGCGCAAAGTCAGTTGGTTTTCAAAACGGTTGGAGAGATTTTCCACATCTTCTTGGCTGCAGCTGAAGTCCCAGATGCTTGCAAGTTGCAAAATGGGGACAAGGTGGATTCTAGCATGCACACTAAATAGAAGCTAGTTCTGGACTGATCCACTACCATTTTGCTTGAATTGTGACACTGCAGGTTGCCCACAGCTGCTCATCAATGGCTAAGAGAGATGTTGATGGGAGCCTATATATATTTTGTGGAAGTTCTCTGCTGTTACTGACTTCTCCTCTGGTGACCTTGAAGATTTCTGAAAGGGGCAGGAACATGTTCAGTGGGTTTTTAGACGGTTGTAACCCCACTGGTTCTGTAGGACAAAGGGGTGCAACTTTTCAAGGGGAACACAATATTTGGGGGGCAAGGGCCATGCTTTCACCTTGAGTGGTATGCTGTGGCTAAAAACAAGGGCATCAAGATTGCACAAAAAGTCTACAGGGAGCCGAGACTGCACAATCAAAGCCCTGTCCATTTTTAACGGTGTTGCATAACAGCATTTATGCAACTCATTTTCCTTGGTGACTGAATGAACCCATTTGCTGGGTTTGCATAATATCTGGAAACATAAATTAATAAAATGGGGTGTTAACCCTAACCAAGTTTAGCGTATTAGGGAACATGCTACATATTTAAGGAAGCCGGTTAATTGTGTTGTGCAAATACAGCCTATGGGTGTTCAGCAGAATGCCTGCTTGTTCAAAGTGCATCAAGTAAGACTCTGTGGGCATCCTCAGCATGCTGCCAAATGCACACTCCCAAATTGCATGCAGAATGTGTATATATTGGCTCCTGGGATACAACACACCAAAAGACATGCAGAAGGGAGGCAGAGTGCACAGAAGTGATTTTTTTGGGGAAAAAATGATTATATCTATAGTTATTGGTTTTATGATTCTCTTGTGAAATGCCATGCGTATATACAGTATGATTGGGTGCTATCTAAAGTCTCGAGGGATCACACTCTACACCAAATCCTGGTCTCTCAGAATGTTGATGGACCATCCCATTCATCTTTCAAAGCAAGCCACCTGCCCCTCCTATTCAGTTCTTTGCAGTGGGGAAAAAAATCTGCATTTGAAATAAAGCTCATTATCTTCTACCTTCATCATAGGCAGCTTGAGGAGAAAGCAGGCTATAATGAAGACTTGTATCTAATTAGGAAAATGCTAATTGATTATACTCAGTTCATTAGGAACACTCTTTCTACCCATGTAGACTTGCCTCTTGACCAATGGCCATCTTCCTACTTTTGAGCAAAAGTCAAGCTCAGCCTTTTTGTGAATTTGAGCCAAAGAAGCATCACATTTTGCCCATAAAAGGAGCAGAGGTAATACAGGTCTCTAAGTACAACTTGCTGCTGTGTAGTAGCAACATTAGAAACATTTCAGTTCAAGTTGCAAAGAGATAACAGAAGCTGAAACAGCAACATACAACTGCAATTAAGTGTTTATTACATTGCATAGAGTGGCAAGTGGATTTTTTCTTGCCTCCCTCCGGCTCACAACACACCCCTTGGAGTCATATAACCAGCTGAACAGCCCAGACCAGTGTTTCTCAACCTTGGCAATTTTAAGATGCATAGACTTCGACTCCCAGAATTCCCCAGCTGGCATCTTAAAGTTTGCCAAGTTAAGTCCATGCATCTTAAAGTTGCCAAGGTTGAGAAACACTGGTCTAGACTAAACTCACATCAGCAGAGACAGTATCTCCAAAGGGCACTTCTCCAGATTTCCCTCAAAATCCCAAGAGTACCGAGGCCAATAGAAGGGTTCACCAATGAAATAAGAAGCATGCTTGTGCCCTGAGGCAGCCCTTTGGGTATAGTTAAGCAATAGCTTAAATCAGTGCATGTCAAATAAAACCCCCAGGGAAGATCCATTGTGCTCAATTGGCAAAGGATTCCACCCTCATCTCAATATCTCAGAAGCTCAGCTTCATCTTAACCATGGTTTATGGAGTCATCCATATAATGTGTCACACAGCTTTGCTTTGGAGACAGTTAAGAGTGGAATTTGCTCAATCTACCAAGTCCTACGCAAGCAAGAATATTCAGGATTAGCGTGTGCCAGAAATCTGGCCCACATCTCTCCAAAATTCTGAATGAGACACTGCATTTGCCAATACCCATGTGCTTCTGAGGATGTGCAGAGAATGAATGAATGAATTCCAATGGAGAAAGAAAAACACCAGGAGAAGAACTTTCTCATCAGATAATTAAATTCAAGATGGGATTGTACCATAAGATGTTAATTTAAAAAATGAGGCATCAAAAATGGCTCGTTTTTCACTATTATGACATATTTATTTAATGCTACCTCCAAGCCAACAGAAACTGCATTTTTGCTGCACATTGAGCATCCCTCTTTTTACTTTTTCCATTGGAAATCATTCATTCGTTCATTCATTCAAAAGGGTAGTTGGGCTATCTTCTTCAACTCAGCTCTTTGAAATCGCGGATCTATTACCATAAATCAAGAGCTGGGTCAGCAAACGTCATCAAACAATTAACTAAAATAGGAGCACTGACAGAGTCTACATTCACTGAGAAAGCAGTCCTATCGTTCTGGTTCATGTCACAGCGTACAGTTTGCTTGGTTTCGTCAGCTCGTGAAGTATCCGCTCAATGGTGATTACTTCATGAAGCGTGGTTAGGCTGCGGCTTAGTGCAACGTGCAAACCCAGCCACTGCATTCAACGGCTCAGTCCCCGTGCAACAGATACGAGAATTGCCATCTTGCAGTCCCGTTTCTGCAATCCCGACAGCAAGTCAGCAAGGGTTTGGAGTGGAGACGAAGGGGGACCCAGGACTGTAAATGCACAGCAGGACACATCATTGCAAGCTCTCAAACCAAAACGTAAACATTTCCTCCCCAAAGTTTCAGATGGGCTTCGTTTCCATTTCTCCAGAGAAGCGGTTCCCGGGGAGGAGAAATGAGGCTCCGAGCAGGGCGATTTTACGCAACCGTTCTCCCGGCGATTCGTTTGCCTGATTATCAACCCCGGATTGAATCCTCACGTGCACCGCGCGCGCCGCTCCGCCACATTAGCAGCCGCCGACCGCTTTCCCCTCTCAACCCCTCCCTCTCCCCCTCCCCCAAAAGCAGCCCCCGTCGGGAAAAACTTCAAGTTCTGATCAAGTGGAGAAGAATCCACCGAAGTCTCTGCGCGCCGCGCCTTGCCTTCCCCTCCCACGCGCCCGGGCGCCTCGCGTGGGGCTCGCGACCCATTCGGAGGACACGCTAAGCGAGAGGCGAGGCGGGGTTCTGCCGCGACTGGGGAGCCCTCCCAATTGGCCGAGGTTGACCGAGTCCCCGCTCCAGCCCGGCCGGGCAGGGCATCTGAGGACTCTGGGGATCTTCCTCGCTGCGCGCACCCGCCGGCGCCGAGACCCCGCCGCTCTCCGGGGACGCGCGGCTCGCCCAAGGGCAAACCCCGGCAGGACCCCCAAACGCTGCATCCGGTCGCTCGGGGAGCTCCGCCGCCTCGCCCCGACCCCGCTCCGTCTCGGCGCCGCTGTACCTGTCCGGGGCTCCATCTCCGCTCTGGCGGCGGCGGCGGCGGCGGCGCTCCCGAGGCGCAGGAGGAGCGGCAGCAGGGACAGGAAAGCGCGCATCGTCCTTCTCCGCGCTCGGGCTTCGCCGGCGGCTGGGCTGCGGCTGCGGGGGCGGCGGGAGCCACCGAGCAACGGGCGCAGAGCGGGGCGAGAAACCGGAGAGGAGCGAGCCACGCGCGAGAGCATCCACCGGGGGGGGGGAGGAGGCGGTGGTGGAGCAGCAGCAGCCCAGCCAGCGGCGCCTCTTTGCTGGGACTGCAAAAGGAGGGGGTCCCTTCTAAATAGGCGAGGGGGCGCGTCACCTGACCCATGGCCAGAGGGGGACGGGACTCCGGAGGCTTCGGCTTCAGGGCGCTGATTGGTCACGCCTCCCTGACGTCGGGCGAAAGCCGGCCAAAAGTGTCAATGAAGCGGCGACACACCCACCTCGGGGAGGGGGAGCCGGACTGGGCTGGGCGCCGGGCGGCGGGCGGGAGGGGAGACCAGCCCTTTCAACCTGGCAAGGCGAGGAAGGTCGCCGCCAAGGATCCGGCAGCTCCGGGGCCGCTGCTCGGGACGGCTAATCGTTCACACTCACGCACACGCACACACCCAGCACGCGAAGCAACTGGTCTCTCCGAGGACCCTCTCAGGGGGGGAGGTGCCCCCGGGCGAATTGTCGGGGACTCTAGTGGGCGACGAGAGAAGGTGGATAAGAGGGATCTTGCCCTGAACCAGCGTCCTTAAGAGGGCTTTGGTTGATGGGGTGAGGCGGCCGCACCCCCGGGCAGAGGGAGGCAGAGGGCTCAGGGTCCATATTTTCAGAGCGGAGTTGTGGTTTCATACAGCGTCCTTGTGGTGTAGTCCAAGACCTCTGGCCTTCTCCTTCCCCACAGCCCAGGAGGGAGCCGCACCCTGGTTCATGTGGCAGAGCAACCTGCCGTCAGATCAGGAAGAAAACGCAAGGAACCCTTCTCCCTCCTGGTCCCCTTCTCCTTGCCAGGCTTCTGAGAGGGACTCTCTCGCAGGCCCATCTTTGCTGAACAGCAGGAGCAGAGGCTGCACCCCGCCCGCCCTGTCCCTGGAGGCTCCAGGGAGAACCGGAAATGCGACTGGGGTTTTGTTTGGCAGGCCGCCCTCTTTAGAATAGTTAACCTGCATCGTTCCCTTCAAACGTTTACTAGCATCCTTGAGGCTCGGATTTACTGCCGCCAGATGGGATTGATGGCCACCAGTTTAGACAGCTGTAAAAGGGGGCTGAACAAAGTCCTAGAGAATGGTTGCTAATCTTGATGGCTGTTTACCACCCCTGCAATCCCAGGGAAAAAGATAAAGGTGTTCATCAGCTCCTGAGGATGGCTATAACCACACCATTTTCTTGCTAATGGTACAGAGGTGGCTTCCATTGCCCTCTTCTGGGGTGTTTCTTTGACATTCCAGCTTAGCCTCCAGCTGTGGGATTCCTTGGTCATCTCCCATCCAAGCACAAGGCTGTCGCTTAGCCAAGGCCACCCAGCTGCAAGTGAGCCAGGAAGAGGCTGGAGGATCCGTCTCCTGTCCCTGGCCGTGGGTTTCCTGAAGCCACTGCAGTGCCCTTCAGCTACAGGAGCTTTGAGCAAGGTTGTTCTTGCTGTCATAAAAGTTGAAGGAAAGAGAGAAAGAAAAGATTGGGGGAGAGGGAAAGAAAGAAGGAGGAAAGAGAGGAGAGGAGAAGGGCTGGAAGGAAGGAAAGAAGTAAGAGAGGAGGGAGGGAGGGAAGGAAAGAAGAGGAGGGAAAGGAGGGAGGGAGTGAAGGAAGGGAAAGGAAGGGAAGGGAGGGAGGGAGGGAGGGAGGGAAAAAGAAAGGAAAGAGAAAATAGAGGGCAGGGAAGGGAAAATCCTAAGTGTGGGAATCCAAACAGCATCTTGGTCAAGGTCACTTCAGCCCTGGTACTGTTCCTAACAATGGATGTTCACCCATCAATCACAATATGGAGTCTTGGTTTCTGACACATGTGGATTCCGTGGGTGTGCATTTCTATCTTTTCCCCCCAACAAGGGAACATACTTTAACAGGATCTTTCCATGCCATTTATGGCATGGTTACTTCCCCTCTTGTTAATGTGTATGCCAATTAAATTCTACTTACAAACTGCCAGAGGAATAGCCCCCCACACACACACACCTTTCCCAGACTTGGTCTCTTACCCCATTTGCTGCAGAACTGAGCTAAAGCAGGCTTCTGACTCTGAGCTGTAATGCTGAAAAGATTTTTTTTTTAATTCATACAAAGGAATAGCAGCCTCCCTCAATTTCTTCCAGATAAAACATATAAAGAGGATAGGATCATTTCAGAAAATACTCCAGTGAAGACTTGGGGCGGGGGGGCTCGGAGGGAATGCTGATTAACTTTGGGGGACAGTGGAATGAGGGGGAAATTGGAAGAGGACCCCCCTACAACACATTTCTCCTGATCTCTGAACCTGGGAATGCACTTCTGAAAATGATTGCTTTCAGATAACACATTTATGGGCATTTACCTGGGAAGATGCATCACCAAATACGGCGGGATTTAGCCAAGATCCCAGTTAGTAGCGTATGGCATCTTTTGAAGTCATCTGACCATCGCCGTAGCAAAATAACAGGAATGAGGACAGGGGTTGTATTTCCACAACACTGACAGGGTGATGCTATGAAAACACAAAAAGACACCAGTGAGAATCCTGCCTCTGTTCCAGGGAGCTGTGCATCTAATTTAGTCATCCTTCTGAATGGAGCAGAGTTTACTAGAATAAAGAGGAATATGGCTGGAGTATAATCCAGGAAATCATGTTGAAGAAGAACTCTCCTATCGAGTGTCTAGGAAAAAATGGGCAAGCGATGCTCAGTTCCTAACAGCAGACAGTGTTGGGCAGGATTTTCTGTTAATCTTCAGCCATTCCTTAGCTTAGGTACCACATCCTTTAGCTACAAAGTTATGATAAATAAATAAGCATCTGCAATTTTTTCCAAAGCAAGTTTGGTTTCCTTATGGTTGACAGAGAGATTATTATTGAAAAGAACTGTGAGATATTAAAGATAAGTAACAGTGGAGAATGGAAGGGAGGAGAAAGCCCAAATGAAATTGCAGAGGATGTTTTTTTCTAACAATCTGCAATAAATAAAAGAGTTACAAACACTTTTACACTCTATGCATCTGACTTCTGGCTCTGTTGATGCTACCTAGTATGTTTTTTATGTATGGATGTTTTACAAAACAATAGATATATACATCTTGGTACTGTATATTTCTTACATCAGATTTATCATGCACTGGTCCCAAGAAAATCAATGCCATATTATTTATTTATTTATTTATTTATTTATTTATTTATTTAATCAATTAGTCATTTTGGAAATAATAAGAGACATGCCTTCTCATTAAGGTTTATCTTCTATCATAGATGCTTGCTTGGCATATCTACCTACAGTTAACCCGGCTATTGGCTGGGTGTGCAGAGAACTGTAAACTAGTCCCACAGGTTTACACAACACATTTTGGCTAGAAGCGCTTTAGTGCATTGTACAAATATTGCTTATTCTGCTTAATTTTGTCAAAACAGAATGCAGTGGTGAGTCACATGGAGTGTTTCTTTGAGTGGAAAAAGAAGGCCAGCTTGGGTCAGCTCTGAGCCTTGCTTGCCAGCATGCACATTGGCACTTTCCAAAAAGAAGAGGAGAGGGGAGCACCCTAGAATCCCTCCCACCAGCTTGGATTTTATACCCTCTTGGATTTTATATTTATTGCATTTTATAATAATTGTGATGTGTCTGGTTTTATGAGATTTTAATGTTTATGTTCAGAGTTTGATTTTATTGTAAACCGCCCAGAGTCCCTCTCTTGGGGGAGATGGGTGGTAATTAAATTTGAATAATAAATAAATAATAAATAAATAAAATTGTGTGAATTAGCATTCAAGCCCAAATTGGATTTACGTTCACCATGAGCCACTTGAAAACCTCAGTGTAGAAAAAAATTAAAAACCCCACATTCTCTTACTTTACTGCAGTGTTTCTCAACCTTGGCAACTTTAAAATGTGTGGACTTCAACTCCCAGAATTCCCCAGCCAGCCATGCTTTATGAGTGGAAGTGCATTCTATTATTTCTATTATGAACAGGCCCTAGAGATGACATGCAGCATCATTTCTGAAGAGCGTACAGGCCTGCAAATTAAGAAGTGCATTATTGTCCTATTGCTTTGCAGGTTTTGTTGTTGTTTATTCGTTCAGTCGCTTCCGACTCTTTGTGACTTCATGGACCAGCCCACGCCAGAGCTTCCTGTCGGTCGTCAACACCCCCAGCTCCCCCAGGGACAAGTCCGTCACCTCTACAATATCATCCATCCATCTTGCCCTTGGTCGGCCCCTCTTCCTTTTGCCTTCCACTCTCCCTAGCATCAGCATCTTCTCCAGGGTGTCCTGTCTTCTCATTATCTGGCCAAAGTATTTCAGTTTTTCCTTTAATATCATTCCCTCAAGTGAGCAGTCTGGCTTTATTTCCTGGAGGATGGACTGGTTTGATCTTCTTGCAGTCCAAGGCACTCTCAGAATTTTCCTCCAACACCACAGTTCCAAAGCATCGATCTTCCTTCTCTCAGCCTTCCTTATGGTCCAGCTCTCGCAGCCATATGTTACTACGGGAAACACCATTGCTTTAACTATGCGGACCTTTGTTGTCAGTGTGATGTCTCTGCTCTTAACTATTCTATCGAGATTTGTCATTGCTCTTCTCCCAAGAATTAAGCGTCTTCTGATTTCCTGACTGCTGTCACCATCTGCAGTAACCTTCACACCTAGAAATACAAAGTCTTTCACTGCTTCTACATTTTCACCCTCTATTTGCCAGTTACCAATCAATCTCCCAGGCCATGCTTACCTGTAATTCCAGGTGTCATTTGACTGCCCACCTTAGCATTCCAGTCTCCTGTGATGATAATAACATCTCTTTTAGGCATGTTGTCCAGTAAGTGCTGCAGATCCTCATAGAACTGCTCTACTTCAGCTTCTTCAGCATCTGTGGTTGGGGCGTATATTTAGATCACTGTGATGTTAGATGGCTTGCCCTGAATTCGAATTGAGATCATTCTATCATTTTTTGAATTGTATCCAAGCACTGCTTTAGCCACTTTACGATTAATTATGAAGGCTACTCCATTTCTTCTGTGGTCCTCTTGTCCACAGCAGTAGGTCTGGTGGTCATTTGATGTGAAGTGGCCCATTCCAGTCCATTTCAGTTCACTGACGCCCAAAATGTCTATCTTTAATCTTGACATCTCACCAATAAACACATCCAATTTGCCCTGGCTCATAGATCTTACATTCCAGGCTCCAATGGTGTGTTGATCCTTAGAACATCGGATTCGCCGTTCACCACCAGCACCATCAGCCGCTAGCCGTCCTTTCGGCTTTGAGCTAGCTGCGTCATCACGTCTGGGGCTAGTTGAACTCATCCTCTGTTCCTCCCCAGTAGCATTTTGACCACCTTCCGACCTGGGGGTCTCATCTTCCGATGGTATACCGACATATCTCTGGTTGTACTGATCCATTTAGTTTTCACGGCAAGGATACTGGGGTGGGTTGCCATTACCTTCCCCAGGGATCGCATTTAGTCTGACCTCTCTGACATGACCTTCCCGTCTTGGGTGGCCCTTCACGGTTTAGCTCATGGCATCATTGAGGTGCTCAAGCTCCAGCACCACGACAAGGTAACGATCCTTTGCTGAAGGCTTTGCAGGTAGTCCTCACTTAACAACTGCAATTGGGACCAGCAACTGCAGCGCCGAGCGATGTAGTCATTAAGTGAAACATCATGTGACCATGCCAGACTTACGTCAGTTTCACTGTGGTCATTAAGCAAATCACCTGCGGTTGTTAAGCGCAACATCACGTGACCATGACTTGCAACTTCTTGCTGGCTTCTCCATTGACTGCTTTTTGGAAGCTGGCTGTGAAGCTTGCACATGGTGATCACATGATCACGGGACACTGCAACCATCATAAATGTGCGCCAGTTGCCAAGTGCCCAAATTGCGATCATGTTATCATGGGGACATTGCTACAGACATAAGTTCAAGGAATGGTTGTAAAACTACTTTTTCAGTGCCATTGTAAGTTTGAACAGTTGCTAAACAGGGCAGTCATTAAGCGAGGACTACCTGCATTACATTAAATGTTGCATGAAACCATCGCTTGATTCAGCGATCCCAGCTGCTGGGATTTATCAGTCAAGATGTACAGTTTGGTATCATGTAAGGGCCCAGTCAATTTTGTTTCTTCAAATATTCATCTATCTTCTCCAGGGAAATGTCTTGTCCTTTATATAAATTGGAATAATATTGATGGAATGCTTTTTGCATAGTCACACTATCACTTATTACAGTATCTCTCTCTTGTAACTTCAATATCATTTTCTTTTCTTTTTCTTTGTGTAATTTCTATGCCAGCCAGTTCCCTGATTTGTTTGCAAACTCATAATAATTCATTTTTGTTTCCATTTCTCTCACTGTTAACATAGATCATTGTCACCGTAAAAGCTTAATTTGTTGGGAAATACTTATCTTCTCTGGAAACGTCTTTAATTCTTCTTCTTTTCTTTTTATCTCAGTTTTGTGTTTTCTTCTTCTTCCTGAGTTCACTATTATGTTGTATAAAGTAATCTCTCATTAAAGCTCTGTTTGTGTCCCAAATTATTCTTACATCTGTACCTTTATTAAGATTATTTTAAAAAAACTCTTTTAATTTCTTTTTACAGTCCTCCACTATTGCTTCTTTCTGTAACACCATTTCATTTAACCTCTGTCTGAAAGAACCGGGTTTCCAGTTAAAAACCAAATTATGATTATGACCTGAAAAAGTCTTTGGTAGTATCTCTACTTTATGAAACTTAGTGGCCAAATTCTTCAAAATACAAATCATATCTATTCTTCAAAAAGATCTCTGTCTTTCAGGAAAATAAGTATTCTCCCTTGAACTGCCATTTTTATGTCTCCATACATCAACAAGCTCTAAATTGTCCATCAAATTAAAAAAAAAACTTTTGGTAATTTACCTTGTGTAGTTTTAATATTTTTCTCAGAAGTTCTGTTTAGTTGTGGGGAGATCATTCTATCCCAACCCCTCATTAAACACCATTTTTTATAAGAAAAGCCCCAAAATTTCCAAAATTTCCACTTTGTAATTAACTTGTTTTACATTTCCAGTCACTTGATCTACAGATTCTTCCATCTTCTTAACTTCTTTCATTTCCTTTTTCATTTTTACAAGTCTTTCTTCCATTCTCTCTTCAAAAGATGCCAAATTATCACATTAGCCCAATTCCTCAAACATTTTCCGCAACAACTCTGGTGTAATTCCTCTTTCAGGTGGTTGCTATTCTAATATTATAATCTAAAAGTGAAAGTGTCTCAGTTACACGGGAAAAAGTACAAGACTGGCTTTCCTTTTCTTCTTCTTCTTCTGATTTGCCTTTCTGTGTTGTTAATACTTTAGTCTCAGTTGGCACTCTGTAGTTACAGTCACAGTCACATTCTCACTCATATTACCTTTATCTTCTTTGTTTTGTAAAATCCACCAATTGCCTATGTTCTTTAATATTAAACAAACAACATTCCCACAAAAGTCCAATCCAATATTTAAGTCCAATATTTTCAAAAGCGATTTCACCAAAAATTAATTTCAAAATTACTGTCCCCTTTATCCATTTAAATTTTGTTGCATCCAATCCTTGTTAACTCTTTGCTAGAGATTTAAAAACTTTAAAACCTTTCTTTCCCTCCTTCTTTAATCCAGAAAGAATGTTGACTCACCAAGTGGTTTTCTCTTATCTTGCTGATCAGAAGATCTCTCTTTCACCATAAACTGGTTACATCTGATAGTGGTTAAGAGAGTGAGCCTTTTGCAAACCTTAGGTCCATTACAGGCTGCATTGAGGTTGTGAGCCTGATTGAAATTCCTCAACTCCCAGCTACTCAACTCACAGGTTGACCACAAAAACCTCAGTTCCTGCAGTCTATTCACAAGGAGCAGATGTCTGGAGTGCAGGTGGGCAATCTCACAATCTCTCCTTGTCCAGAGAAACTCTGCCAACCAGAATTCACTGTTTGGTCGCCAATCTCCACTGCAATGCCATCCCTGCTTGTTCAGCGACATCTAGTTTGTCGTGGAATCTTATCTGGAAGCCACCATCTTGACTTTCTTGATCTCCTGTGACCCTCCTGTTGTCAACTGAACAACTATACCTACAGGTCTCATCAAGAATCTTTTAGGGTTGCTCAAATGACATCTCCTTTCCCCCCTTCATTAATGTGTTTTGGTGCTCATATTTCCATGAGAATGTAAATTGCCTCATTGTGGAAAATGGAAAACTACAGTATAGGAAATAGGATTAGCAGGCAGTTAGCATTTCAAGTCAAGGTGAAGTTTTCTTCACACCAAACTTGATTCCTGGCGTCTTCATTTTCTTGAGTACAAAGTTTTTTGGCAACAGAAGCAAAGTGGGATGCCCTTGTCTTCTTCTGAGATGCATTTTTTACTTCCCAATCTAACGTATTGCCTTTTGGATCCCCTAGTGGTCTCCCATCCAAGTTCTAACCAAGTCTGACCCATCCTGCTAAGTTTTTTAAGATCAGCCAAGGTTCACTAGGGCTGCTAAGGTAGAGTTGTCAGTGTGGTCAGTGCTATGGTTTCAAGTGCAGCACAAGTTCATAGAGGTATGGAAGAAGAATGCAAGATCTAAAGTGGTGGTAAAGGGGCCTGATCAGAGGAATAAATTTGGAGAATTGGCCTTAGGGGATGAGATTTGTTGTTTGATTGATTACACTGATATTTTGATATCCTTTTCCGCAGGAGTTCGAGGTAGCAGATCCTTTCTTCATTTTTTTTTTCCTCTCTACAACAATCCTGGGAAGCAGGTTAGTCTCAGCTGAAGGCATCCAGTAAACGGATTTGCTGGTGCTCATTCTACATGTTCTATCTGGAGACTGAAATTCCCAATGAAATTGGTTCAACTTATTCAGAGCAAAGTTAGAAGAGACTCCCTTGAATCCAGCTCAAATCTGGTGACTTCGTGGGTAGATGCAACTTTCTTGGATGGATTGGTATGGAAGTGGTTGGCCATTGCTTTCATCCAAGATGCTTTTTTGACTCCAAGTTCTAGTTTTCTGACCTGGGATTTCCCACCCAGACCTGCTTACCTTCTCTGGGATCAGCCGCTGTTGGCTAGTTGCTCCCACCTGTACTCAGACAAATTGATTGATTGATTGATTATGTGCCATCAAGTTGTTTTCAGTTGAGACAAATAACCCACCTGAATGTCTGTGTATCAATACAACTTCTAATCATTAACATACTCTGATTCCATTCCTTATACTGAGCAGGTGGTTGGACTGGATGATCCCCAAAGCAAACTCTAAAATACATGATTCTCTGTTAGCAACTGCATAGCTCTATGCTTTGGGCTTTTTGTTTTATATTTGAGTTTATCATTTAGAGGGAGTGGGGTTTTTTTTCTTTTCTCAAACTGATTTCAATGAACACTGAGTTACCCAAAGATGCTGCAGTTCTTCCCTTTTCTCTCTCTCTTTTTTTTCCACCAATGCTTTTCTTTTGTTCCAAGACAGACAACAAGGAAAAAGAGCACATGAGGATTTAGCCAGCCTGGTTGCCAAGCAAACTGCCTGACATTCCTTCCCACCCCACCTAATCGGGTTTTCAGAAGGATGGAGAGAGAGAGAATTTTACAGCCAGGAGCAACAGGCTGGGGAATGAATGGAGGGACAGAGAAAGCTGGCTTTGACTGCCAATAACCCCAGAGAAGACATAAAGCTGGGGTCTTCGAAAGGGCAGCAAGAGGCTTATGCATGCTCAGAAGTGAACCCACTCTGACTGCAAAAGCATTTTTAAAAAGCCTGAGATATCAGTGCCATATGCAGAAGTTTGACAGGGCCTATTAGCTGCAACGTGGAAAAATAGTGATAGTAAACATCAGGATTTATCCATTCCACCTGGTCCAGACAGAATTTAGACCAGATCTCCACTGCTGGGCTGAAGTATTTGGGACTGGCTTGGGAGACTTGTTTGTACTGATTTGAATTGAAATGAATTGGTTGCATTCAGTTCAGCTCATCACACCAAGCTGTTCATGTGTTGAACTGAATGCTGGGCTGTGTGGGTTTTAGGCTGAAATAATCTATCTGCTTATTAGTAGAAACGTATGGTTTTCTATTGTCCTGCCTCTTTGCATATTAGGATTTGAGAAGCAGTCAACAACAGATATAAGCAATAATAACCAAGAATGTATGAGCCATGGATGTCCACAGAGTATAGGTCCAAAAAGGCAAGATGGTGGCTGCAATGGCAGAACTTCAATTGTACCTTCTCAGCCACCATCTTGATTTTTTGGACCACATCTTGCAGATACCTCAGGTATGGGCACCTTCATAACTGAAAACATTTGCTTGTCCTTAATGCTTTTTAAAATGAATTGATGATGATGATGATGATGATGATTAGGCCCTGCCATAGGATGCCACCTTGTTGTGGTAGGGGACTTTTGTGGTCCTGTGATGCTGAGACTCTGCTAACAATGCCCTCGCTGTCACAAGGACCACCCAAAGCAGAAAGGTCTTATTAGAGGGCCTGAACTAAGAGCATCCAACACACAATTTGTAATGGTGAATACTAGAAAACCCATTTCCATTGCCTGGGTCAACAAAGGTGGCCCCTGATGCTCTGTCTCCCAGGTACCAGGTGATCAGTGGGTTGTAGGGCTCAGTTCTCTTTCTGGAACAATCAGGGGAAGGAACTGCAGGACAGCTAAAAGGTGAACAAAAATGGACATCTTGGTCTGTTGCTGGAAACAGGATGATTATCAAATGAGGTAAAATGCTGGATGCAACAACATTGCCCAGATTGATTGTAGAAAAAGGCATGACCGAGTTGAGGAGATAATCCCCTGGCAGTGGTACAAAAAGTATAGATTCAGAAGAATTATTCGAGACATGAATCCATGGATAAAATTACTGAAAATGACGGAGCAAGAACATTATGGGGTTTTAAAATTCAGACTGATCAATGCTTAGAACCTAACACATGAGACATTCTTGCCATTGTTTGGTTTTCCAAGAGACAGTAAGGTTAAAAGCAAGGAATCAGAAAAGATTACAAAATACTGAGATTTGCAAGTAAAGATTGAAAAATTAGGTGAGAGTGGAACCAACTGTACTGGGGCTGTAGATGCAATTTCACAAGAGCTTAGAAAGAATTTGGATTCCCTAATTTTGGAACAACTATGGATACTGTTGGGCACCTCATATATAACTAGATGCTACTTTTATTGTTTCCAGGAAATGGGTAGGGCTCAGATTATGAAGGAGAAAACTGGACAGCATTGGCTGTGACATATAATTAGTGGAATTGGAAAAATGATTTTATACCACTCTCATTCCTGGAAAAAGAGATAGGAGCTAGATCCTATAATTTCACCTTGCAGAGTGCTAGCCTTCTTACTTATATCTCATAAATAAATAACTATTATGGGGTGCAGGAAGCCTGGTGACTATCAAGAGGAGTAAATGGCTGTGGGCACTTTGATTTGTGGGCTATCTTGACCACTACAAAAAAACTTCAAATACCAATTAAGTTCACATCTTGCATTAGGGAATAATGTGCTTGGCTTTGGCTGTACCCTTAAAAAAACCATCCAGTTATTTGTAAACCAGGGTCTGATGTGTTGAGCAAACCCTGCAATGGTGGCTTATTGTACAAACTATGGTTAAGCAAACCATGGCTTAATGTTGTCTGGAAACCAAGCCACATAATCCAGCAAGATGGGGGTGGGGGGTAGATTCCTCATGGCTGCAGTTCAATTCCTGGATGTTTCTTCTGATCTCAGTCTCAACACTCTGCATAAATCAAATCTCATTTCAATTAAAATAATCACAAAGAAGGGCATTTGTGGGAGGAGATAAAAAAAGGCGAAGATGGCAGTTGCAACTGTGTGATCAAAGCCACTCCCTTTTTGGGGGAAGAAGACTAGTGTCTTCTGACCTTGGCCCCTCTTGGCTCCAAGAACTTAAAGCACGAAAGTTCTCCCAGTTCATGAGAGGTAGGAGAAGAAAATCTCCAGGGCCATGAAACTTTGATTTATGGTTCAAATGTAATTTCTGTATTTTGAGTATGTTGGCCTGTATTGCAATAAATATCCAATAGGCTTTTCCAACATGTCCACCAGAAGTGGGGGGTCTGCAGGTTATGGTCAAAGAAGTCAAGATGTTGATGCACAGAACAAAAGACGTAGAACTTTGACTGTACCACTGTGGCTGCCATCTTGACTTTTTTGACCATGCCTTGCAGATACCCCTGGCTGCCCCGCTGATCATGCTCAACCAGTATTGCTGCTGGATGTTGGAGAAGCTGAATAAAGTACTTCAACTGGTACTTTGGAAATGGAGAGGCCTCTGGCACATCTATCACCCACTGCCCTCTGGACAGTCCAGATGGTTTGCCTGCATGTGAATATTCTCCACTTCAGATTTTAGAAATGTATTTTCACTACCCTATTATATAGAAAAAATGTGGGTTATGAAAAGTAGGGTATAAATAAATGTAATAACTGAACAAATTATTTATCTCAAGTGTCGCAAACATCTTCTCGCCTCTCCCTTACATTTGATTCACGCAGCAGGCTAACCTATTAAAATGGTTGGTCTAGCTCTGGTTTAGGATTTTCTATGAAATTTGCTTTGTGGGTAACATATTTTATGGCTCAGCAATAATGCACGAACACAGCCATTGTGACTTATTCAACTGACTATGATTAAAACAATGCATGGCTTACACAATGTGTGAATCCAGATGCTCTTTGAATGCTGTACCCACTCCTTCATTATGATTACAGTTTTGTACCACTTACTTGGGAGTAACTCAGTGGAAGTTAACCACTCTGGTTCCAAGCTCCTGAAGAAAGCTCTGTGGCTGGGGAAAGTAGAACCTGGGTTTGTCCACTCTTAATCCAGCCCATCACTACACCACATGGGTTCTTGGGTTGAGACAGAGGGACTGGTCCGATGTCCCCCAGGGAGCTTCTGCAGCTAAGAACCTGGGTCTCCTCACTCCTAGTCCAGGACCTTCACCACTACACCATACAGGATCTCCCTATACCTAATTCAGTACCTTAATCATGACACCATATTGGCTGAATAATCAACAATATACCCTATGATGTTCCTACACAAATCCTCAATCTAATGTCATTCAGATGTACATCAGCATAATGACGGGATGATGCCAATTTTAGCCCAGCATGTGTGAATGGTGACCGCACTGGGAAAAGATGGAATAGTATCAGATATTCTCTATGGATTACACCCTTGAAAATACTGTAAGGAATTTCCCAATGGACATCAAGTCATTAATTTGGGCTGGATTGGATTCCTGAAGGGCACTCTCTTACTTTATTCAGAAATAAAAGCACCAAAACAATTCAGAATCCGTGCTAATGAAAGGATCTTCTTAGTTTGCTAACCAATAATCTCCCATAGAACAGGTGATATCCAAATTTGGACAGAGGGAGCCATATGGGAGTAGATGGAAACATGGCATTCATCTCTAATGAAAATATGTTGGAACATCTTCAGAGGAAATGCTGAACTCACAAACTCACCCTTTTTATTACAACTTTACCTGCTAGGTTATATAATCATAGTGAGTAATGTTGGGACAAGCCATGCATGCTTTAACAAGAATTTCTGAAAGATGGATTCAGTGGTTCTTAAGGAAGTGGGAATTTTAAAAACTGAAAGCTTTTCAAATTTGGATTGGCAGAACTCTAAACCTGATTCATCCAAGCAAAGGGTGTGTCTTCCCTGATATTTGCTAATGCTCTTTGCTTTACCATCTCTTCTTGAACAATCTTGAATTTCCTGAAATATTTTGGGAAGAACTGACAAATTGCATGCTCTGTCTATTGTTGTGCGTGTGTGTTCAGGTGCATCGATATAATTCTCTTGAGCAGGGACCCCCTTGGGGGAAAACAAACGTAGCCATTGTTACTTTCAAGAGCCTCAGTAAATGCAGTAAACACAGATGGTGAATATAGATTTAATAAATGTATATAGGGGAATGGAAATTTTAACTCCATGGGGAGAGAAAAGCAAAAGACTATCATGAGTCACAACTGCATTTCTTTTGCGGGAATGAAAACTGCAGAGGCATAGGGCAGTGTTTCTCAACCTTGGCCACTTTGAGAAGTGTGGACTTCAACTTCCAGAATTCCCCAGCCAGCCATTCTGAGAGTTGAAGTCCCCACATCTTAAAGTGGCCAAGATTGAGAAACACTGACATAGAGGATGATGAGTTGGGAGCATGCTTTCCACAGACTGCATGGAAGGAGATTCCTGTTAAGATGAAAGCTGATGCAATGTGCACTCAGGGAATTGCTCCATGTTGGAGCATGTCCAGACCCTTTGGGGGCTTAGAAATGCCGGCATAAGACAATACAATTTTCATTAAAGATGGTTAAAGGGACAGCTGAGACTGATCAATGCATAGTCTTCCAGTGTTCATTTCCAGCATTTTTTGGAAAAAGGATTACTTATTTTAGCAATCATGACTGGACTGATTTACCAACAATACTTTGGTTGATGCAGCTTAGAATTGGATCAATTGATTGTACAATACACCACCCAGAGTAATGTTTTGTGAGATGGGCAGCCATATAAATAGGATGGATGGATGGATAAAATCTGCTTTGTTTGCAGCTCCGTCACACTGTTAGCTCATGTTTAGCTTGTGATCCACCAGACACCCAGATTCTTTTTGCATGTGTTGCTGCCCAATATGGTCTCCCTTTTCAGAGGAGATGGGCGGTTATAAAATTTGAAAAATAAACAAACAAACAAATAAATACAGTATCCATGCCTTTGATTTTTCCAAATGAAGGACTTTGTATTTCTGCTTGCTGAAATTCATCTGGCTGGTTTCTGCCCATTGCACTATTTTCTCAAAATCTTTCTGAATCTTGATACTGTCCACGTGCGAAACAGATTTTTGAAAGGGTTGGGGTTTGAGGATGCAGTCAAGGCCACCCTCTTGATTTTTTGACCTTCCTAAGGCCTCTCATAGACAGCTTTCAAAAATCTGTATGTCCATCAGCTGGCAGCAGAGAAATTCTGGAAAAGCTCAAATGTGGGTGATCTGCAGAAGTTCTAGTTATGCACAACCAGTATATGACAAAGTGCACCAATTGTGCTACGGCAGGATGCATTAAACACATGATAGTTTTTATTTATCTCAGGTTGGAATAAATAAATACAAGAATACAAAAAGTTGTTTTGTCATGACATTGACTGAACCCATGTACAGGTAGTCCTTACTTAACAACCACAATTGGGACCAGAATTTTGGTTGCTAAGCAAAGTGGTCATTAAGCAAATCCAACCTGATTTTACAACCTTTTTTGTGGCAATTGTTAAGAGAATCACCGTGGACATTAAGTGAACCATGTGGTCATAAAGCAAATCACACATTTCTCCATTGATTTTGCTTGCCAGAAGCTGAGTGGGAAGGTTGAAAATGGCAATCACATGACCACAGGACACTGCGACAGTCATAAATGTGAACCAGTTCCCAAGCGACCAAATTGTGATCACATGACCGCAGGGACGCTGCAACAGTCTTAAGTGTGAGGACTGGTTGTAAGTCAGTTTTCTCAGCACTGTCATAAGTCCGAATTATCACTAAACAAATGGTTGTTAAGCAAAGACTACCTGTAGTTCTTTAAGCTGTAATATGGTTTGCTTGGTTTTAGCTCAGAGTGATTTATATGAACCCAGCCATTACTGTTTATAAACCATGATTTATTGTCCTAACAACCAGGAAACACACTGAGACAAGGAACTGGTCTCTAATATTTATTGCTAGTACTTAACAGGAATCCTAACAAACTGAAGAAGCGTGGGAAAAACCCAGACATATAACCCCCAAGGGTTAAGGCGGTCCCGATCTGTGTCTCTTTGAATGGCTGAACAATTCATCAGTGCTACGCATGCGCTTGACAGTCTGGATGGGAGCCCCCTGCTCGCCATCCTTACTCATGACATTTATTGCTATTTCATTTAACACATCATGAAGAAATAAACCATTGGTTCGTATGACAAGTAAACTTGGTCTATATGTGAAAATATTTGTTTACTGAATTATTTATTAAAGAGATTTATATGGCCGCCAACTCACTCATGGTGACTCCAGGCGGTTTACAAAAATAAAACCCCAGATTCAAAACCCACTACACCCTCACCCTGCTGGCGGCAACAATACATTCAAACGAACCACTTGATGGGCTCCGCATCAACCTGGGGTCCCCAGCCCCGCTGGCAAAGCCATGTCTTCAGGGCCTTTCAGAAGAGTATTAAGGTGGCGGCCAATCTTAAATCTTAAAAATCAAGCCTGTATCCCCAACATCTCATAAGTCTTCATTATTGTACTTGAAGCAACTCCAAATCTCCATTTAGACTTGAATCCTGATGTTCCTGTGGCCTGTCAAAGTGAAATAGAAACTTATAAAATGATACTGGGAGAGGATGAGGGAACACCACTAGAATCAATAAACAAGGAAGCATTCTGAATTAACCCAAAGTGATACACAAACAGGGCCAAAAGAGGACTAAAAGTACAGTGTTGACATGCAAAGGGTTGCCTTCTGCCATTCCTAAGGAAGGGAAAACATGCCTACCATTTAGAATTTAGAATGATTGATAATTAACTTTGGTTAGCTAATACTTATTCTCAGTGGACCTCAAGGCTGTGCCGTTCACAGAATGTTTTGCGTCAATCATCCCCTTGTGAAATCAGTGGAGTGCCACTGGAAAGGCTTAATTTTTCTTAGAAATGCAATCTTGCCCTGAGGGGTACAAGCCTTTGACCAGTGGAGGGGGGTGGTCAATGGGAAGGCCATGGAATGGCTGGATGGGTCAAATGTACTAGAACCAGAAGAATTAATCATTTCAGTACGGAAAATTGGCTTTTGAGTTTGCCTCCCCAACAGTAAATCAGCTTTTTCTAACCTGGTAACTTCCAGCGTTTACTGGATTAAGAACCCTGTTATTTCCAATCTGCAGGACCAAAGGCAGATGTGGCTGCACAGTATGGGACTTGTAGTCCAATGTGTCTGGAAAGTGCCTGGTTTTCAGAAGGCTGCATTAGACTTTACTATGACTAAGTGACAATAAGACACAGCTCACAATGAAAAAAATGGCCTGTTTTTATTACACTTAAACTGACATTCAGATCCCCTGTTAACTGAAGTTCAAATATTCATTAACTGGGAAGCACAAGACCTTGACGAAATAATAGTGGCCTCCTAAGTCTTGGGATACAACATAAGCAGAATTAAGTGGTTATTATCTGATCCTGGTCCAATAATAGGATGTGTGGAAGAGAGGAAAACCAGAACAGGTTTCCTTTGCTTGCTAATTATGCATTAGCAGACATTATGCTAATCTATGATTTATTTAACTATGGTTTATTCACGATGCTGAGGTTCACACGTGTTAAGCCAAAACTAAACCAACCCCACTGTAACTATGTGTGTGTGAAGCCATTCTTACTGTAGGACATCATCAAAACATAGTTAAGTATTTTGAAAGCCTAATGATTTGAACAAATGTTTAATGTCTTTATTTAAGTCCTCCTATGGGATTTAAGGAAGGTTAATTTTGGGTAAGCTATGAGTTGATATAATTTTGTATACACACAATTATGTCTTTGCATGTCTGTCTGCCTGTCAATCTATCATCTACCTATCATCTGTCTAATAAAAATGTAAGGAATGTGTACATTTTACAGAACTGGGTGTTCAGATCTCAGTATCAGAATTTTGACCATTTAAAGAGACAGCTTAATTGGCACCACAGAGATTCCAAGCTTTCATTTCTTTTTATTTCTTTGGCTACCAAGACAGGTTCCAAAGTTTGGGACTGTGTTGCCTTTCTCAACTGACCTACTGAATTCCGGATCCTTAAAAGAACCAGGAAGTGAATGAAGATGCATTAACAGAGTTATAGGCAATTCTTTGGCAGGGCTCTTACCAGCTTGCCACAAGGGGAATCTTAATCCAAAGAGATGGGAAAGGGAGTACCTGGTGCTTGAATACAGGATGTTGGGAGGTTTATCAGCTCCTCATGCCAGATAGAGAATATACATCCCCAGCCCAAACAAAATCTACATGTTCTCAAGGGAGACTGGGCTTTATCATAGAAGCATAGAGAGGCTCTAAATTTTTATATTTACTCCATCTTCCCTTAAGGCAGGAGGCATGCTGGCCAGGGAATTCTGGGAGTTTAAGTCCATGCATCTTAAAGTTCCCAAGGTTGAGAAACACTACCTTGAGCTGTCAGAGCAGAGAGATGCAGATGTTACATCATGCCATGCCTCCATGTAGGGGGTTTTACACGACTTCCATCAATCCCCTTGTAAACTGGCATGACATAATGGAACACCATAATGGAAATGTTATATTCAGTCCATCTTCCCTTGAGAGCTAAGGGAAGGTGGACTGAATATAACATTTTGACAGCATTTCTACAGTAGAGAGCTCTTCCTGCAACCAGTCAGTGACCTGGATAGCTCATAAAGCTAACCCATTATATATAGAAACCTGTAAAATGTGAAGATCTGTGAGTTTAATTCCCTGCAGATCAGTGTTTCTCAAACTTGGCTGGGGAATTCTGGGAGTTGAAGTCCACATGTCTTAAAGTTGCCAAGTTTGAGAAACCCTGCGGTAGATGTTCAACCCCAGAGAATAACATCTGGCTATCCCTGAGTCTCAATGAGGATGAAACCAGTCCCATGGTGCCTCCTGGTGGTCAATGTAGGTGAAAATAAACATAGGGAGTTAGCCTCATTTCTCTTTTCTTTGCTAGACATAGGAAGATGCTAAATCCTTTAAAATCAGGCAGAACAGCAGAAACCAGTGTTTCTCAACCTTGGGGACTTTAAGATGTGTGGACTTCAACTCCCAGAATTCCCCAGTCAGGGAATTGAAGTCCACACATCTTAGAATTCCCACAGTTGAGAAACACGGGCAGAAGCTGTGGACCAAGGCAGTGAAAAGAGGGCTCTATGTTGCTATCCAGAGCCTGTGATTAGAGTACAATATGGATGTGCAAAGATCCTATAGGATGTCCAACTAATTGAGACAGAGTGAATATCTGTTTCAAAGGAATTCTAGTCCTGAATAATTTTACCTTCTTATAATGCTTTCCTGAACCATCTCCTCAAAATCTTAAGTTCGGTAGCATCTTTTCTGACAAACACATTTTATGAAGAGGTATGAGCTAATAATCGATGCACCTGAACACACATGCACAACCAATAAGTCATGATTCATAAATCACATTAAAGCAGAAACCATAGCTTACAAACCACAATGGTTGGATTCACACATACTAATGCCAAACCAAACAAGCCATGTCATGGTTAGTCCACATCAAGAAAAAAAACTAGTTCTTACTGTCTTCTAATGAAACTGTGTGGTTTCTGACTATTACGTGACTAAAGGCACATTTTAAAAAATCAGCACAGATTTAATGCATCAGAAGGAATAGAATCAGTGCAAATGTAGTAACTGTTTGCCTTTTTCAGGACAGAAACTGAGAGTGCTGAAGAAGTCATGACATTTGTTGTTGCGCTTTAAATTGCGGGGAAAATTGCCAAAATGACAAGTTCATAGCAAACAGCCCCATCTGGTGGTAGATTGCTTTTTAATTGGCCCATGCTAGAAAACCTTCAGCAAAGGATCGTTACCTTGTCGTGGTGCTGGAGCTTGAGCACCTCAATGATGCCATGAGTTAAACCGTGAAGGGCCACCCAAGACGGGAAGGTCATGACAGAGAGGTCAGACTAAATGCGATCCCTGGGGAAGGTAATGGCAACCCACCCCAGTATCCTTGCCGTGAAAACTAAATGGATCAGTACAACCAGAGATATGTCGGTATACCATCGGAAGATGAGACCCCCAGGTCGGAAGATGGTCAAAATGCTACTGGGGAGGAACAGAGGATGAGTTCAACTAGCCCCAGATGTGATGACGCAGCTAGCTCAAAGCCGAAAGGACAGCTAGCAGCCGACGGTGCTGGTGGTGAACGGCGAATCCGATGTTCTAAGGATCAACACCCCATTGGAACCTGGAATGTAAGATCTATGAGCCAGGGCAAATTGGATGTGGTTATTGGTGAGATGTCAAGGTTAAAGATAGACATTTTGGGTGTCAGTGAACTGAAATGGACTGGAATGGGCCACTTCACATCAAATGACCACCAGATCTACTACTGTGGACAAGAGGACCACAGAAGAAATGGAGTAGCCTTCATAATTAACAGTAAGATGGCTAAAGCAGTGCTTGGATACAATCCAAAAGACGATAGAATGATCTCAATTCGAATTCAGGGCAAGCCATCTAACATCACAGTGATCCAAATATACGCCCCAACCACAAATGCTGAAGAAGCTGAAGTAGAGCAGTTCTATGAGGATCTGCAGCACCTACTGGACAACACGCCTAAAAGAGATGTTATTTTCATCACGGGAGACTGGAATGCTAAGGTGGGCAGTCAAATGACACCTGGAATTACAGGTAAGCATGGCCTGGGAGAACAAAACGAAGCAGGACACAGGCTGATAGAATTTTGCCAAGACAACTCACTCTGCATAACAAACACTCTCTTCCAACAACCTAAGAGACGGCTTTATACATGGACTTCACCAGATGGACAACACCGAAATCAGATCGACTACATCCTTTGCAGACAAAGGTGGCGGACATCTATACAGTCGGTAAAAACAAGACCTGGAGCTGACTGTAGTTCAGATCACGAACTTCTTCTTGCACAATTTAGGAGCAGACTAAAGAGATTAGGGAAGACCCACAGATCAGCTAGATATGAGCTCACTAATATTCCTAAGGAATATGCAGTGGAGGTGAAGAATCGATTTAAGGGACTGGACTTAGTAGATAGGGTCCCGGAAGAACTATGGACAGAAGTTCGCAACATTGTTCAGGAGGCGGCAACAAAATACATCCCAAAGAAAGAGAAAACCAAGAAGGCAAAAGGGCTGTCTGCTGAGACACTAGAAGTAGCCCAAGAAAGAAGGAAAGCAAGAGGCAACAGTGATAGGGGGAGATATGCCCAATTAAATGCAAAATTCCAGAGGTTAGCCAGAAGAGATAAGGAATTATTTTTAAACAAGCAATGTGCAGAAGTGGAAGAAGACAATAGAATAGGAAGGACAAGAGACCTCTTCCAGAAAATTAGAAACATTGGAGGTAAATTCCAGGCAAAAATGGGTATGATCAAAAACAAAGATGGCAAGGACCTAACAGAAGAAGAAGAGATCAAGAGAAGGTGGTAAGAATATACAGAAGACCTGTATAGGAAGGATAACAATATCGGGGATAGCTTTGACGGTGCGGTCAGTGAGCTAGAGCCAGACATCCTAAAGAGTGAGGTTGAATGGGCCTTAAGAAGCATTGCTAATAACAAGGCAGCAGGAGACGACGGCATCCCAGCTGAACTGTTCAAAATCTTGCAAGATGATGCTGTCAAGGTCATGCATGCTATATGCCAGCAAATTTGGAAAACACAAGAATGGCCATCAGATCGGAAAAAATCAACTTATATCCCCATACCAAAAAAGGGAAACACTAAAGAATGTTCAAACTATCAAACAGTGGCACTCATTTCACATGCCAGTAAGGTAATGCTCAAGATCCTGCAAGGTAGACTTCGGCAATTCATGGAGCGAGAATTGCCAGATGTACAAGCTGGGTTTAGAAAAGGCAGAGGAACTAGGGACCAAATTGCCAATATCCGCTGGATAATGGAAAAAGCCAGGGAGTTTCAGAAAAACATCTCTTTCTGTTTTATTGACTATTCTAAAGCCTTTGACTGTGCGGACCATAACAAATTGTGGCAAGTTCTTAGTGGTATGGGGATACCAAGTCATCTTGTATGCCTCCTGAAGAATCTGTATAACGACCAAGTAGCAACAGTAAGAACAGACCACGGAACAACGGACTGGTTTAAGATTGGGAAAGGAGTATGGCAGGGCTGTATACTCTCACCCTACCTATTCAACTTGTATGCAGAACACATCATGCGACATGCTGGGCTTGAGGAATCCAAGGCTGGAGTTAAAATCACTGGAGGAAACATTAACAATCTCAGATATGCAGATGATACCACTTTAATGGCTGAAAGCGAAGAGGAACTGAGGAGCCTTATGAGGAAGGTGAAAGAAGAAAGTGCAAAAGCTGGCTTTCAGCTAAACCTCAAAAAAACCAAGATTATGGCAACCAGCTTGATTGATAACTGGCAAATAGAGGGAGAAAATGTAGAAGCAGTGAAAGACTTTGTATTCTAGGTGTGAAGATTATTGCAGATGCTGACTGCAGTCAAGAAATCGGAAGACGCTTAATCCTTGGGAGAAGAGCAATGACAAATCTCAATAAAATAGTTAAGAGCAGAGACATCACACTGACAACAAAGGTCTGCATAGTTAAAGCAATGGTGTTCCCCGTAGTAACATATGGCTGCAAGAGCTGGACCATAAGGAAGGCTGAGAGAAGGAAGATCGATGCTTTTGAACTGTGGTGTTGGAGGAAAATTCTGAGAGTGCCTTGGACTGCAAGAAGATCAAACCAGTCCATCCTCCAGGAATAAAGCCAGACTGCTCACTTGAGGGAATGATATTAAAGACAAAACTAAAATACTTTGGCCACACAATGAGAAGACAGGACACCCTGGAGAAGATCCTGATGCTAGGGAGAGTGGAAGGCAAAAGGAAGAGGGGCCGACCAAGGGCAAGGTGGATGGATGATATTCTAGAGGTGACAGACCCGTCCCTGGGGGAGCTGGGGGTGTTGACAACCGACAGGAAGCTCTGGCGTGGGTTGGTCCATGAAGTCACAAAGAGTCGGAAGCGACTAAATGAATAAACAACAAAAATGCTAGAAAACAAACATATTTGTATCTGACTTTCAAGGCACTTAACGGAAGGAACAAATTATAGTTAAGGAGTAAGGCATTTGCTTTCATGCTGATGTGGCCAGATTTAGTAATACCTGGATTATGTATTAGTTAAAGCTAATTTTTTAATTCTACTATTTTTAGATTTTTTAAATTTTTATTCTGCTATTCAATTAAAAAGCTTCCAGAGTAGGTTACTTTTAGGCTGTAAACTGGATCCAAACAATACTATATAATAAATTACAATTACTTTAGTTAAAGAGTGGTGTGCAATGGGGGATGTGTGAGATGGCTGAGTGGATTCATTTACTGGATTTCTGTGGTTTAGTGGGTCATATTCTTAACCCATGAAAAAAATGGAAGTCATGTCCACCGACTTGCAATGTAAAGATAAAAATGAGGTGCTTGGGAGGCAGGGTGCATAGCACAGAAGCAGCCAGATCATCTTCAAAAAGTCTAAACAAAGACATGGCTAATACTTTAAGGAAATCTCTTTCTTTTCTCTGAAGGAATTTCTCATTCTGTCTTCATCTTGTGCAACTCTGAATCTTACATATCTTGATATTTCTCAAATAATAATAATAATAATAATAATAATGCATTAAACCTGTATGCTGCCCAACTCTCAGTGACATTATCATCATCATCATCATCATCAAGTCCTAAGGAAAACTCAGCATGGCAGGTGCTAATCTTGGCTGATCTCAACAAGCTAGCTGAGATCCAGTCAGAAGACATCTGGAAGATGGCACTAATTGCATATGGCCTCCAGGGAAGAAACATGGATGAGCCCATAATGTCATGAGTTGTTGAACCTGACTTGAAGAAGGCTTTCTCAACCAGCTACCCAGCCTTGGCTGATCTTGACGAAGTTCAGCAGGATCAGACCAGCTTAGGACTTGGATGGGAGATGCCCAAGAACTATAGAATAGACTGGGAAAGCTTTATTTTTACCTTTATTTATATTATTTATTATTGTATTTTTATACTGGGTATTTTATGGTGGTTGTTTTTAATTGATTATTGTAAACCGCCCAGAGTCCCCTGACAGGAAGAGATGGGCAGGGACAAATGATGGATGGATGGATGGATGGATGGATGGATGTGAAAAAGCATCCCAGAATGCAGCAGTGGCAAATCCCTTCCATACTGCTGCCAAGGAATCAACATGGGAGCACCATGCTGCTACGAAGCCACCAGATTAAGTTCAGTGTCAGGTAATCTGTAGGTCATATTGTTTGCTGAAAAGAGTCAACATTCTACATCAGTGTTTCTCAACCTAGTCAACTTTAAGACCTGTGGACTTCAATTCTGGGAGTTGAAGTCCACAGGTCTTAAAGTTGCCCAGGATGAGAAACACTACTCTACATCAATAGACTGTGATTTTTCCAACAGCTTTCCTAATTAGAGCTTAAATTTTCCTCTGGAGATTGTACTGCAAGAGAGTTCATCACAGAATAGCAAACAATGATCAATTAAACATCAGTGTTACAGCTTCCGCCACTGATAATGCACTCCCATAAGAAGGTACACAGTCCCTGGAAACTTTCTTCGCTTCATGCTCGGTAATGGAACTTCTCCACGATCCCTTTACTAGTGTGCTTGAGGGGGAAATGAAGTCCGCTTGGGAGACTCGGAAGTGACGCATACGACTCCCAGAATGCTCTGGCCTTCCTTTTTCCCGGCGGTAGCGGCCGTCTTAAGGTGAGCTATATGGCGCTGCGCCGCGCCTTCGGTTTTATCCGTAGTCGTGGACCGCCATCCGGTGATGAGCCCCACTGAAGTTGGCCCATACGGAGAAGGGAGGGGTTAAGATGGACGACCGCTGCGGTATTTTCATGTTTTAGAGCGGGGAAGAGGGAAAATGGACGAGTGAAAACCGGGGGAGGGGGTATTGTGGAAAAGTGCCCCGGATGGAGGGGCGATGGAGGAAACCATTCCGTTTGGCTGATGGGGGGGCATTTTTGCAAATCATTTTTCCCCCTAAGGGGGAGGTCTCCTCACAGTTTTGCAAAAGTAGAGAGGGTGGGGGGCAGGCATAGTTTTGAAGAAGGGACGTTGGGATCCCTAGGGCGACGTTAGGGCGCTGGGGTGCCCGAGGTGTGGCTGAGTTACAGCTGTTCAGTATTGCTCCTCATGGATTCTGCCGCCTGGAGCTCCTGAAAGTTGCCGTTTAGGAACGGGGAAAGCTACAATTTTCTCCTCCTCCCGCAGTGGAAAAGGGACAAAGATGCATGAATACAATCTGGAGCTTACAGGAGTCGTTGCTCCTGTTGCTTCTGGGGAGTTGAGGATTGGGTCTTTCTCAAGTGATGATTTGCAGGGCTGATGGATTATAAATGCTGCGGTCTTCATGGCAGAAAGTAGATTTCAAGGAAATCTGGGTGAGAAAAAGAGCAGAATTGAACTTGTTCTTTGGAATTGGTGTCTTTTGCAATGCAGATCTCTCCAAGTGTTGAACTAATTGATTTTGTAGTTCGAAATAGGACTGGTTAGTGGTGTTGGGAGAACAGAGGGAACGTAAACTTTTTGTGTAAACCTTTTGTGTAGTCATACGGTCTGCTAAATCTGAGTTACTCAAGGGCAGGTGTGATGTTTGCATAACAGGCTGCAGAGAGAGAGACTGTTTTATAGTTAGTGTAATAGATTGGGTCACAAAACATGCTAAGACATTCATTCATTCATTAAAAAGGTTTATATGGCCTCCCAACTCACTCATGGTGACCCCTGGTGCTTACAAAAATAAAACCCCAAATACAAAACCCACTACACCCCACCCGCCTGGTGGCAACAGCACATTGAAACAAGCCATTTTATGGGCTCCGCATCAACCTGGGATTCCCAGCCCCACTGGCCAAACCATGTCTTCAGGGCCTTTCGGAAGAGTATTAAGGTGGGGGCCAATCTTATCTCTGCAGGGATGATGTTCCATAGGGAGGGAGCCACCATGGAGAAGGCCCCCCTTCTTGGACCCACTAGATGGACCTTCTTAAAGTGGGGGGGACCCATAACATACCCCACCTCTCCGATCTGATGGGAGGAATGGATCTAATATTCAGATAGGAGGTCACAAAGAAATCTTATGAGTGTTGAATTTTTGACTGAGAACCAAAGAAAAATCTTGGAAGAAAACTGGCAGAGAACCAGCATGTTGTCAAGAAAATTACATGGATGGATCCATCAAATCCCCAGAATCCAAGTTTAATTTGCAGGCTGTCCCTAGTGTAATGTGCTGATCAAGCTGTGTTATAATTTTAATGATATTTTGCATTGGCTCAGCATTTAAAATAAGGGCAGAAGAACAAGGGTAACTATTTATCATTGTCTTAAAAACGTCATTGTTGCATTTTAATTCATTGCATTTAATTAAATATTCTGATTCTAGGGTAATCAAATTGAGATATAACAAAGACTGAAATCTGTTTCACATTGTGTGTGAGTTGTTAGGGGGGAAGAGGGCTGTGTGGGGTGCTTCTTGTGGTAAAAACAGGCTGCACTGATGACTTTCTTAGGACACCTTTGGATGTAAATAATGAAAACACTATGAATTCTGAGCAGCTTTTTTCCTAACAGCGCAAGAAGGCATAGATAATTTACTATTTCAAGTCTGAAATACGATTTTTCCAAATTTTGCTTAGGTGAGCTCTGAAAATGGTCCGCTACTCACTCGATCCAGAGAATCCCACAAAGTGTAAGTAGCATTCTGAAGAGTGTATTTCAAAGGTTTCAGTCACAGGACAAAAGAAGTTTTATTTTTTGCTTGTTTTCTTATTGCAGCATGCAAGTCAAGGGGTTCCACTCTTCGCGTCCATTTCAAGGTATGTTAATTGGCTCTTCCCCCTGACAGTGAGGAATGGAAGGAAGTGTATATTTTGATGGGAGTACATTGTGTTAGATTGCGTTCAGTCTCAGCAGTAGTTCCATTCTCTCACGTGCCAGAAGGCGCTGTGGAGATCCCTCCTGTCCATGGAGACTCTTCACTAATCGGCAGCCCTGGCTTTTGTCCCCCAGAGACATCATTGGTGGGCAAGCTCCATAACAGATGAGATTCTCCACTACAGATACTGGACTTGTGTATTTGGAAGGTGACAAAAGGGGCAGGGCTACCACAGCAGTGGCTCTTCCTCCCCTTCTGCCTCTCTTTTGGCCATTGCTTTTATTACGTGCACCTTCCTTCCATCCTTTATTACTTGCACCTTCCATCTTCCACTACTATTGTTATTTGGGGGGGAAAAGTCTTTGTTTGTCTTAATACTATAGTACCTTTATTGATTTTCCCATGGTCGGGCAGCCTATCAATGATGATTCTTGCTCTGTTTGAAATTCTTGGTACCAACTAATGTGGGGAATAATTGTTTATTTGAGGGGCAGTGGGGAAGTATGTCTTAACTGCAGTGATGACCATCTTAGGACACCTTTGGATTTCTCATGAAAACAACTAAGTGGATCTGAGCAGTTGCTTCCCTAAATAATTTTGCAATTAATTTGCAAAACTAGTTTGGGGCTTCAAGGTTATAATCCATGTGCCTTTTTGAAAAATAGACAATTATGCAGTTATCATAGTATCTATCATAGAGTGTTTATTTGCAAATGATATATCGTGAAGTTGGAATGGACCATGGTGGGCATCTAGTCCAACCCTCTGCTCAGTGCAAGATCCACTAGAACATCTCTGACTGATAACCCTCCAGCCTCTCTTTGAAGACCTCCAGCAAAGGAGAGTTCACTGCTTCATGGGGCAGCCTGTTCCACTGGCTGACAGCTGGTACAGTCAGAAAGTCCTTCCTGACATCTAGCCTGAACCTCTTTCCTTGTAGTTTTAATTCGGTGGTTCTGGCCTGCCGTCTGGAGCAGTATTGAATACAGATAGTCCTTGTTTAGTGACACAGTTGGGACTGGCAACTTGTTTGTTAAGTGAAGTGGTCGCTAAGTGAAACCATAACTGTTTATGATCTTACTTCAGCTTTCCTTTGCTTTACAGACCTATGAAGGTTGTAAATGTGAGGACTGGTTGCAAAGTTACTTTTTATCGCTGTTGTAACTCTGAATGTCGCTAAATGAGGCAGTCACTAAATGAGGACTATCTGTATGTCAACTCCTTTTACCCTTTCCATTTTCTTTAGAACACGCGTGAGACTGCCCAAGCTATCAAGGGTATGCACATCCGGAAAGCCACCAAATACTTAAAGGATGTGACTCTGAAGAAGCAGTGTGTTCCATTCCGGCGTTACAATGGTGGAGTTGGCAGATGTGCACAGGTATGGGTCTCAAAAATTCGGGTGTGTGTCTGCCTGTGCAGGTCTGAGTTAATAATTTCAGGAGAAATTCTCAAAGGGCGTTAATTTCAAGTTGTAGTGATGAGAATATCAGTAAAGTTAACTGAAAAGGCTGACAATTATTGGTATCTTGTTTAGTTTCAAAGAGTTCACGAAAGAACTTGTAGGAAATAGAAGGTATTTATTTGGTGCATGTGGTAAAACTTTCTCTGGACTGCATTGTCCCTTGTTTGCAGACTTTCATTGTTTACAGCTGGGTTGCTGAGCTGGAAAGATAAAGGCAGATATATTATTTGGATTTTATATAAAACCTTAGTATCGTTTATCTCTTGCTAGAGTAACTGTGAACGCAAAACATGAATGCTCTTGAGTAGATTCTCTAGTTATAAAGCTGTTTGGATGTGATGTATTTAGAATCCTTTCCATTTTCCCCTACACATTTTTAGGGTTGCTGTGATGACTTTCTTAGGACACCTTTGGATTAACCATGAAAATAACATTGATTCTGAGCAACCTGTAAAAGCAGAAAGCATGAGAATGTGTTTATTGAAAAGAAAATTTACACTAAATTTGTCATCTTTCAGGCCAAGCAGTGGGGATGGACCCAGGGCCGTTGGCCAAAAAAGAGTGCTGAGTTCCTCCTGCATATGCTCAAAAATGCTGAGAGCAATGCTGAGCTGAAGGTAAAATTAAATGCAGGTCATTATGCCACTTTTCATGTAACGCTAACTATGTTGTGACAGCTGGGATTTTTTATAAACCAAAAGCAAACGGATGCAAATATGATTTAGTATTCTATGTGGACTGAGTTGCTAATGTGTGTTCTCAGCTCTAATGGAGATCCACTTCGTTTTGCATCAAGGTTCATTGGGGACCTGATAGCAAGGAAGAACATAGTTATAATCCATTCTCTGGGGGGCAAGGAGAATTCAAGAAGGAGGATATTGTTTTTCAGGTCTTTCTCAGTTCTGGTATCTTGAGATTCTTTCTAACTGCAGTGCTTGAAGCTAGGAGATCTACTTAGATTTTTGCTTAATGGAGCAAGTGAGATAATTCCAGAAGAGGATTGCAACCATGTTGAATGGGAAACAAAGGGATATATTTTGTTTGGTGAGCTAGGTGATAGAGAAGGAAAGATGTATGTGGCGTAGAACTGACCTTAAGGGAAGGATTGCCAAACATGAAATTGAGGGAAAATTGGCTTCCAGATTTTGGAGAAAAGCATGATCATAGGGACCTTTGGAATCACTGGTATAAATGACCCTAAGCTATCACAGACTATAACTAAAATGTATCATTGAAAGAATTTCATTCCTTTCTGTAGGTAATTGTGACTGCTTTGAGAAAAGGTATGATTTAGTCTGAACTAGGGGAACTGTTGCTAATGGTTGTAAAGAGAACTTTCCAAAATGTTTTTCCCCAGGGTCTGGATGTTGATTCGCTGGTAATTGAGCACATCCAGGTTAACAAAGCCCCGAAAATGCGCAGGCGCACTTACCGAGCTCATGGGCGCATCAATCCTTACATGAGTTCTCCCTGCCACATTGAGATGATCCTCACAGAAAAGGAGCAGATTGTCCCTAAACCAGAAGAAGAAGTTGCTCAGAAGAAGAAGGTGAGAACCATCCTACCCAAGAACCTTTTCTCAGCGTGCGAAAAACCAAAGGTCACTTTGGTATACTCAGTAATTAAATAAAGCCGTTTAAATACATTATTAATACAATTTTATACATGTTGACTCAGGTGAATCTATTAGATGGGCCATAATTTATTGTCCACATGTTTGGACTTGCAGATATTTTTCAGTCAACAAAATGTTGCTGTGTATAGACAAAATGTGTGTGCAGTGCAGTTGGATTCATTGTTCCAAAGGTCTGAAGGTTCACAAATGTAGTGGTTATGAAGTCTAGTAGAAATGTAAAAGTATCCTCTCTCTAATTTTATACATTGATATCAAAAAGAATTTAATTTCCATTTTTTAAATTCTTCAGCATATTCAGGGCATGAGCCTTGGTTTAGGATTTTGGCCTGTAACAAGAATCAAAAGCCAGGGATCCTCCTTTGCATATGAACACATGATACGTGGAACTGTCCTGGTCTGTGTGTGTTCTAAGGCTGGGCAGGAAAGACCAAATGGGATTGGTTGACTGCATGCTTGCTTGCTTGCTTGTTGTAAGCCAGCAGTGTGAGGAATTCTGGCTTGATGTGATACCGAAATGCATTACGTGGCTGCCTTGATGGCTACTGTTACGGTGATAAGCTTTTGCAAATGCATATGATTGTGGTGAATTGGTACCGATTTGTTGTATTATCTATTTTCCAGATATCCCAGAAGAAATTGAAGAAGCAGAAATTAATGGCTCGGGAATAAACAGTGATGCAATTTACAAATAAAACTACAGTTTGATTTAACACACATCTCTTTATGACTTACTTCTTTGCGATATCTTTTCAGACAAGATTATACTTCACAGATTTCAAGCACACTTTTAATTGAGCTTACCTGAAATGTCATGACGTAGATAAATGTAACAGATTTTTCAAATATACCTGCACTGAAACGGTATAAAATACTGTTTTCCTGCTTCTGGGATTGCTCCTAAATGTGATAAATTGGCTGGTGAGTTGGTTGTTAGAATATTTGGCCAAACACTTATCGTTTATTTCCTTGTGATAGAGCGCCAATATTTCATGAAACTAGAACTGTTATAATAGCACAATCCTGGAGGTGAGGAATGGGTACTTCAGCCTTCCCATAAGAGTGGTAGAGTGTTTTTCTTTCCAGCTACATGGAATGCAGTATTTGCTACTGGATCTGAATGGCTGGATTTATGAATCATGCTCGGCTACGAGTTACTGACTAAGCCACCAAGCTTTATTCACACGTTATGCTTAGTGGTTAGTCCTGGTTTGCAAACTACAGTGGCTCCAAATCAAGTTTTCCTTTAAAAAATACTGCATTGGATCCAGCAGCAACTGTTCCACCAGGAGATACAACCCAAGAGTGTTGTTCAGAACAGCGCAGAGGGTTTCTCCCCTTCAAAGTTTTTTCTCACATCAGAAGCTGCCAGCTGAAGTCCAGCCTGTGAGTAGATCATTGCCAGTCTTCCCCAGGGCCTGCCATAGACAACCCTGTGGGTGGTTAATAGTCTAAAATTGCTCTTCGCTCCTTGAAAACTTCGGCCAAGACTGCTGTTGTATATATCCTAAGAGAAGGATTTGTTGGAGGACTTCTGAACAGGCGTGTACAAACACATTTTTTTTGCAGCAATGTTTTTTGAGCAACCTCAACAGTCCTCCCAGAGACGATAAATAATGCAAGAGAATCTGACTGGGATATGCAAGTAGCATGTTCAAAAGATAAAATTAACAGGACTATTAGAGATTATTTATTTGTTAATAAACGTGCAGGATTTGTTTTAGTACATTCCAGAGTTTCAAATGTCCTTCAGGTTTAAGACTTAAATGATGGCTCCTTTCAACACTAGCTGCAACCCCAAAGACTCATAAACGCATTGTGGCATGTGTATGGCCATTGATGGATATGTTGCTTCGCTAGCACTACTGAATCGGGGATGCAATAATACGGATGCAGACAAGAATAGCTTTTTGTTGCCTTCTAATGGCCAGCTGACTTTTTGTATCCCAGATGTGTGAGCCATAGATTTGCGGCTCAAAAGACAGCGTGTTTCTCCCATGTGGAACTTGGTCTAAATCAGTATTTTTCAAATGCTAGCTGGGGAATTCTGGGAGTTGAAGTCCACACATTTTAAAGTTGCCCAGATTGAAAAACACTGGTCTTAAATTAACAAAATGGACATGGGGCTGCAGGGATGTTGTTGAAGCTTTGCTATAACATTTGAACAGGACTGCTATACTGTGGATAACTCAAAATAGCTATAAAAGCTGCAGCCAGCTACAGTGACTAATGTGAAGAACCTAAGGAAGGGATCCAGTTTTCAAATACAATTTTCTTACTGGGAGTCTAAAAAAAACCCTGCTTTACATTCTCTTATAAGAATTGAATGTGTCTATAAATACTGTATGGTGATCAGTAGAAATGCCAGAGGTGGGAACATTCTGTTGCACTTCTGTGTTGAGTGAAGCTGCCTCTGGATTTCCTTGTGTAATTCATAAAGATGGGGTAATCCTCAGAGCTCAAAACTGAAATACTTCGGCCACATAATGAGAAGACAGGACCCCTGGAGAAGATGCTGATTCTGGGGAGAGTGGAGGGCAAAAGGAAGAGGGGCCGACCAAAGGCAAGATGGATGGATGATATTCTAGAGGTGACGGACTCGTCCCTGGGGGAGCTGGGAGTGTTGACGACCGACAGGAAGCTCTGGCGTGGGCTGGTCCATGAAGTCACGAAGAGTCGGAAGCAACTAAACAAATAAACAACAACAATCCTCAGAGCAGGGAAGCATGCCTAAAAAGAAAATGGGATATCACACTTGAGGAATATGCACAGTGATATCCTTACGGTGCCACCTTTTAAATACGTAATTCATATAAATATACCAGAATCTTAAGAATTGGGAGGGGTTGTAAATGCCATTAATTCTACCTCCGTGTAAGAATCCATGAGAAAAGGCTGTCTATCTGATTACGTCCAGCAAAAATGGAGGCACTGTTATTCTTAGAAGTTTTCTGTAGCATTCAAAATCTGCTTTCTTGTCACTTAATCCATGATCTATGTGTCCTGTACACTGGGATGACAGAACAAGTGTTTCCTTTCTGTGCAACATCTTTTCAGGATTGCAAGAGTGGAAAAATTACCCCCTTGAACCAACTCACAAATCTTATTGATGGTCCTCACTGTTCTCTTAACATGTTTCAGTTTTTCTCAATCCATCTTAAAATACAGTGCCCAGAACTGGACATGGCACTTGAGGTGGTTTGATCGATGTAGTGTGGACAACACAGCTTCAAATTTGTGTTACAAGCATGACAGAGTGGAGAGAACTGGGCAACTCAGACGCATGCAGGATCAGTTTGCATTGCAGGAAATTTGTGTCAAGGTCTTCCTGAATGGATTGAACCAAGGTAGTGCTTCAGAATGCCCTGGGCATATAAAATGCCCTGGGTACATCCTAGGATCTATACTAGATTGAGAGAAAAAAGGAGATTCTGAAGATCTTTTCTTTTTTTCCTAGTTCTTTGTCTGCATAGAGCAACATGTTTTACTGGCTGTAAGTACAGATAGTCCTCGCTTAATGACCACAGTTGGGACCAGAATTTCAGCTGCTAAGCAAAGCTGTCATTAAGTGAATCAGACCTGATTTTACGACCTTTTTTGCGGTGGTGGTAGTGAAGCGAATCACCGTGGGTGTTAAGTGAACCACATGGTCATTAAGCAAATCACACGGTTCCCCATTGATTTTGCTTTCCAGAAGCCATCTGGGAAGGTCGAAAATGGCAATCATGTGACCACATGATGCTGCGACAGTCATAAATGTGAACTAGTTGTCAAGCACCCAAATTGTGATCATGCGACTGTGGGGATGCTGCGATGGTTGTAAGTATGAGGACCAGTCGTAAGTTGGTTTTTCCAGCACTGTTATAAGTCCAAACTGTCACTAAATGAATGGTTGTTAAGTGAGGACTACCTGTAGGAAGAACTACAAAATAAATTTGCATCTGTTAAGCTTCATTTGCAGCTATTCTAAATTCCAAGCCTCCTCTGCCATTATTCTAGGCTCCAAACACAGCAGGAAGAAACCAAGAGCTATATTCGTCATTTTCCCCGTAAGTGCATGAGATTTTTGCTCAGAACGACCACTTTAACAGGCTGAAAACCACTGATTTCGCTCTTTCAGCAGCAGCATGGCGTGCATTATTTTTTTTTCGGGTTTTTAAGGAGAAGCCCTTGCTCGCTGCACAAAAATACTGAGACACCCCAGATAGGAGGAGGCTTAGCCGGCACAGGCAAGGAAAAAAACGTGGGCTACAGCCCGAGGAAGAAGGCAATGGCAAACCACTTCTGAAAGACCTTGCCAAGAAAACTGCAGGGACTAGTCCAGGCAGTCACCAAGAGTCAAAAAGCTGACATACAAAAATGTCCCCTAATTGTTACTGGCTGCAAAGCCAACCGCCTTGAGCCCTCGCAGGGGCCCGAGCTCCCTCTGCCTCTCGTGTCATGGCGCCCGCCGCAGGAGGAGAAGCGGCAGGGCGGCCTCTGTCCCTTACGTCTCGCGCCGCCTGCTCTCCCATTGGTAGAGTTTCTTTTCCGCCTTTCCCGGAAGTGAAGCGGCTTCCCTCTCCCCGCGGGAGACGTTGGAGATTTGCGCAGGTAAGTGCGGCGCGAGGCCGTGGGGCTCCCGCGGGGCAGGTGCGCGGACCGAGCCGCCGTTCCTTCTTCCTAGCGCCTTCTGGCTAATTCCTCTCTCCCCGAAGGCAACACGAAGCCCCAAACTCATTTGCGTATTTTTTTGAAACTGTCACCTTAAATGTATGGGGGAGTGCGAGGCTTTCCTTTAAGACAGAGGTTGCCTTCAACCACTGGAAAGACCCCAGTTAGAAAGCTCATCCCTGCTGGTATTATATAGCCTTTCAATTAATAATCCATTAATAATGGTTCATTAATGGTTCATTAATGAACTATGTCATTAGTTCATTAATAATGGATGATTATAAGGCTAGGTAGAGAAAGGGTGTTAGTGGCAATGCTGTCACGAACTCACTCATTTTGTTTGGTGAGGAGCATAACTTGCTGATGTGATGGACTACAGTTTTCAGAATCTGGACCAGTGTTTTTCAACTTTGGCAACTTTAAGATGCTGGCTGGGGAATTCTGGGAGTTGAAGTCCACCCATCTTAAAATTGCCAAGGTTGAAAAACACTGATGACTTTTTTCCCCTGGATGTTGGTGGGAAGCTAATGACAGTAAAGGTTAAGCCTTCCTTGATTCCTGGTGAAAATGTAGGCATGCCCATAGAGTTTTACTGGCAACAGTATGGAAGTTATTTTCCAATTATCTTCTTCCAGGATGTTTTTTCTACTTCCTAGTTTAGCCTACAGCCCTGGGGGTTTCCTGGTGGTCTCCCATCCAAAGACTAAGCAGGCCAGGTTCTTCTTGGCTTTTTTGAAATCTGGCTTGAGTAGAGAAGAGTTTCACTTACTGTGATGCTAGTATGTGTTTGATTTATTTCATGATTCTCTCCTCCAGTTTTTCCCCAGAACAAAAACCTTGTGAGGTAGGCTGAACTGAGAGAGAGAATGACTGCCTAGCATGACAAATGGGTGAACTTGAATCTGGGTCTCCCAGGCGCCAATCTAACATCTTGGCTGCTCTTCCACAATAGCAGTGCAGTGATAAAATACAGCATAAATAAATGCGTTGATATTTGTTTAACCTAGGAGTTATTATAAGACACTGGAAGGACCTTTCTGTATTTGATTTGTAGCAATGGATTGATGATACACAGTGATTGTCAGCTTTTGAATTACTCCTTTTTGAGGACTTTTTTGCACTTGAGTCAATGGTTTTATTTATGATAAAATTTCCAGACTCATTTTCTTTTCTTTATAAACAATTATGCATGTACGGTACATTTTTCATCTTCTTTAGTATGATATAATGAAATAACATTTTAAAATCGAGAGATTACCCATGGAGTAAGCATGCTTCTAAGTGATTATCTCAGGTTTGGTATAGTTAACTAATTAAAACTGCAATTCTCTTTTCATGTAGCTGGTACGTGGCTCAGCTTTAGATAAAACACCTAGCAAACATGAATATGAGCAAGCTGTAATTAAATGAGTGCGTTGTCTCAGTGCAGCAAAGGTCATTGTTGTTTTCAGCAAAATGCAAATAAAAGGAGTATTCTGACACTCTGTAACAGTGTCTTATACAATATATTTGCATTTAAATATATGAAAAGCAAAACATTTGAACTAGTTACGATCTAGAACCCCAAAATGGAAGAAGAAACTATTCATGATCATTTAGAACAAAAACAGCAGTTGTTTTCCTTGGGGAGAAGTTACAGTTAGAGAGAAGTGCCTGTTTTTAAAAAAACTGGGTCACTACTGTCACTGGGTCACTACTGTCCCTTTACAAAGCATTGATTGACAGGTCAGCAACCTCCTAGAATAAACTATAACTAATCTAAAATAGGTCATGGGTTGCCAGAATCCAACTCTGTAATCCCTACTTCAGACTTAATCATTTTATGCCATACCAATAATGCAGCCAAAGGCCCTGTGTGTGCATGAAGTCAAGAAGGCCGACACAACTGCACAATTGAAGCCCTGCACCTTTTTACATGAATTACATAAAAATCACGTTAAAAAATCACCCGGTCACCTCCCCAGAGATGCCCCTGTAATGGCCTGAAAACATAGTCAATAGAATTCAAGATATTTGTGTTGAGATGTAGATGCTATAGTTTCTGCATTTGCAAATGAAGTTGAATTTATTATTATTATTGTTTTAATAACAATGTCCCATCTACTATTTCATATACAATTGAGACAAGCTGAATTCAAGCCAGTGGAGCTCTTGGATAAAAATATATTACAAAGTGCTCTGTATTTCTAATTATATTAGGCAATGAAAATATGACTTCTGTTTGGGATTAGATTTCTCTCACCAAATTATGAGAATATATTTATGGTTTTACCCATATTCACTAGTCTGTGCACTTTTAATGAACACTAATGCACCCCATTAGCTTTGCTACTTTGTTGTTGTTCTGTAATAACTGACAACAATTGTCAGAACAAGAGAATGTGGTATTTAAAAGGTTTGCTGGGTCACCCCAGTTTATGCTGATCCTGGGATGTGAATGCATGCTGAATTGCTTTCCCCGGTCTGGTGCAGCCCAAATGGGTAGGACCAACTTACAGAATCCCCCAGCCAGCATGGCTGCCACCTAGGGGGTTACAGGAATTGAAGTTCAACCTATGTATAATGCTTCCAGTTGGAGAAAGCTGTCATCCAAACAGAGTTGGAAAGTGTGCCCTCCCCACAACCCGAATTGGAGAGGATACACCTAGTCTACAGAATGGTTTCAACTTACGGTGTTCTGTTCACTCTTCCAGCACATTTTTAAAGCCACGCTCAGAAGAACCATGGTTTGTGTTCCCTGCATCGTCATTCCAATTCTGCTGTGGGTCTATAAAAGGTTCCTGGAGCCGTATCTCTATCCCTTCATCTCTCCTCTCATTAAACGCATTTGGCCGACGAAAGCAGTGCAGGAAACGCCAAAGCAAGACCAATGGAACAGCTCTGGAAATGGGTGTGATTCTTTTGAGCAGGATTCTTCCAATGATCAGCCAGAACTTTATAAAGTAAGCATTACCCAGGCAAAACGTGTGTGTGTGTTTTGAAACAGATAAGCGATTCATGTGGCTTTGCTAGTTATAAACAAATCTTGCTTATGTGATGCTCTCATTTTGACACACCAGCTTCTCTGTTTCCCATCCTCCTGCACGAGCCATGCATTCCCTGGAGTAAAATACTATATCCTGGAATAGTCATGGGAAGAAAAGGAAGCTATTCGTTTTGAATTTTACTCTGGGATGATTTTTAAGCTTGAAGGTCTTGGCAGCAGTCTCACTCCCTACCCCGTGGTCTTTGCTCTGATGTTCCCATCTTGTGTATATTTACCTATGAATATTCCCCTTGGAACAGAATAAAGATTGCCTCTAAGTCAAGGAAACAAAAATGCTGCAGAGGATTGGAAAAAGCTTGGCTTTGCAGCGGATGTGGTTGCAGCTCTGCACACGCTTGGATGCTTAACTGTCCTGTTTAAAATGCTTGTGTGAAAGCAAATACCACTGTGCTTTAGGGTGAGGTCTAGCAACATGGGGCCTGTAGGTGCCAGGATGTCTGGCTGTGCCTAAACAGTGCTCGAAGTCTCCAAAATAATACTATTAATAATTAATAATAATTAGTATTAATAACAATTAATTATTAAATAATATTAATAATTAATAGTCCGTGGAGTGGGCTGAGCCACTGTTAAATTTTCTTTGTCAAAAACCAGCTGAGCCACATTTTTTTGCCATTTTGTAAAAGGGTTGGGTTTTAGTGTTTGAAGGGACAAAATGAGAACCATAAGCTTTGCTGAAGTTGAAGGTGCTCAGTGTACTCTGCCCCATCACCCCCGGCTCACTTTTCCTTTGGGGAGCTTAAAAGATAAATTTTTTAAGCCGGCCAGGCCCCCCCACACACACACACACACGCTGAAAAATTGTCCCTATCTGCTCAGGTGACATCACTAGGCATGCCTTGTGTGATCCATAAAGACTACCCCCCCCCAAATGTTTTCTATGTCTACAAGGAGGTTACCTTCTCTGGTTTTAATATATTTCCATTGGTGGGCATGTGTGGCTGCAGGTAAAGTGGCTTAAAGGTATTAAAAAAGCAGTATGTGATAAGAAAGTTATAACACTAATCAGTGATGAATCCAACCCATCTCCCCCCCAAGGCTGTCTTACACATGATCTGAAAGGGACTTGATCCTTCTAGGACCAAGAAAAACATCTTAGGGCTAACTAGTCACCATTCTGGTTTTTCTCATTCAAAGCTCTGACAGAATGAATGTGCATTTAAAAATCTCTTTCTTTTCCCCTCCCTCCCTGTCTTTCAGACCAAAAGCAATGGCATTGCAAATGGATTTTCTGGAAGTGGGCCCAAAGAAGACTCTGACAAAAAGACAGATTAGTTATGCTTCTGCTGTGGGGTCAAGGCTGTTATAAGAAATGAACTGACAGTGTTGTTCCCACTTGGGTATTTTACTGATTGCACATTTACCTGAATGGAAATCTGGAGTATGTATAGATACCCATCCACTCACTCAAGGGAGACTTGGAATAATTCTAGCTCTGTCACTGAAAAAAAAATTAATATATTGTCTTGCTGTTGTTGAAATTCTGGGTGGCTGGAACCGTTTCCAGTGCAGTGCAACTAAAGAGTGTTAGCAATTTTAGTCTCCGTATTTTATTAAAACCGTCAATGTCAAGCTTGCCGCTTGTTTCAAAAACTTTCCTGAAACTCTGTGTACGTGGCTACTCATAGGTTGGTCTTTTAAAAACTAAAAAAAAGCACTGTAAATATTTGAACACTAATAGTAAATATAATGGTAGTTACTAGCTTGCTGTTTCTAAATTCACTTTTGCAGAGCTGTCCTAACCGATTGTTTGCTGGTTCTTCACGGTGGTAGAGAACAAACTTTTGAAAAGCAGCTTTTACTCATTGAGGAGACAATGCCAATACAGTAGAACAAAGGGGAAATGTCCTTTTTTGGTGTTTTTGAGCTTCTAAAGGTTGAAAAAAGCTAAACCCAATGAACAACTCTTTATGCAAATTCCTGTATTTTGGTAAATAATAACCACCTGCCTAACATTTAGAATAACTCCCAAATCTGTAATACCAAATAAACCTGTTTATTGTTGTATTACTTTCTCTGCAATGTAAATTTTCATGTTGGTGCATTCTAAGATCCATGTATGTTTTCCACACAGTAACAGGGAAGTTGCATTTCTCACGTGAACTAAAGATAACACCTTAAAACAGTGTTTCTCAGCCTTGGCAGCTTAAGATAGCTGGACTTGAACTCCCAGAATTCCCCAGCCTGTGCTGGCTGGGGAATTCTGGGAGTTCAAGTCCATACATCTTAAAGTGACCAAGGTTGAGAAACACTGCCTTAGAATATGCCCAAGAATCCTTTTCAATTCAAGGCATTTTTCTGGAGAATGGGTGGGTGATGTGGGAAAAAGTCTCTGGGGTAGAGAGCTTATTATTTACTTGAGAGTTCCATTTTAGTGAATCAGGAGACTCTTTAACTGACTTAGAATTTGAATAAAGTGTGAAAGCAATATATATATTATGTGCTGAGTCAGCAATGATTCCCCCCCTTCCTTCGGACACCAAAATTAGACACTGATTTTAGGTTACACCCCCCACCCTCCAAAATTAAGAGGAGACAATTGGGTTGAATTTAAATAACTCCCCTTCCTGCAGTTGTACTGTTCTTTTTTTTTTTTCAGGCTTGTTGTCCATCTTGTACTGTTGTACCAATAATGGCATAAGAGCACAAATCTCCTATTTGTGCATGCAATGGATATTATTTTTCTTTATTAAATGTATATGCCTCCTGATACCCAATGACTCTGGGCACTGTGTTGAATAGTGCCATGCAAAATAATTAGGTTAGCTGCAGATGTAACAGGCATTTCTGGAACTGGAAAAGTGGGCCAGGCGGAGGTGGGGGTGAGTTAAGAAATGGCAAATTTGTACAGCATATGGCTTTTCGGTCTCCCAAGTGAAAGATGATGTCAAGTAGGTAAAGCAGCTTCTCTGCTGAAATAAGAAACATTTACTAGCTCCAGTGGAGCAGCTTCATATTCTGAAAACAGGACCTTCTTTCCACTCACAAATATTCCTTCCTTGAGATTGATGAGATACACTCGGAATAATCTGGAAGTAACAGGCAACAGGCCTTAGAAACTGGCACAAACATGAAGCTGTTTCTGAAAGGAATATGATTCTGAGCTTTTTCTAATGATTGCAGTCCCAACTGTTGTTATTTTAACCTGACTTTTTAAAATATATAACTCAAGGCGGCGAACATACCTAATTCTTCTGCCTATTTTCTCCACAAGAGTCCTGTGAGGTGGGTTGGGCTGAGAGAGCGGGACTGGCCCAAAGTGTTCAAACCACCTGCCTTTCAAGACATGACTACCTCTATGGCAACATACAAGGGCAAAAGCAGCAGCTCAAAATCGCACCCAGAGAGAAAGCGTCTCCCTTCCTCAGCTGGAAAAGCCCAAGGGAGGATGCGGGCAAGATAAACCATAATGCGGCTTAGATTCATGTGTTGTGTAAAGTAAGCCAATTGCAAACAGTGGTTTACGGGTTGCTTGTTGGGGGAATCCAGACGATGGCTTGGCACGACGGGTGAACACTGGGGAGAGGAGGAAAGACGTGGCCGCCCTGAGACTGGCCTTGGCCTGATCCCGCCGGCCTATTATGTTCTGGGTTGTGTTCAGATTTGTGGGCAAATTACTCGTCTTTTAGCCGCATCAAGTTGCCCCTCTGTGAAATGAGCTTCACTTGAGACAGAAAACGGTACGTCTGAAGGGGTGGGCTCGCGGTCGCTGACCAGCAGGTAAAAAAAAGGAAGGGAGGAAAATCCAACCCCTATCTGCGCAGTCAATGCTCACGAGGACTTCATTTCCCGGCCTGCCGCTTCGGTTCCACGCCTCTGGGCGGGGCCTTGGAGCACGTGATCCCCCAGGACTCCGCCCCTTCCCGAGAAGGGAAAGTGGTGACGACGTGAAAAGATGGAGATCGCCGACGGAGGGCGTGACTAGAAACGGGTGCGCGCAGAGGGGGGATCTGAGCGTCGGGGGCGCGCGCGGCCGCGAGCCAGAGGTGGGGACGCACGACAGGTCCCTGAGGAGACCCGGCGGGACGCGGAGGGAGGGGGGAGGGTGCACCGCCTTTTTCTTCCCCCGGGAAACCGGAGCCGGTGAGTCGCTGCCGCCGGAGGGGCTTGTGAGCGGGGTGGGTGTCCTCTTTCTGCCCCGCTGGCCGTGAAAAGGTGGGGCGGGGGAACCCGGGCAATAGGGGAAAGGCAGCGAGTCAGAGGGACCGGGGCTAGCAAATGCCTGCAGCGAGGGAAGGAGTCCCGGTGCCTCCCTGGCGGTTCCCCAACGCCTCTGGAGGGCTCCACGGTGGGGAATGTTCTGTGATAACCCCTCCCCCCCGGGTTCCCACGAGCTCAGCGGTGTTTATGTGAGTCCAGGCAGAGTCTTTGGCCAACCTGGGTTTAGGGCTTCGTGTGCTACGTGAACTTAAACCGTGGTGAAGGAAACCCTGACTTAGCACGTGTGGACGCAGCCCCTGTTTCACCCAGCAGTGCCCAGGGCCCTAAGCAAGCTCCCCGTCCCGTGCAGGGCAGCCCAGGCGGGGTTTACACCCTGCATGATCCAAAATGTGCGTTTGGCTTGACTTGGGGTGTTGGGTCAAGCCAGGCAACTCTTTATTCATCAAACCATGGTGAAACCACTATTTAACTGGGTTTACTGATAGAATTTGCATTTCAGGTAAGGTAGCTTGATGTCATTGCTGTAATCCGTTCTGTTGTGATTTGCTCTCATGGGATTGCTCAGGGCTGTTCTGCTTCTGAAAGGCTAAATATAGCAGGAATTTAAACATAATCAGGAGCTAGGAATCTGAGAATCTTTGGGGAGGGCCACAGAATCCATATCAAAGAAAGCTAAATTGCAAACTGAATTTGGAACTGAAAGTCACAGCTAAGGCAAGCATGGCTGGGCTGCAAGGCAAGTTAGCCTGTTTCACATAATGTGCTAAAACGTAATTGGTTTGCTTGGTTTGGGGTTAACATAATTGTGTGAAGTTGGCAACTATGGGATGTAAATCATTTAGACTTAGATTTTCAAATCTGGTCACTAGGTTAGTGTGCTTTGTAAACCCAGTTAATTCCAATTGTGAATTCAAATGCTAGTTTCATTGTCCATGATACATCCACCTGGAGCTGGGAACTCATATATCAACCCCAAGAATAGAATAACTGCTGTTGGAATCATGGCCTTGTTTTATGCTAATTCTTTTATGTATTCTATATGTAAATGGAGCCCCAGAGAAAAGAGATTTTTGTGGCAAAGGTTAGGTTCATACACCTCAAAAGCTATGATATGATATGTAAATATAATCCATTACTGCAGTCATATTGGCTAAAATGTGATTCAGTTCAATGAGTCAAAAATTAAACAATTGAATTAATTCTGGAAACTTGAATTAGTTTGTATGAATACAGTTGTTTTATTGAGTCATTGAGGTTGTGGGAGATTTAATTTCTCATCTTGGTATGCAAATCAACTTAGTTAAGTCCAGGTTAGAGAGCCAGTTTGGTGTAGTGGCTAAGGCATCAGTCTAGATACCGGGAGACCATGTGTTCTAATCCTGCCCTAGGCAAGAAGCCAGCTGGGTAACATTGGGCCAGTCATTCTCTCTCAGCCCTAGGAAGGGGGCAATGGCAAACCACTTCTGAAAAACCTTGCCAAGAAAACTGCAGGTACTTGTCCAGGCCGTCTCCGAGAATCGGACACAATTGAACGGATTAAAAAAAAAAAGCAAGTTAATGTGAATGCAATATGTAGCCATGGTTAAGCAGAGAAATCATCCTTTTGCTTCCTTCTTAAATGTAGTTGGGAGAAGATCCCTTATATCAGAATCAGGTCTTGGGTGGAAAGGTTGCCTACTTCTGTACCACGGAAGAAGTGGGCAGCCTGCATATGGCCTTGAACCTCCAAGAGTTTGTCACGTACAAATAGGTACATGTATGTTAAACCCCTGGTTGGCTTACCTTACCTTCCTGTTCGTGTTACCCATCCCTCCCCAGTCAGGTGAGAATTCCATCTCATCCCTCTGATGATGCCACTTTCATGAGCCGTATAACCCTAAGCTGTTCCAGTATTGATTTTTTTTTTTTAAAATATGGCTCCTGATTGCCAAAAAGTTGTATGCCCCATGTTCAGTCATTTCCTGCCTTGTGGCTATCTTGAATTATATGTCAACACATGTATGTAACATTTTCTGTTCTGTAGTATTTCTTCTGTTTCCCTTAATAGTGGGAAGAAACAATAATTATACTGCTGAGTTGTATAATTCTTCTTGATCACCTAATGCTTTTTCTGGATGATTAGTGAAGTATTCCTCATATAGGCTTGCAAATATAGAACAGCCTTCATACGCTCATGAACTAAAAAGTTGCTTTAACCAGTAAATGCTTTTTAATTTTTTGTACATTTCTTTCTATGCTACTTGTTCATTTCTGTTGTTGATCCTTTTTTAAGATTCTTTCTGGAAATCTTTATTTTAAATTTTAAACTTGAGGTTTAATATGAATCTTCAGGTCTCTATATACTTCTCACTTAGGAGAATGCGGTGTGACTCTTATGTTCTCACATTCTTATTTCATTATCTGTTCTGAAGAGAGGTTATACAAGGACAGAATTAGTTGAGTCATTTGACCGTTTAAATAGAAAAGATATCTGATTTTACATGATTACTTTGGATGTTGCATCTGTGAGACTAGAAATCTTCTTTTGCAATTATTGTTGTGAATTGTCTAAAAATAGCATTGGATCTTGGATTAATGATTTCATCCTTTAACTAGGAGTGCTGGTATGCAGGACAGTGTATAATGCAATGCCTTAGAATTTCATACTGTACCAATAGCAGTATGAAATTGATTAAACAAAACAACATTCAGCTATTTTCACAGTGACCTGGGTATCCATTTTTCAGCTACTGCAGTGTTACTTCCACTGATGGCTGAAAATGAATTGATTCCATCAGTGTAGAATTAATTTCTACTGTAGTTGCACCGAAAATTAAAGCAAGGGATTCAGAAATGTATAGAATGTGCCTTTTCTTAGTACATTCATGTAATGCCTTCTTTCTCAGAAACCTAATAGTGCGTATGGCAAGATAGTTTCCACACTTTACCCCTTGAGCAGCACTGTCGCAATCTGACTTCTTCAGAGGATATTGTGAGGGTCATATTCCTACACTAGGAGCTTCCAATTGTGTATGACACAGTGATTAGGATTACTGGAAGAAATCTAATAACTAAAATGTAGGAATGATAAAGCCAGAGGCGAAACTGAGGCACATTGTTAAGGGGAGTAAATACAAGCTTTGCATTGTATAATGTCTACAGTTTGTACATTGAGTAGGAAATACCTTCTAAACTTTTGTCAGCTGTATTAGAAACAATGCTTGTTGCATAATGTGAGAATCTGCAAGCTGTGTTAATTAGTTTTTCTCCTTTCTGCTGGCTCCTTGATCTCAGAGGCTGCAAACAGTATTTTCTTTGAGACATGAGAGTCAACTTATTGTCATAGTCTTTATATCTTTGGAATAAGGTTTTAAGAACTACATGCAATTTGAGAATGCTTTTCAATATTCCCCTTAATAAAAATTAAAGCAGGCTTATATAATATGTACGGTTAAAACCTCTGTCTTTTCTAGCATTGTCCTAACAGTCTGGACTAAGAAATAGAAGCATTTTTATTTCTAATGTTCTTCTTACTACCAAGTTAGTACATAGTATACATTTATTTTAGGGAAAGGAAACTGCTTAGTTCATGTTCAAATGTGTCTTGAATTGTTACACAAATACTCTCTACATTTCAGTTCCAATATAAAGCCTTAAATATATAATAATTTAATTATGTGCCATCGATTCCTCACACACTAAATGTGTATAGAACACCTCTTTTCAAATTGTTAAAACAGCTGTGTCTTTCTCCCAAGGCTGCTTTGGACATCTGTTTTTCACTGTCTTCACATGTAAAACCATTTCACTCTGTATGTATCAGAGCATCTCTGATACTCTGATATTCATCATTTGTATTGTGTGTTTTTAAAATAATTTATTGTCCCAATGTCCTATATTTTATAGACTTTCATATTTTTGTGATTTTGTGCAACAGTGCTGCATTCTGCTATGCCATACAAAATAAGTAAAATACCCATAGTATTCTAGCTAAAGAGGAAAGTGGTGATAAAAAAGATACCTGGGTAAAGAATAAAGTCCAGCACCAGTAGATGCTGGTAAAGGCATGGTCCAAAGGGGAGGGAGGGAGGGATGGTAGACATTCATTCATTCATTCATTCATTCATTCTAGAAAGTGACATTGACACAAGCTAGGCTGCTTGTTACCAAGCTCTTCCTAATATCTTACACCTTCTCATTTGTTCAAGCACTCTTCCTTGGACAAGCTAATACTAGCTGTCTCCACACATCACACTCAGCCATGATAAACTGTGGTTTGTTAAATAAACACACAACTGTTTCAGTTCACAACACAAATCCCATTATAGTTTAATTCACAGTATGTGGGCATAACTTATTACCTTCCTTGCTGCCCTGAAAGTTGTCAACTAAACCATGGAAATCATGTCAGACCTCCAGGGTCCTTGTTCCCTCTAAGGACTGGAACTTGGTGGTGTACAGATGTTCACTAAATGTTCATTCCTCACTTGCTGCAGATAAATTTTTGGAGACCAAAAATTGGATAATCCCCCCTCCCCCCATCTAGTCATTCTGGCAGAAATGACATCCACAGGCCCTGCAACTGGTTGCCAAGGATACTTCACTGGCATTTATGTGGCTTCCTAGCCAAAATACTCTACATGACGTCTTGTTGCAGCACCATGTTTTCTATCCTAAATAAAACAACACCCCAGAGGAAGGAAATGGGTTCATGACAGGAAGTATTGATTGATTCAGCATGGCACTTTTATTTAAGGATGGTTTGTTCAGGAGTATCACTCTAACCTGACTATCATCTCAACCATCTCAACCATGAAGAAACTTCTGCAGGTGAAACTTGAAAGTTGTGCAAATCCGTTGACAAGTATATGAAACACTCCTTTTTAAATCATTTAAGCAGCTGCTACTTTTTCCAGATTTCTGTTGCTTCTTCAGAAGCTGCTCCCTGCTCTGTCTGTGCCTGATGCTCAATGGCTTTGCTGGGGGAAAAATGAAACCGCTTCCTAAGCAGCTATTTAGGCCTGTGAAAGTCATGACTGCTTGAATTATTTGAAAGAAGGTGACTTTGTAGATGCCCCTGTGAATTTGTGGAGGGTTCTTGTTATCATAACAAGTTGTCTTAGATTTGGAATGATTTTTTTTTTTCATTGTTTTAAACTTTGGGCTTTTCTCTTACTATAGTGGATCAGTCACTTTTTTTCCTGCTTTGAAGGAAAAGATAACAAAACCCAAGCCCCCTTTTTCTTCTGACTTTACTGATAGAGAAACAGTGGAGAAGGAGGCAAGGACAGGGCCGCAACTAGCGGGGGGCAACCGGGGCATGTGCCCTGGGCGCTGCGCTGGGGGGGGCGCCAAAATGAGCACTGGTGGGGTGCCAAAATGGGCACGGAATCCATGTTTGCCCTGGGTGACACAGACCCTAGTTGCAGCCCTGGGCAAGGATCCCTTAATACCCATGTTTCTCAACCTTGGGAACTTTAAAATGCGTGGACTTCAGCTCCCAGAATTCCCCAGCCAGCCGTGCTGGCTGGGGAATTCTGGGAGTTGAAGTCCATACATCTTAAATTTGCTAAGGCTGAGAAACACTGCTTTAATATGATGCAGGTTGTATTTTAGTTTGCATTTCCCAGTCTGTGCCAAGCTGGCTGTGAGATCATAGGGCTTTTATCTTATATGTATGGAGGGTACCAAGTTGGGAAATGTTGATTTAAATAATGCTGTAAAGACTTTTGAATCAGAGATTTCTCAGTGAAAAGACCAGTAATGGATACATTTTCTTGAAAGTTAGCTTGCCTACCACCCTTCTTAATCTTGCCCCGTGTTGGGAAGCTTTGAGTAATTTGGTCTATGGCAGTGGTTCTCAACTGCTCATATCTGACACCCTGCCTGTCACTTTGTCTACGAATCTGGTTCCCAGCAAAATAGAAACAGAAAGCCCCCCACCCACTTTTTTTTTTATCGTATGGCATAGCAGTTTGGTGTTCATGCTGCTTTTATTCTTGCTGGGAAATCCTTGTGAGGTCCAGCAGCCAGATGTGTAGACTGTTTAGCTGTGACAAGTCACGTTGCCTGGGGTGCACCACGAGGAGGCTGGACTGCATTGCGCTGAGTTGGGCTGAGAGAGAGTGACTGGCCCAAGGTCACCCAGCCGGCTTTCAGGCCTAAGGCGGGACTAGAGCTCTCATACCACGCCTGATTGGCTCTTGGGCTGAGAGAGGGGGACTGGCCCCAGGTCACCCAGCTGGCTTTCATGCCCAAGGCGGGACTAGAACTCTCCTACTACACCTGATTGGCTCTTGGGCTGAGAGAGAGTGACTGGCCCAAGGTCACCCAGCCAGCTTTCAGGCCTAAGGCGGGACTAGAGCTCTCATACCACGCCTGATTGGCTCTTGGGCTGAGAGAGGGGGACTGGCCCCAGGTCACCCAGCTGGCTTTCATGCCCAAGGCGGGACTAGAACTCTTCTACTACACCTGATTGGCTCTTGGGCTGAGAGAGAGTGACTGGCCCAAGGTCACCCAGCCAGCTTTCAGGCCTAAGGCGGGACTAGAGCTCTCATACCACGCCTGATTGGCTCTTGGGCTGAGAGAGGGGGACTGGCCCCAGGTCACCCAGCTGGCTTTCATGCCCAAGGCGGGACTAGAACTCTCAGACTCCAGGTTTCTAGCCCAGCACCTTAACCACTAGGCCAAACTGGCTCTCAAAAGCCGCCTGCATGGTGTGTAAAACATGTAAGCTAATAATAGGTACAGCTGGGCTTGGCTGCCTGTTCTGTGTTTACTGTTCTCCCACTCTTTCTGTTAGCTTTATCTGTAGTTGTCTGATACGGCAGGGAAACGTAAGCAATGTGATCCTCTGTGGCTTCAGAGGGCTACCCTTCATAGCTGAGATTCTTGAATAGCTCACATCCTGCGATACCGTTCGTTAAAAGTTGATTTCAGTTGGATAATGAGGCTCTGACTTTCTTCTTTAAAGATACTTTATGAGAGCTTATATAAAAGTAGCCTGTATGTAGGGGATATAATTTGGATTTGAACTGACTGATGAGAATCTGCGTGGCTTGTAGTTCATTGGGGAAGCCTTGGTGCTTTGAGAATTTCTGTTTCAAAGCAGAGTTACTCCATAGGATTGTTTTGGGGATGGCGGAGGCTCTGCGGTCCTTGTAGAAAAGGCAAAATATGCAGATAAAGTGAGCAGGTAATGCATACTTTTACATTGACTGTAGGAAGAAGAGGAACATTTTTTGGTTTCAATTTTCTGTAATCATCAGTCGCCAGATTTTCTTTCAAATGTTTTCTCACATTAGCAGATGTTGGTAATCTTTTCTCCTGCTGGCACCTTTGTTGCTCAACAAGAAGCGTGTTTTTCATAGCTCTGTAGATGTTCTCTGTATATCACCACTTTAGTTCTTGGTTCAAAACTTGGGATCTGCTTGATGATGCCCGTAAGTCTTGTGAAACTAGAGAGGATCTTCCTGCTATCATGGTAAGCGTTCATGCCAAATAATTATAGAAAGCATATAAAATGCTAGCACCCAAAAGCATTCTGTCCTATTCTAAACAACAATTAAGTTTGTGCTGGACAGGAGTAGACTTGCATGGCATTGTACTTAAATGTTATCAAGATTTGGAACGCAAAGTGGAGTAGGCTTAACAACTGGAGGCAGGAAGACGGTTCGTTATTTATTTGCTTGCTTGCTTGCTTGATTTCTATAGCCGCCCATCTCAACAAGTGACTCTGGGTGGCAATTAGAAATCAAGACCTAAGTCCATCCTTAGCCTGACTCTGTATGAAGGGTTGCCTGATTCTGTGTGAAGAAAATTCCAGATGGGAATGCGCCCTCTCCCCCAGCAGTCCTTACCTTATGTTTTGTTTAATCCTTTTGGTTACTCCTGCACATCATAAAGTCATTGCTTTTCTGAAAAGTTAGTCTTTGACTGCAATTTTTCCTATTTTTTTGTTCTAATTTTCCTGGCTTTACTCAGGCTGTTCATCATGGCTGTTGACTGCCTTTGTCATGTCAGGCTCCTGTGCAGGAATGCAGCAGATCTTAGAGAGTTTCAGGTTCTTGACTTCCCCGGTACCCTCCTTCATATCAAGATAGAAGCCTCAAAGTATAATGCCGTTGCTGCGTGAGCTGCATTGGGTGCTGGTTTGCTTCCGGGTCCAATTCAAGGTGTTGGTTATTACCTTTAAAGCCCTACATGGCATGGGTCCAGGCTATCTGAGGGACCGCCTCTTCCCCATTGCAACAGCCCATCCCACCTGGTCGTGCAGAGAGAGCATGCTACGGACCCCGTCTGCAAGAGAATTCCGTCTGGTGGGGTCCAGGAGGCGGGCCTTCTCTACAGCAGCTCCCGCCCTTTGGAACATCCTTCCCCCAGAAGTGAGGTTGGCCCCCTCCCTCCTGGACTTCAGAAAACAGCTGAAGACCTGGTTTTGCCATCAGGCTGGGAGTGCGGGGAGGAGTAGCCATTCATGGGGTTGGCTGATTCCCTAGTCCGTCCTTCGACCAGCCTTACCGGCTTATGAGGTGAACTAGATCTGCCATTACTTTGATTATGTCTTTATATCTTTATTGATTAATAGTATTATTTATGATTTTTATTGAATTTTAAACTGTTTTTATTGTGAACCACCCAGGATCCCTCCTTGTGGGGGAGATGGGCAGTGATAAAAATGTTACAAACAAATAAATAATGCCTAAGGAGACTGGAATTCTTCAAGTCTGCATTCAAAACTGAACAATAGCAGTTGAGTGTCTACCAGGTTTCTCTTTTCTTACACTAGTTTTAGGTTCTTGGGTGTTTGTGGAAGGAAAATATTAAAGTCTTTGCATTCTTTTTTTCCCTCCTGTAAAACAAAAACTTGGTTTATTCCAGACTGCTCTTCATCTTTTAATAATAGGTATCTCAGTGGAACAGTCGAAGTATGGTGTTTATGGCTTCTCCATCTCTGGAGGTTTTTAAGAAAGGCTGGACAGCGACTCCTTAATTTAATAGGTTGAATTGGTTGAATCTCTTTTCCTGCGCATTGCAGTAGGTTGGACTAGGTGATTCTTTCATTTTTATATTAGAATAGGAAGTTGTACAATAGTCTCTGAGAAACTGGATTAAGACCTTTTGAGCCATTGTGCCAAAATATGAAATGCAGTTAGGGAACATGGGAAAGAGATCATGTCATATCTATTTTAGTGAGATTTGACCACTTGGATGTTACTACAGTAATAGAAAGGTTTTTGTTTCTCATTAACATCTGTGCGGGGAGAGCACATGCATTTGCATTTCTAGCAGCATTTTGTGGGATATTAGGATAATCAATGAAAGATGGAATTAGTAGCATTTCAGTAATACCTATGCATCATTTTTTTCAGAGTTTAACATTCTCCTTGACTGACCTACCCTGAACAGTATTGCTGAAATAGATGATAAAATAGGCTCTGTAGTAATGGTAGTTTTATTAATTCACCATAACTCCAAATAAGAGCTTATGTGTATGCATCAATCTGTGTCCCGTGTGTCTGAATATTTTCACAGATACGTTGGAAGATTGTGGCACCCAGAGGGCATGTCATAATGAATTTATTGAACTTTGACATTAATGATTTTTTGACTGTAGATGAGAAGTTGACTTTTGGGGGTAATTTGTCTCTTTGGCTTGTGACAGATGACAGTGAACAGAAAGCAGATCAAACAGAAGTTTTAAGACAGGTATCTTGATTCTCATTTGAACAATTTTATGGTTGAAAGTCAAAGTGATATTGTGAATGTTTTATACGGCTATATTTATTTTCTCTGCATGCTGTTTGCTGCATACTGTTTCCAATGTATTCTGATAATGTCATGGTGGATTATAGAGTAGCCTAAAAATATCCTAAATATTTTAAAAATATTGTAGGCTTAGGAAAGTAAAAATGTATGACATATAGAAATACAGAAGATAATTATTAGCCCACACAAGTTAAAACACTATTGCCCTTTGGAATAAGTTACCCCCGGAGGTAAGACAGGCCCCCACTCTCCTGACCTTCAGGAAGGGGTTAAAACCTGGTTATGCCACCTTGCTTGGGGTGGGAGGGGGGATAGCCATTCATGGAGGTGATTGGCACCGTGATGGTGCCAGCAGTAAGATCTTGATTTGCCATCTTGGATTTATATTTTATATTTGTATGTTTATAGATATATTTATATGTATATTGTATCTTTTTAGTGATATGTTATTTTTATTATTTGTAAACTGCCCAGAGTCATTGTATATGAGTTGGGTGGTAGAGAAGTTCGATTAATAATAATAATAATAATAATAATAATAATAATAATAATAATATAATAATAATAATAATAATCAGACTTAAAGAGCCTGTTTATTCCAGTGGCACCATTAAAGGAATGGAAATCCAGAATATTCAAGCAAAGAGGAAACCAAGTATTTTCAGTCAAATATGAACACAAACTTCATACTGAAGATTAACATTAAGAAAAAAAAATCTGATGCTTAGCCCTTTACCCCTGCCAGAATCATCTGTTAAGTTATCAGTAAAAGTAATGCTCACATTTGCAGATCTGTAAAAACAGTATTCAAGATAAATATGTCAGAGTTGTAGCTGATACGATGAATCTAAGAGGCCTAAGAGCTCTCTGCATCAGTGTGATGTTGCAGTAATTGCACGTAATGTTAGGCTGGTGTTGCAGATAAGCCTTGCTCTCTTTTTCAAAATATTTTTATCGTAAGAAAAAAGAAAGGAAACAAATCTGCATCACTAATATACATCCCTTACATCCAAAACAGAACTGGTGTTACATATATTGATATAATGTTATATACTTATGAACGTTTTAGTTTTTTTAGCAGTAAGAATTTAGGGGAAATTAAGCATCCAAAATAGTGTATGGAATCCAGAATGCTAAATGGATATAAACTCCTAGAACAGCAGGTTTTTGGATGTAGTGGTCTTTACAAATTTAGCCTCTGATTCTTAGTGTATAGTTTGGATTCAATTGGGTTCAAATATACGGTATACAGTATATTTAATTTACAGTTCTTGTTGTACATTTTAAACTAAACTCTTTGCAGCTTCTCTTTTTTCTTTTTTTTGGCCTGAGTTTGTATTCCTTGGTATCATGAAGCAAAGAGGAGACCTAAAAGATGCAGGATGTTAATCAACACATTTCAATCACAGGGCTTTTTTTCAGAGATGTTGAATCACTTTATTTAAGAAATTGTTCATCTTCCATGTAGGCAGCCTGTTGTGCACCAACTAATTTTGCAGAGCACCTTAGCAAACAGGTTTGAGATTGTAAAATTAAGATTTTTGGATTGCAGTCTAAAGCAACTGGTGAGCACTCAATTGCCTGTCCATGTCCTATGCTATCTGAGAGGATTCCTCTGTCGGACTGAGTCCATTGTCTCAAAGAACAGTGTCACAATTTTGAAATGTGTTAAGTAAATAAAATAAGCCAGCCCTTGTTATTTTCACTGTATTTGAATTGTCTCCCTCCCTCCATTCTTCATTTCTTACTTAAATGTCCAAATTGTAATTGCTGCAGGAATCACGAAAGAGTGAGGGTTCAGTAATCCTGGGAAAAGACACAGCTGTTTTAAAGAGTTGCACATAGGTGCTACGATCATGCCTTCATGTGCTCCTAAGTAACTTTTTGGAACAGTATTTGAAAGTGTGGAGTCCTTGGTGCTCTGTGAGCCTGGTTTCATTGCCAGACTAGGCAACATCTCCAGTGTGAAGAGGGAGTGGGCCTTGCTCTCTGTTTATATAGATTGGCTTGCCCTACTTGTGTTGGTGGGGGTGTTGTTCTCTCCTTGGGAGTTCCTTGATTGGGCTGTTGTTTGCTGTTTGGTTGATTGACTGAGTTAATAGTTCCTTGATTAGGGTGTTGTATACTGTTCGATTGTTCGTCTGGTGTTAATCCTAGTGTTGATTTTTGCATATCTGGGTGTTGATTGCTGGCAAGGGAGTGTACTGGTCTTTTGGCTTTCCTACTGTCTCTTTTGAATGGTGTATAAATGTTATTTACCTCTATGTGTCTGCTGATGGCTGCTTTGTCTGAGTGCCAGGCTTCCAGGAATTCTCTGGCGTTTTTGGATTTGGCTTGGTTTAGGATGCTCCCAGTTTCCCAGTTGAAAGTATGGTTGAGTCTGTCCATGTGTTGTGAGATTAAGGAGTTCTCATCATGTCTTCTGACTGCTAGTTGGTGTTTGTGGATGCGCTCTGCTAGTCTTCTGCCTGTCTGTCCTACACAGTGGCTGTTATGGTCTTTGCACTGTATGTTGTAAATAACTCCTCTTTTTTCTTCTTGGGCTATTGGGTCTTTTGGGTTACTTAATATGTTTTGAAGAGTTTTAGTTGGTTTACGTGCTACAGTGATGCCATGTGGTTGTAACAGTCTGTTGGTGGTTTCTGAGATGTTTCTGATGTATGGCAGTGTTATCCTTTTCATAGCTTCTATTGGTTGGGTTGTAGTGGGTTGGGTGGTGAGGCACTTTTTGATAAAGTTGATCAGGTATCTGAGTATTTGAAACATTAGATAGCCCTAGCATTAAAACTGTTACTTAAGTCATAGTTGGTGTATGTTTTGGTTATGGTGGCAAAGGCACAAAACTTCTAATTTGTTTACTGTATTTGTAAATAAATTTTTTAGTCTTACCCATGCCTATGAAAATTAATTCCTGATAGCAATAAGTAGGATTTTTTTTTAATGCCAGTGCTATATGATAGATATAGTTGAAAAAACATTTTAAAAGGCGGCGGTAGCACACCATTTCTTTATTGTTTCAAAGAAAACTCATGGAGTTGAGTGCAATTTGCAGAAGTGTTTTCTTTTTTAGCTTTTTGAAATGGCCATATTGGTGGAATTAATTGTCTTCTAGATTAGAGATAGGATTCAGGTTTGTACATTCTCATGTAATTTTCTACCAGGCTGCTGAGGTCTACCAGCCTGAGCTAGATACAGAATGGTGGCTAAAGGGATGCAGTTGATTTTTTGTGGAATCCCTTGAGTCATAGACTTGAGATAATTTCATATTTACAAATCTATACAACAGATTAGGGATTACTACAGAAAACCAGTATTGCCCAGAATTGCCAAGATTAGTTAAATGCAAACAATTAACACTTGCTTACTTAAAGCAAAGAAGATTGATTATGTGCCATTAAGTCAGTGTCAGGTCCAAGCAATCACACAGATAGACCTTCTCCAGGATGATTGGTCCCTATCTTGGTCCTTCAGATCTTCCAGTGATCCACTTACCATCCTCTTCTATCTCCTTCCCACTTTCCCAGTATTATAGACTTCTCCAGAGAGGTAGATCTTCACATAATATGTCCAAAATACAATAATTTGAGCGTGGTCATTTGTGCCTCAAGTGAGAACTCTGGATTGATTTGTTCTGTGGTCCATTTGTTTTGTTTTCTTGGCCATCCACGGTATTCCCAGGAGTTTTTTCCAACACCCAACTTCAGAAGCATCAATATTCTTTCTATCTTACTTCTTCGGGGTCTAACCTTTGTTCAGATAGAATCTTACAGGGAAAACCATTGCTTGCATGATTCTGATCACTGTAAATATAGACATGTAAGAGCATCTAAGGCCTGCATTGCTACTCTACCAAGTGCTAGTCTGCAGCATATTTTTTTTACCACAAATTCCTTTGCTTTTTTTTTTATCCTAAATGGCAGAAGCTATCCACTACTTCAGTATCTTCATTGTCAGTTCTAAGGCTAGTGGCTATTCCTGTTGTTATTAATTTGATTATAATGAATTTTAGTTCCATTTTTTCATTGTGCTCCTTCACTTCCAGATCATCTGCAGTTTCTATCAGAGTAGTGTCATCAGCATTGCCCAGGTTATTGAGGTTTCTTCCTTCAGTTTTAAAACCACACTCAACTTCTTCCAATCCAGCTTCTAGATAAAATGTCTAGTACATAGACATTCATTGTTTTATCTTGCAGTTTTACTTGCTGCTGTAAAAGAGTTGGAAGCACCAGCTACTCTAGGATAGACCTCCCGGAGGTATGCTCCTAGACCCCAGTCTATTTTTCTACTCACCCCTGATCTAGATGATAATGAAATGTAAGTAGGTGCAGGAAACCAGAAGTATTATATTTATTCAGAAGCAAGCATGCACAGTTTTTTCTGGGCTGAGGATGTGCTGGGGCCCACATTCAAAAAGTAGAGGATAAAGCCAGGAAAAATAAATAAATTTAATTCAAATTAAATACAGTACAATCAATATGATCACTCTCTACTCTTAAATTTTATAATATCTGTTGTCATATTAAAATACAATATGCTAATCATGTTTGTAGCTCTCCTGTGGATGTACCCAAGGTTTTGGGGCCCATAAGTAGCGCTGCAGCCTCAGCTGATGCAACTTCATTGTACAGTATGAGAGATGTAGGTGCTGCAGTGGATGTACCTTTTAAATTAGCTTCTAAAATTCCTTTATAGACCTTGGCAAAAGGTCTTTGACACTTTCATATCAGTGGCTGATGGTAATGTTTGTATTAGCATTAAACTGCTTGTAACAGGATGCATTGGTGTGTAAAGAAAAGTTACTCATTAACTGACTAGCAGTTCTGGATGGATTGTGACAATGATTCTTTGCGCACATATATTTTTTAAAATGATTAACAATGAAAGCTTGACATTGCTGTTTGGTTAACTTCATAATACCCATCTTACTGTTGTTGTCATATTCTCTTCTAGGGGAAGACTGAAATTCACCAAACAAGACAATCTGAAATTCTGAAGGTAAAAAGCTTTTTGGGTATCTAAAAAATTAAATGATATTCAAATAGGATGTTTTAGTATGAGGAACGTCTGTATGTTGTTACATTGAAACCTAGGCATAAAATAGTGTGTGGTTACCTGCTGAAATGAAACATTTGGTTTCTGGCTCTCTTTGGGCTTCCCAAATTTACTGTTGGTTTTGAGCTCCAAATAGCCAGGCCACCCTTTTGACCCATACCACGCTGTACATCATACTTCACAAAAAGCAAATAAGTGAATTTCCCATCCATATTCTCCCCAAAATAATTTTTTCTGTTAATTTAATCAGTTGGAATAGTATTAGGTTTAATGTTATGCTTTGCAAGAGGTGTGCCAGGATGTTGTTGTTTGTAAGGTTTGTGTACACACTTATGATTAATTTGCATCCCAAAGTAGTTTAGAGATCTTCCTCATTGTTCCAGATACGTTCTTGAACTTCAGATATTTGCTTCCTTCTGTACCTCACCCAAAACACGATGAGAAAAATACAGCAATTCTTGCTTATCTCTTGTATCACATTTAAAAAAAGAAGCAAAGCTTTATCCCTTCAGCTTTATTACTGCACAGAAACTCACTTTGGTTCTTTGCTTTCCTTTACGTGGAAGAGCATTTGAGAATCACATAGACCATAACTGTAGTCCATGCTGGCACAATGGCATTGGAATAATTCAGAACAGAGTGTCTAAATAATATATTTTTAGTTGAAAATCACCGGCTTTGTGCCTTGATTTTTTTGTTTGTTTGTTTGTTTCTCTTTCCAAGAGAATTTGTGTTGGTGAACTCCGAGGACCAATAAGCCTTCATTAAATATTTATTGAACATAATAGTATTGAATCTTCTTCCTTGGATGATCTCAACTGGACACTGAGATTAAAACCTGGATGTTTGCTTCTATGATTTAACAGATAACAGTCATGCTCTCAAAATTGACATTATGTTAAATACACAAGTGTTTTAGAATTACAATCCGTGTGTTTGGTTTGGATATAAAATCCATATGACAGTGTTCTAGGAATTCTTTGGGGGGTTGCATTTCCATCAATTTCATGCTTTCAGGAACTTCAGATATTTTAAAGGATAATTCAAGAAACGTCTCTAAGTCTGCCAGCTAGCTAATCTAGTTAAGTGCTTGCATATCCCAGAGGCATGGATTCTTGACCGATGGGTAAAGAGATTAATTGTATGATCTCTGTCTCTCTTTTTTAATCCACACATTTTCTAAATTCCAATTAAATATGACAAGCTTTTGTTCTCTTTTATGTTAGAGTATTTATAAATGACAGCCAAGAATCTCTGTTGTGAATAGAAGAAGGAGGTGTTATTAGTGAGAAGGCAGCACACTCGACTCTGCCGGTGAGATGCTAATTTCATCTGGCATGTACCATCTCTGAATAAAATACATTTTTTCTACATACTTGTTTTGTTCATTAACAGTGCAGTCCTGTTTCTACCTTCTCAGAGGTATAGTACATTAAATTAAATGAGACTTATTCCCAGACTCTTACCTGTAGGCCAACCTTCCCCAACCCAAATATTTTGGGATTATGAGACCCTAAATCCCCTGATAACATGGTTGTTAATCATGCTGCTTGTAAACCCACATTATTTGGAGAAAACCAGGTTAGGGGAAAGTACTGAACAGAACTGAAGCATAAGACAAAGATAATAATCCAAGGAACTATGAGTATTCTTGGGTATCTCAAGCAGTGCCCTCCAGAGTAAAAGGAGAGGTTCTTCTTCTATTGCCAGTGGCTGTGCTTTACTTTTCAACCACAGTTGAAAGATTCTGCAAGATTTCCTGCAGGCCCACAGGCATGCTAGAAAAAATTCTTTGAATCCTAGTTAAAAAGTACACTCGCCTGAATGTTAGCTGCTCATTTTCCAGTGGTTTTCTGTTACAAAAATTGGCCACATTAACATGCAAAGATAAACCAGGTTTCCTGGCTTAAGTAGCATAGCTCCTCACTGAAATTTCACCAAGAACAGTTAGCTTATTGTGATGCTGGAACGCGGATCTCAGTTTGTTCCTTCCAAACCAACACAGATTTGTAAGTCAGTAATAAACCCTAGGAAAAAGAAAGCTAGGGAATAAAAATAGTGGCCAGTTGGTTATTGGAGAATGGATTATAGAGTTCTGTGTATTAAATGTTCCTTTCTGCTCTTGGTTTTTGAGAGTAAATTCAGTAGGCTTTGAGCTAAAAAGTAGCTTTTCTGATGGTAGGATCCTGTGTTCTTGAGCAAGCTTTACTTTATGGCAGTGTTTGTTTCTCAACCTTAGCAACATTAAGATGTGTGGACTTCCCCATGCTGGCTGGGGAATTCTGGGAGTTGAAGTCCACACATCTTAAAGTTGCCAAGGTTGAGAAACATTGGTTTATGGTATTTAAATGATGTTTCAGTGATTATTGTCTTACTACTACTCCTTCCACTGTCATCTTAATTTTTAATTCATAGAATCATAGAGTTGGAAGAGGCCATTTAAGCCAATGAATGCAAACCTCTGTTTAGTGCAGGAGTCCAAATTGCATTCATGACAGATGGCTGTTGAGCTGTTCTTAAGTCTGGAAGTTTTTTCCTAACATTAAATTGGTATTTGCCTTCCTGTAACTTGAATCCCTCATTCTTTGTCTTGCTCTTTGGAATGAGAGAGAATTAGTCTTGACCTTTTTCTGTGTGACATCTCTTCAGGTATTTGAATAGTGCTATCATATGCCACTCGGTAACCATATCTCAAGACTAAATGTACCAAGATCTTTCAATCTTTATTTGTAAGACTTGGTTTTTAGTCCCTTGATCGTCTTTGTTGCCTTACAGGTAGTCCTCGCTTACTGACTGCCTCGTTTAGCAACTGTTTAAAGTTACAACAGTGTTAAAAAGCAGCTTTGTGACCAATCCTTGCATTTATGACCATCACAGCATCCTGCAGTCCTGTGATCGTCATTTGCACGCTTCCCAACTGGCTTGCGACAAGCAGAGTTAATGGAGAATGCAGAAATAAAATCTCAAGTCACAGTCATGTGATATTTTTCCATCAAGTTCTTTCACACTGCTATAATCTGTGGATTTGGGTCTCTGATTTGGTGATCTGCGTTTGTTGTTTTATCATGGTTATTTCTATAGCTCTTTGCATGTATTTCCATGCATATGTGATGCTGTCACTGTATTTTAAATTCCCTCAATCTCTTTGTAGGCTTTTCGTCAGTGACGTGAAACTGGACTGGATTAATGAGAAGATGGGAGCAGCAAGCAGCAGCATTAGTGACCTTCCGGAAAATGAATATTTAAAAAGACTGTCAGGCCGAGAGGCGATCTCTGAGAATGACCCATTTTGGAATCAGTTGCTGTCTTTTAGCTTTAATACCCCAACAAATAGGTAAGTGTTACACATTTAATAATGACATTTAGTAATGACATTCTTGGGTTTTCTAGCTAGTTAAACGAAAAGCCAGTGTTTTTGTTTAAAGGGGAGGTTTCATAGCTCTCTGTTTGCCGATGAGCCTCCTGTAAGACTGCTCAGCATAAACTTATCCAGAGGCCATGGTGTCTTTCACATGCCTTCCTTCTTTTTCTCTTGTAGGAAGTAGGGTTCTGGCATTGCTCTTTGGCACATGGGAAAGAAGGTTGATGAAGTAATGGGTGGGGAAGAATCCTGCTGCATCTCCTCATGGTGGTGCTTGGTCTTTAAAGAGGCAGAACCCTTCTTGGATAAAGGCCTTGTAACTAGCTGGTCAGAGCAGTGGCATTATTCTTTCTCCTGTTCGTGGCAATTCAGGTCATCACCAAAGAGGTTTTGGTTAATTGATATGCTTACCAAATATACTTGCCCTAAATTAAGTTGGTGGATATCTTTGCAAACCCTTTTGGACAGGCAGTAATGGCACTCTCAGATAATTTAACTAGGAGTAGTTGAATAAGTTAACTAACATTAGAATGAACATTGCCTGCTTTTCTTGGGTATTCAAGAGGTTCTCCTCTACATCAAGGCTTGCAATAACTTTCTTCATCCCAGGAGATGACGGTCAGTCAAGGAGGTGAGGTTGCAGAATTTCCATTATTGCATTTCCCTGAAAGAACAGTACCTATGCCTGTTCTTCACATTCGCTTTCTTTACATTAAATTATGATGAATGTGGAGAAATGTGTGTGGAAGTTTTTTTTTTTTCCTTCCTTGCTAGAACCCAGGTTGATCCAATGAATGGTTAGTGGAAGGTTTTGGACTGATAAAAGGAAGTATTTCTTTACTCAATGCATAGTAAGTCTGTGAACGTCCTGATGCAAAATCATTTTGTGTGATCACTGAAGTGTGTAGGAAGGGTGTTGTTTATTAAAGTGCAGCCTGCAGATTGATGGTTTCTTGGAAGCAAGCCTGCAGCTCTTCAATTCCACACACCCCCACATTTCAGGATGCCAGCTGTGTGTTTTAGGTGTTAACTAAAGCCAGTCCCTTTAGATCCTCCCTGCCTGAGTGTTAAAGTTACTTTTTTTCTCCTTCTGGGGCTATTACCTTTTTAAATGTGTGAGTTTAATGTTACTGAACTATTTGCTCTTAGTTTTGACTGTTTCCTGCTTTCCTGATAATTTTTCTTGATATGGGAAGCTTTCATCCTATTTCTTAATATTTCTTATTACTCTGTGAACAAGCAAATATCATTTGTATTCAGTTCAGGGTCAGCATGTCTCAGTGCTCAATCAGTATTTAACAATACTTTTTAAAGTATAACTTGAGAGTAAGAAAGAGTCAGAAAAATGTCTTGAACGCTAGATGGTGCTGATGTATGGCAGCTGAGCAATTTAGTTTTGTAGTGGATGTTTCAGTTGCACAGTTAAGATACCTCAAAAGTAAATTGTTCCCTTGATGAAATGCCACAATGTTTTCAAGCGTTGCAGTCATATGTGTGTATGTTTTGCTGCTTGTACTCAAGCTGGGGTATCTCCTCAGCACACACACTTCTAATGAAATAGATACATGTGCTCTTTCTTATCTCTCCTGGTTTAGCAGCCAGCCATGCTTTGGCATCTGAATGGTTTGCAGACCTGTTCTGCAGGCAGACCACAGTTTGTCCTCACCCTGGAAGTGTTAGAGGGAGGGGAAGGATGGGAACATACAAATAAAAGGTTTATTCACCTGGCACTAAACCGGAGTTGGCACTCAACCTGTGACTCTACAGGGTTTTTTTCTTGCATGCTCTTAAAATTGCAACAACCAACCAGCCAGAAATGGGTGCCCAGTATCCCTCTGTTTTTCATAGGGAGGTGGGGGGGGGTAAGATATGTGAGCCTTCCCCTTCCTCCACCCACATACAGACTTTGATGATGTTACAGCTGCATCCACAGCAGTCTCAGCTGCTTCCTGAAAGAAGTGTGGCCTCTGGGTGCCAAACTGTTACTCACCCTTTCGCTGAATCAGGGTTTGGCATTCCATCTGAATCACCCTATTTCGTTGTTCTGTTTCCCTGAAAACTTCCAAAGTTTTGCTGTAAATGATTGTATTTGCCATGCTGCATGCTGCATGGTATGTATGGGAGCCATTCTTGCTGAGCAAGCTTGTTTAAACCATGATAGTTTCCCAACATAACCCTAAGCCTAACCAAATCTTCCTGACCATAAGCAAACTTTCTTAGTGCCTCCTGGAGATACCAAGCCTTATAACAGTAATCATTCATTTGTTCGTTTTTTAGATTAATCTTTTGCCTTTGTATTGGGTGCTACTTTGTGTATGCTGTTCTTAATTCCTGTCACATTGCTTTTTGTCTCAGGTGGACCTGTGACATTGCTAATAAGTTGACCAAATGACTTGACCAAATATACAGTTTATTAAAGAAGGCAAGATAAAAATATAATACAATAATAATAAATAGGAGGAGGAGAAAGAACAGGAGGAGGAAAGAGGAAGAAGAAATAGCTATTTTACCCAGTGTGTTTGTATGAATCAGTACAATAGAAGCAGGGTAGGACTCCTATGTAATAGTGGCTTAGTTTTTCCATCCATCCATGGTATCATGGATGCTACTGATAGGATGAATTTCCTCCTCCTTCCTGCAGTTCCTGACACTCCAGTTTTGCTTTGGAGGGTTCAAGTGCATGAATAGGGATATACCCTGAAGGCAAAAAAACAGGTACCCTCACAAGATTAAAACTCTGCTTGCACAGGATTAAGAGATTCTTGACAACTGACTTGCTGATAAGAGTTCATACTCAGTTTTTTGTTTTGTGACAGGTCCCTTTTTTAGATATTAATTGATTCACTGCGTCAAGATACCAAGTCCTTTCTCAAACAGGGATGGCCAGGATTCATTTAATTCCCACTTGCAATTCAACTGTGGCTGATACTGTAGGAGAATCTTTCCTTCAAGTAAATACCAGGGTTTGGTGATGGTGGGGAGCTTCCCTCACACTTTCTTCTGTATTACTTTTATGAAAGCAGCATACCATTTTTAACACAGAATTGCAATTTTTGAAGCGGTCTCTTACTACCTTGTGCATTGAGCTGAGCTTCTGCTTATTTGCCCCTCTTTAGTGGAGACAAATGTTTCCTGCAGGCTCTCCTGATGCTAGCGTGCATCATGTGTGGACCTTGCAGCCAAAGCTTTAAGTGGATATGGGCAAGAAGTTTTCTTTATTGTTATCCCCCTACTTCCCTTCTGAAGGCAGCATATGTTAACAGCGCATGAAGGGTGGGAGGAAGGATGTACGTTGCTTCCCCCTGTCCTGTAGTTAATGTATTTGCTGCCCTGAATCCCCAAGAACTCCTGGGTCTTGATTCCTTTCATGGCATATTTGCTCTTGCACAGGTGTGTGTTGTTTTCTTGCTGGAAAGTATCAAACCTAAAGCAGAATTTGCTAAAAAAAAAACAACCCACTATGCTTCTCTTAATACGTACTCTTCACTTTGCTCTTTCCCCCCAGTTTTTACAGATGGGGTGGTTGAAGAACAGTATGTCTGACCTCTTAATGGAAAATCATAAAAGTAGCTACGTTTCACGTTGCTTTAATACAGGAGTTTTTAAAGAAAGTGTATGCAATAAATTATTGGTAGCTCTTATACACTTCATTGTTATTTTCCTGCGGATAGTCTATTACAGTCTATATATTTTCATATGACTGTAGGGAATAGGGTAATTATTGTATGTGTGTGTGTGAGAGAGAGAGAGAGAGAGATCATAAAGTAAGTGTAAGTAAAGCAATACAACATTCATGGAAGTTATTTTGAAAGGCACATTTTCTTATTTAAGGCTAAAAGTGAGATAAGACTAGGATTAAGTTGAGATGCTTAAGTTATTTGTTTTTACATACATAACATTTAATAAAAGTCCTTTATTAAGGGGGTTACATAAAACAAAAAATAGGTATTTAGGTTCACCTTTTTCTGTGGTGATGTCTGCTCCTGTCTTAAAGCAACTGACTACCATGTGGACAATCGCCACACATTTTGATGCCTTTAGACTGCTTGGGTGGCTGTTGGCTTGGCTTATGAGCTGTGTAGAGATTGCAGGGAGTTCAAGTGTGACTTCTGGACAAAAGGATTCAGAACTATTTCCTTTACGACAGTGCACAGATAATAGAAAAGTTAGTTGTGCCTACTTATCTTAGAAGACAGAAATGATTGACTAGGTATGGATGAGGAAATGCATTTTTCCTGCCTGGATAGTGGGAGATGGAGAAGGCAATTTTTTCTCCTTTTGAGTGAAAAAGCTAATAGGAAGGAGTGGTCCCTGCCCTGTAATAGTGGGAATGAACCAGGAAAAGGACAAGGCTTTTGAAATGAGGAGAGGGTAGAAGAACGTAGATCTTGGCATTCGTTATTTATATGGATTTGTATAGAAATGGCCGCAACTTCAGTAAAATTGTGTCTGGTGACGTTTTGTTGCAAAGAGGGAAAGAATATTTAATTTGGGGGGGGTTGATAATTGATAAACCTTGGTCATTTATTGGTCGCAGATTTACTTTGACATTACCTGGCAGGTGTGAGCTTGTTCAAACCTGTGTTCCAAAGTCCGTCAATTCATTCTGGGAAATGTGGCTTCAAATTGCAAGGCAAGGTAAAATGTTGGTGTCAGTTTTTAACTGTTGCTTAATTTAACCTCATTTTGTCAGTTTAGTCATTTACTGCAAGTAAATGTTGGGAAACATTTAATGTTAAGAAACTCTAGGATTATAGCTATCATAAACTGTGCAAAGATTTCCCAAGAACAGCACCAAATGCCCATCAGTTAGCCAAAGAATTACTTTATCACAAAGAATGCAATCTTGTATTTTATATATATAAAACAGAGAACACATAGTCTTTGGAAACTATCTTTTAGGCCCCCCTCACTTTGGCGAACAAGAATGACTTCTCTGTGGATGAATATCGGGATCCTTTCCATTCTATTTCTGTGCATGTTGGCAGGACACTTTTATCTTACCCTCCAGTCATGTTGATTATGAGAAGATAGGCATTTTTAGCTCTTTGTTGTCCAAGAAGGAGGAAGCCATGACATTATTTTTCCAGTAGGAGAAGAGACTAGCAGCTCAGGACTGTGTTGTCAACTGGGCAAATGATTAATCTGTCTTCCATGCTAGTTACCTGGGAGGAATGCTGTGGTGTTTGTTTCTCAATGTCTTCTTCTGTCAATGTTGGTAGTTATAGGAATGACTGTGTAGCAAATACCAAGCATTTATTTATTTATTAGTTAATCAAATTTATCACTGCCCATCTCCCCCCAAGGAGGGACTCTGGGGGCTTTACAATAAAACACAATTAAAACAATGCAATAGAAAACTATAGAATAAATATAATACATAATAAAATATAAATATGATGGGAACCCAATGGCTAAAAGTTCTCTATAAACCCACAAGTAAAACAGGGCCATTCTAGGGAGCTAGCCATTCCCAGAAGTGACTGTTCTCCCTCCCACCCCAGGCATGGTGGCAAAACCAGGTCTTCAGCTGTTTTCTGAAGTCCAGGAGGGAGGGGGCCAACCTCACTTCCAGGGGAAGGATGTTCCAAAGGGCAGGAGCTGCTGCAGAGAAGGCTCGCCTCCTGGACCCTGCCAGATGGAATTCTCTTACAGACGGGGTCTGTAGCATGCCCTCTCTGCATGTCCGGGTGGGATGGGTTGATGTAATGGGGGTGAGACGGTCCCTTAGGTAACCTCGACCCATGCCATGTAGGGCTTTAAAGGTGATAGCCAACACCTTGAATTGGACCCGGAAGCAAACCGGCACCCAGTGCAGCTTGTGGAGCAAAGGAGTAATATGTGCTGATCTCGAAGCACCTAAAATCACTCACACAGTTGCATTTTGGACCAGCTGTAGCTTCTGGATACTCTTCAAGGGTAGCCCCATGTAGAGCGCATTGCAGTAGTCTATATGAGAGATGACCAGGACATGAGTGACTGTTCGAAGGGCCTCTCGCTCCAGGAAGAGGCGTAACTGGCACACAACACAAAGTTGCACAAAGGCCCTCCTAGCCACAACTGCCACCTGCTCTTTGAGCAGGAGTTGTGAGTCCAAGAGGACCCCCAAATTACCTACCGGGTCTGTCTGGGGCTGTGCGACCCCATCCAGAACTAAAGATGACAGTTTCCCAGATACTGAGGAGCCATTAATCCACAGCCACTCCGTCTTACCAGGGTTCAGCCGCAGCCTGTTGTCCCCCATCGAGGCACCCACAGCCCCCAGACACTCGGAAAGGGTGGTCACGGCATCACTTACTTCACCCGGGATGGAGATGTATAATTGAGTATCATCAGCATATTGATGATACCTCATCCCATAGTGACAGATGATCTTGCCCGGTGGTTTCATGTAGCTGTTAAAAAGGAGCAGAGAGAGTACCGAGCCCTGCAGCACCCCACAGAGTAAGGGCTGTGGGCTGGATCTCTCATTCCCTATCAACACCAACTGGGACCAGCCCCAGAGGAAGGAGGTGAACCAGCGCAGAACCATGCTGTCCACCCCCAACTCCCTAAGTCGGTCCAGAAGGATACCATGGTCGATGGTATCGAAAGCCGCTGAGAGGTCAAGAAGAGCAAGGATGGAGTATCTTTTGTCTTTAGTGCAACCAGACAATAAGAGAAAATTGAAGCAGGGCTCACAGAGTAGGGGGCAAGCAGGAGAATAGCTGTTCAATACAACACAGAATGAAGGTTATTTCACATATCACTTTCTTGATCATGAATGCTGTAATATGACTTGGTCATCATAGATAATTATACATTAACCTAACTTTCCTCCAACTAAAATTTTCCGTTGGAGCTAATTCATAGCTGATAGTCTTCCAAGTATGAAAGTTACTTGGATGTTACATGTCCTTTCATGATAGAGATAGATGAGCAGGCAAGCAAGATATTTTCAAGTTCACCAGCAGTTCTGCAGGCCTCTCCTTCTTGGTTATGGATGGAATCCTAGTTTTCAAAGTAACTCTTAGATGGGATGTATTTTCATCTGAGCAAAAGATGAAATGTCAGCAAAATTGACATGATGTGATAAAAGCATGTTGACTCCCATTATACAAATCCTTTGGTAGCACTCATTTTTTAGGTTGTTTGGCAGTTCACTGCTGATTCCCTGCATTGTGGTTAATACAAGGAAGTGAACAACTGAAGTTTACAATCAAGAAGGCTCCATTTAGACTTCTTGTGCTGCTCATGGATATATGTATTGTACCCTTATATCAGTCTTGGCCCCTCACAACTATATAGACATGTCCATGTGGTTTTCTTGGCAATAGTTTTGGAAGTGGCTTGCCGCTGCCTTCTTCCTGGGGAGGCAAAAAAGGTTAACAAAATAATGATTAAATACTTTATATGTGTCTATGGTCTTTTGCATTAGGGCAGCCTATTGGAGAGGATATTTACGCTTCCTGCAGTAAGGTACTGCTTACGTGTCATTCATTGTTAAGGTTAAGTCCATAGTGTCTTTGGTCTTTAAGTCTTGGATTGTTTTTTTAAGTCAGCTATGTCTCTGCTAAATACACTTCTGTGCTTGGAAAATACCATATCGCCCCTGTTGCCGTTAATTTTTTTCAAAATCAGAAAGCGGTTTGAAGTTTAACAGTGCCATACTATGGGCTAATGAAAAGGATCTGTACTGAAGGAACTTGTGTCTTGAGCTTGGTACTCAGTCATTTTAATTGAGCAGTACCTTTGTAGGGGTTGTGACGCACAGGAAACGTAATAAATATGAAGTGTTAGTTTGCTGCTTTCATGTCACTTCATGAATCTTTGTAGATGACATATGGGTTTATTTTCTGTGCAAATAGGTAAAATAGTTCATTGACTGTCTTTGTAGCTCTCCCAGAAATCAAACACATTTTCCAGCCGTTTTTCTCCTTTACAAAATGTAGTCATTATTATTGCATGACAGTTGACTCTGCATTTTGTTGGAAAGTTTGCCTTTGGTTCCCAAATAGAGTTGTGTGTTGGCATCGCCCTGAAGGGATTAGTTACACAGCTCTTAACAGTGGGAGTGTATTTTATCTTAATTGTCCACATATACTGTGATTTACATGTGTGTAAGCAACTCGTTCATAAGTTGCTTTTGTTGTTGTTTATTCGTTTAGTCGCTTCCGACTCTTCGTGACTTCATGGACCAGCCCACGCCAGAGCTTCCTGTCGGTCGTCAACACCCCCAGCTCCCCCAGGGACAAGTCCGTCACCTCTAGAATATCATCCGTCCACCTTGCCCTTGGCCGGCCCCTCTTCCTTTTGCCCTCCACTCTCCCTAGCATCAGCATCTTCTCCAGGGTGTCCTGTCTTCTCATTATGTGGCCAAAGTATTTCAGTTTTGCCTTTAATATCATTCCCTCAAGTGAGCAGTCTGGCTTTATTTCCTGGAGGATGGACTGGTCTGATCTTCTTGCAGTCCAAGGCACTCTCAGAATTTTCCTCCAACACCACAGTTCAAAAGCATCTATCTTCCTTCTCTCAGCCTTCCTTATGGTCCAGCTCTCGCAGCCATATGTTACTACAGGGAACACCATTGCTTTAACTATGCGGACCCTTGTTGTCAGTGTGAGGTCTCTGCTCTTGACTATTGAGATTTGTCATTGCTCTTCTCTCAAGGATTAAGCATCTTCTGATTTCCTGACTGCAGTCAGCATCTGCAGTAATCTTCGCACCTAGGAATACAAAGTCTTTCACTGCTTCTACATTTTCTCCCTCTATTTGCCAGTTATCAATCAAGCTGGTTGCCATAATCTTGGTTTTTTTGAGGTTTAGCTGCAAGCCAGCTTTTGCACTTTCTTCTTTTACCTTCATGATAAGGCTCCTCAGTTCCTCTTCGCTTTCAGCCATCAAAGTGGTATCATCTGCATATCTGAGATTGTTAATGTTTCTTCCAGTAATTTTAACTCCAGCCTTGGATTCCTCAAGCCCAGCATGTCGCATGATGTGTTCTGCGTACAAGTTGAATAGGTAGGGTGAGAGTATACAGCCCTGCCGTATTCCTTTCCCAATCTTAAACCAGTCCGTTGTTCCGTGGTCTGTTCTTACTGTTGCTAGTTGGTCGTTATACAGATTCTTCAGGAGGCAGACAAGATGATTTGGTATCCCCATACCGCTGAGAACTTGCCACAATTTGTTATGGTCCACACAGTCAAAGGCTTTAGAATAGTCAATAAAACAGAAAGAGATGTTTTTCTGAAACTCCCTGGCTTTTTCCATTCTCCAGCAGATATTGGCAATTTGGTCCCTAGTTCCTCTGCCTTTTCTAAACCTAGCTTGTACATCTGGCAATTCTCGCTCCATGAATTGCCGAAGTCTACCTTGCAAAATCTTGAGCATTACCTTACTGGCATGTGAAATGAGTGCCACTGTTTGATAGTTTGAACATCCTTTAGTGTTTCCCTTTTTTGGTATGGGGATATAAGTTGATTTTTTCCAGTCTGATGGCCATTCTTGTGTTTTCCAAATTTGCTGGCATATAGCATGCATTACCTTGATAGCATCATCTTGCAAGATTTTGAACAGTTCAGCTGGGATGCCGTCGTCTCCTGTTGCCTTGTTATTAGCAATGCTTCTTAAGGCCCATTCAACCTCACTCTTCAGGATGTCTGGCTCTAGCTCACTGACCACACCGTCAAAGCTATCCCCGATATTGTTATCCTTCCTATACAGGTCTTCTGTATATTCTTGCCACCTTTTCTTGATCTGTTCTTCTTCTGTTAGGTCCTTGCCATCTTTGTTTTTGATCATGCCCATTTTTGCCTGGAATTTACCTCCAATGTTTCTAATTTTCTGGAAGAGGTCTCTTGTCCTTCCTATTCTATTGTCTTCTTCCACTTCCGCGCATTGCTTGTTTAAAAATAATTCCTTATCTCTTCTGGCTAACCTCTGGAATTTTGCATTTAATTGGGCATATCTCCCCCTATCACTGTTGCCTTTTGCTTTCCTTCTTTCTCGGGCTACTTCTAGTGTCTCAGCAGAGAGCCATTTTGCCTTCTTGGTTTTCTCTTTCTTTGGGATGTATTTTGTTGCCGCCTCTTGAACAATGTTGCGAACTTCTGTCCATAGTTCTTCTAGGACCCTATCTACTAAGTCCAGTCCCTTAAATCTATTCTTCACCTCCACTGCATATTCCTTAGGGGTATTAGTGAGCTCATATCTAGCTGATCTGTGGGTCTTCCCTAATCTCTTTAGTCTGCTCCTAAATTGTGCAAGAAGAAGTTCGTGATCTGAACTACAGTCAGCTCCAGGTCTTGTTTTTACCGACTGTATAGATGCCCGCCACCTTTGTCTGCAAAGGATGTAGTCGATCTGATTTCGGTGTTGTCCATCTGGTGAAGTCCATGTATAAAGCCGCCTCTTAGGTTGTTGGAAGAGAGTGTTTGTTATGCAGAGTGAGTTGTCTTGGCAAAATTCTATCAGCCTATGTCCTGCTTCGTTTTGTTCTCCCAGGCCATGCTTACCTGTAATTCCAGGTGTCATTTGACTGCCCACCTTAGCATTCCAGTCTCCTGTGATGAAAATAACATCTCTTTTAGGCGTGTTGTCCAGTAGGTGCTGCAGATCCTCATAGAACTGCTCTACTTCAGCTTCTTCAGCATCTGTGGTTGGGATGTATATTTGGATCACTGTGCTGTTAGATGGCTTGCCCTGAATTCAAATTGAGATCATTCTATCATTTTTTGGATTGTATCCAAGCACTGCTTTAGCCACTTTACTATTAATTATGAAGGCTACTCCATTTCTTCTGTGGTCCTCTTGTCCACAGTAGTAGATCTGGTGGTCATTTGATGTGAAGTGGCCCATTCCAGTCCATTTCAGTTCACTGACGCCCAAAATGTCTATCTTTAATCTTGACATCTCACCAATAACCACATCCAATTTGCCCTGGCTCATAGATCTTACATTCCAGGCTCCAATGGTGTGTTGATCCTTAGAACATCGGATTTGCCGTTCACCACCAGCACTGTCGGCCGCTAGCCGTCCTTTCGGCTTTGAGCTAGCTGCGTCATCACGTCTGGGGCTAGTTGAACTCATCCTCTGTTCCTCCCCAGTAGCATTTTGACCATCTTCCGACCTGGGGGTCTCATCTTCCGATGGTATACCGACATATCTCTGGTTGTACTGATCCATTTAGTTTTCACGGCAAGAATACTGGGGTGGGTTGCCGTTACCTTCCCCAGGGATTGCATTTAGTCTGACCTCTCTGTCATGACCTTCTCGTCTTGGGTGGCCCTTCACGGTTTAGCTCATGGCATCGTTGAGGTGCTCAAGCTCCAGCACCACGACAAGGTAACGATCCTTTGCTGAAGTCATTACTTGCTGAGTAATTTGGGCCATCCATTTTTGAAACTGCTCTATAAATCTTTATATTCATGTAGACATGTATGATAACTCCTTTTATTTACAATGCTGCTGCTGTTTTGCTTTTTTATCTTCGTTTTTTAAATTCTGTGCTCTCTTTCCCTGTTCTGTTTAATCAAATAAAGTCCCCCTCAACATTATGGGAAGTATTATGATTATACCTTATTGGAAGCTATCATAATGACATGCTTTCATCTTGATAACTTTTACTTAAGTATCATACTTTGGTTAAAGAATGAATAAAAACAGTTTTTCTTCTTTAAGTATAACATTTGTTTTAACCTAAAAATAATTCAATATGCCAGCAATGAATATGGGAGAATCTGGAACATGTTAGAATGTATAAGACTCTAGGAAGGGAGTCTGGATATATGGCCTGGATATATCTTGTAGCCAGATGCACTAAATAATATTTTACTGTCTGTATCCAAGCCATTGATTGGGTTCAGATATGATATTGAGCTCTGATTTGTTTAACTACAGTTTATTGAACAAATTAAACATACTAAGCCATAATAGTTTGCAACCATGTTATGGCTTATTGTATTGTGTGAATCAGGCCATTGCTTGAAATAATATTCAGAAACTGAGGCAATCTTTATTAAAGGTATAATGCAATCATCATACAGTTTTAAAAAGTCATTTATTTAATTGCTCATTATATTGCTTTTCTCCATGAAAATGCGTGTTCTTTTCCTAGCTTTCTATGACTGTCCTTGTTAATACATATCTTATAAAATGTTTGTAATACTATTATTATTAAAAATATAATTTCAACCATGGTATTTAGAAACTGTGCTTACCTGGTTATCAGTGACAATAAAGCAGCACAATATTTGGGTAATCAGCTAATCTAGGACAAGCATCTACTTTGCCAGCAGGCTACTTGTGGCTTGCCACCACCAGCTAGCATCTCCCATGCTAAAGGATTAGTTCCCAGCCCTGTTGCATTACCCAAGTTGGTGCACAATGTACTTTCTCATGAGTCAGTTTGTCTTCAAAATCAAGTTGGAAATTACCTTCCTGTAAAGACTGCAATGTTGAGTGCTCTTGCCAAGGTCTTCTGAGCCAGAAAATATTGGATGGAGAAGTCTGCTGGCAAATAGCCCTACGGGTTTGAGTTCCTATATCCCTGTGGGTCCACCAGAAACGACACTTGTTTCTGATTCTTAAAAGACAGGAAAGCTATTTTGTTCTGAAGTATACCCAGAGATGCTTGTTAGCTGAATTATTCTGGGTTGGAATATGTCTTGATCACCAGGAGCCAGCTAGAGTGTTTTAAAATGTGGAGTGAATTAGGGAAGTCCTGATTTTTACATTGAGGAGACTGTGATGTGTGCTCATTCTTTTTTCTTTTCTTTTCTTCTTTCTTTCTCCTTTTTCTTACTGTTTGTTTTTAATTATAGATGTCTGCTTCTTGAGTTAAGAAAAAGGACCACCTAGGAGATGAAGCTTTAACACTACTTGTGTGTAATCAATAGGATGTTTTAGACTTCCTGGCTTTGTATTCATATCCCATCCCACTGCTTCTGCCCCGTGTGTGTGTTTATGTGAGAGAGAAAAAGAATAATCTTTGACATGGAGTGACTCCTCTCAGATGGGTTTGCATGATCAGAGACTTCTATTATTTTTGGTGGTAATTCTAGATTTATTGAAGTTATTCAGTGTGAGCTACTGTGGTCTCTCAGTGACTTGCAGTACATGTGCTCAGCAGACTCAAGGATGCATTCTTTTTCTAGTGATATGACATGTTATTTTTAACCCACCAAGTGAGATATGGGCTGCTTGCTATGCTTTGCAGCCTTCCCACTTGCCTGAACATTTCTGGAGAGGCAGAAAAAATGGCATAGCCTAAGCCCTTGGCATCCTGCCTTTCACTTTGGGAAATGGCAAGTTGTGAAGCTCTGCCTGAAGCAATGATCCATTGGGCAAGTCCAACAGCATCGGTCAAGTGGTAGACTGTAAATCAACGTAAAGCAGGAAAAACGTTTACATTAAATTGGTTTAAATTGTTTTAATAATATAGAATATATAAAGATGTCAGTTCTACTTTTTGAAAACTTGCTTGCCAAAATAGAGGACAATATTGGAGCAGATATAACTGCTTATTAGAAACAGCCTTATTTTGTTCTGTGTTGCTGTTTTTTTTTCCTCTCCCAGAAGCAGAAACAAATGCCTGATATTTTTTTTTCCATGTTACACTTGATAGTTGAACTTTTAGAGGAGTGGCATAGAAATAAATATCACTGAAATTAGACCCAAGCAATTTCTTTTGCTCCTGTAGTAAAATTAATGGAGTTGGTACCATCTCTTGTAAGCTTAACAATAGCCATAGCCAGTGTCTTCACAAACTACATTTCTGCAACTATTTTTTGGTTTGTTTTTAATCGTATGGCATAGCAGTTCGGTGTTCATGCTGCTTTTCTTGCTGGGAAATCCTTGTGAGGTCCAGCAGCCAGATGTGCAGACTATTTAGCCGTGACAAGTCACGTTGCCCAGGGTGCACCACGAGGAGGCTGGACTACATTGCACCGAGTTGGGCTGAGAGAAAGTGACTGGCCCAAGGTCACTCAGCCGGCTTTCATGCCTAGGGCGGGACTAGAACTCTCCTACTTTGCCCGATTGGCTCTTGGGCTGAGAGAGAGTGACTGGCCCAAGGTCACCCAGCTGGCTTTCAGGCCTAAAGCGGGACTAGAACTCTCCTACCATGCCTCATTGGCGCTTGGGCTGAGAGAAAGTGACTGGCCCAAGGTCACCCAGCCAGCTTTCAGGCCTAAGGCGGGACTAGAACTCACAGAGTCCTGGTTTCTAGCCCAGAATCTTAACCACTAGGCCAAATTGGCTCTCAGTGTGCAACTATAATGTGCTGTGAAAGCACTTAACAGGATAGGTTAAGTACAACAATCATAAAAATAATCTACCATTAAAACCTAGAATATTCTTCAACAATTGTACTTCCTTTAGAACATAGCAAAAATTTTAAAGACACTTGTAAGATACCACTAAGTCAGTTAAAATTATTCACTAGCAATAGATCAGTATTCTACCCAATGGTTGCTTCAGCAGCTGCTAAGAAACTCAGCTATAAAGTAGCCTTTCCATAGCCTAGGGTAAGCTAGCAGCCCTGAATTCTAGCAGCCGCAACCTCCAGTCAACACTGTCGATGTGTCTAAGTAAAAGTCCCATTTTTGTTGCTGGCTTCTCACTTAGAAACAGTTTTCAGGCACTGTACAAAAATAAGATAATAAAAAATTGTAAGCTCCAACGTTCTTTCAGAAACCAACATGCATACAGTATGTAGGGGAATCAAAGGATGAAGAGGAAGGCCAACTGATTATTTATTATATTACATTTATATGTCATGGTTTCTTTAAAAGGTAAAGGAGGCATACTTTTTTTTAACCCATAACAACAATCTTCTGAAGTAGGTTGGGACTGCGGAGCACTGATTGGTCCAAAATGTCCAGTGAGCTCCATGGTCAAGTATAGATTTGGGTTTCCCAGTCTAACATCATAATCACTAGACTCCACTGGTCCTCTCACAAAAAGATATGTTTGTAAACACAAACACGGATTTCCAAAATTCTCCAGGGAAAACTACTTACGATTCATGCAAAATATCCTATTCTTCTAAAACATATATAGCCATTTACCTGGCTTGACTAGGACAGTTGGGTTCAAAGTCTGACCCTTTTCATCTGCTTGCAGAACGTATTATGAGATATGTAGGCTCTGGTTATGGTTGGGCCTGCTAGGCAGAGACCTGATGAGCAATAGACACAGCAATAGTAGTGTTGGCAGCATGAAGTCTTTTTGCTGAACAAAACAAGGACCTTTTGCTTATGATGAACTGATACAGAGAGAGAGAACAAATTGGTTGAGAGATATATGAAAATCTGCATCCTGCGGCTGGCTCTGTCTAACCCTATTTCTATATTATTTCAGGAAGGTCAGAGGCCAATGAGCTGCTGGCCACCACCCAACAAATACCATGTGAGCTACTGTGAAGACTTATCATGTACAATATAGTCAGAAAGCAGTGTAAAATATATCAATGTAGGAGTACAACTTGTCCCCTATAGTATTTCTATTTGGTATTCTTAGAAATTTGCATTGCTTTACAGCTCATAAAGTCCTCCCTGATGTTGAACAACAAACCCCCCAAAGTGTGTAACACTTGACTGTTAATCTACAGACGGAACAGTAGATTGCAGATCTGTGAGAGGTATGAAGTTATGGTAGTGTTTCAGTTGTCATACCTTTGGCATATTCATTCCCAGAAATCATAGCTGATACGTTTTCAGAAATGTCTGAGAGCCAAAATGGAGGTTCCACTGACACACATGCATAGGTGCTGGCTAACACAAGCCATTTTATGGCTATACATATGGTCTGTCTGGGGAACATGAGCAGGTGGGAGGCATAAGGGGTTTTAGATCTTCTGCCTAATACTCTGTGATGCCCCTTCTTGTTTGCAGGCGGGGTGTGTGTGTGTCTGTTTTTGTTTTTTTCTAGCTTGAAAAACAAATTGGAATAGCTAGAGAGCATTTGCAGGGAATAATTACTGGGTAGAAAGGGATGTCTAATCCCTCTCTGTTCTTATATTAATGTAATCCGTAGCTCTGTCTTGAGGCTGACTGGATGTCTATGTGTGTGTCTGTGTGAGAGTATATGTTTTTCTGTATCATAGCACAGTGTGCCCTTATTCTCTATTTTTGACACTACTCTAGCTTCCTTGAAGTATGGTAACTTGAAAAATCAGTTTGTTGAATCTTATTCCCATAATGCTTTGCCTTGAGGATGAGTGGAACAGCCAGACCACCCTGAAATGCATTGGCTTTCTTGTGTGGATCCCTAGAGAGGTTTGAACCTCAGCCTGCATGTCAAGTATATCTACCAGCATGGAATCCTGTTGAGAACATGGAGGGATGATATATAATTATCCCATGAGTAGGCAGACTGGGAATGTACAAAAACATCATTGCATGAGTAGATACTTGAGCTTCAGGATGGCTCTCAAGTGGATTTCCGCTGTATGCGTACTCTGACCTTTTGCGGTGGTTTTGATTGCACAAAGTGGGTGGCAAACAGCTTACCCTAATCTTGGGAAGAAACAGCTTCTCGGCACTGGCGTTCTTCTGACCTCTACTTGCTGGAAGCACTAACAACAGCAAGTAATGCTGTTTATAGCAGGGAAGACCCTAACATATTCTGGACAGTAATTTCCAAAATAACTAAGGGTTCTTTCCACATTTGCATGAAACAGGTTGATTTCAGGTAAAAAATACAAGATATGTGAAGGCAAAACATGAAATATGAAGAATGGTGTTGCATGTCATAATGGGAAAAATATAAATATTATATGCAGCTTCTTGGATCACTTAAGAAAAATGGCCATTGGTGACCATGATTTTATTTCCTGATGACTGCTTGCACGTTACAAGAGATACCCCTTTCTGCTTAATTCTCCATGTGTTGATGAACATGAAGGGAAGACAGGTCCCTCATTTTGTGCTGGGTGAGAAAACCAGAGCAACCTACTTTCCCAAGGCTTCTGGCCCATCTTGAGAATTTGGGTAGAGGGCATTGGTCTTGCCTTTAGAAGTATTTGGAAGCAGCTTGAGAATATACTCCCATGAAAATAAATGATCTTCCCCTCTGAAGTTTGAATTCTGTTGTTAGGAATCTGTTGTTCGGAAACTGAGTATTGGGGGCATCATATAAAAATGAAAGATTGGTCTCTGACATCAGCAAATAATGAGTGGTTACCAGAATTGGCTAAAATTTGGACTTCTGCTCAATAGGTAATGTTGTTGCTGTTTGCACAGTTGTTGTTTTACAATCACAATTTTTTTAGCAATTTCAGATTTGATGAAATAAGATACAATTGTTTGCAGTTTTTTACCACGTGTTTAAACATTAGCAAAGCATCTTACTGTTATTTGTAATTGTGAGGGAGATGGGCGGTGATAAAATTTGATAAATAAATAGTATTCTAGGGCCCTTATTTCTATTTCTGAAGTGTTTTCATTGTTTTCAAGATAGAATCTAAAGCAACCATTATCCATTAGCCCATTGCTGTCATGAAAAATGTTGTGGGTCTTTGATTATAAGCTTATGGGCAGGCCCTGTCATATGCTTAACTTTTGTGCAGGACCTAAACCTTGCGGACGTACATTTCTGCGGATAGAATAATTTATTGCAAACTTGCAGAATCCTAAAACCAACAAGCACACAGAAGCAGTGATTTTGGTCAAACAAGCAATGCTTTTAGCCACAGTGGTTTATCTATATTAAATGGTATTGACTCTACTGAGCAACAAGGATGGCAACCTTAAAACCAATCCTTTAGAATAAAACCTTGGTGTAGATGAGGGACTGATCAACTCACTTCTAAACTGTGTTGAAATGGGCAAAACTAGCACTCAGACAGACAATGATGATGGTGGTGGTCAGGTTAATAATGATGTGACTGTCACTCTTCTGCCTATATTGCAGAATGACCAGAGCATAAATTCACTTTAAACATGGTCAAAGCGATACTGTATAAGTTGTTATTCTCCATATCTAAAATGTGTCCTAATAGACTGCCTGCTTGGTATATTTGGGTGTAATTTTTAAGAACCTGGTAATGGTATCAATGGGGGTAGGGAGTGGAGACAAGATGGTGAACATGGTGTCATGATCTAAGCCCTGCTCCTTTTGTATGTGGACCAATGTTGCCTGCACATACAAAAGGGGTGGGGCTTGGCTCATGCTGCTACATAGCTAGGTTCATGCAACACACAGAACTCTAAACCTCAGATAGTGAAACACAGTTGTTGGGTTCATGCAGTTTCTGGACCCAAACAAATAAATAGCTTATGTGTTGGCCTCATTCCCACCATATACTAAGTGTGTGGCAAAGTTCCTCCAGCAGTACACCACAAGCTGTCCAAGCCAATTTTAACCACTCCAATAATGTTCAAGTCCAGTGATATTCCTATATTCCTTTCTTACTTGGTCTTACTGACAAACTATTTGGCCAATATAAGTGACTATCCCTTGTTGCTTTTTACAACGTGAAGACCCTGTGGTGTGATCCTATTGTAATTAGGTAAATGGCAATCCCTAGTTCAGCACAGCTGATCTTGAAAGCAGGATACAATCTGTTCATGTGGGAGACCATTGAGAAATGCCAGGCGTATGGGCTCGAACAGGAAGTTGGAAAAGACAACAGCAAATCAAAGTCTGTGTTGTTGGCAAGAAAACTACATGTCCAGAAGCTTTTTAAGTAGCAAAAATAAGCTGTTTGATTACAGCCCCTTTTATTTTGGTTACATGATATTATCTAGCATCCAAAATGGTATTATATTGGCCTTGTTTCTGTTTATGCTTATGTCAAAGGACATAAGCCAGTTTTTTTATTGTCACTTACCTTGAGCCTTTTAGTGAGAAAGGACGTATTTTAGTGAGAAAGAACGAACTCATCAGTATGTTCAAGGCTTCATTGTTTATTTATTTATGAAATTTGTCTGACCACCTGACACCATCTGTATTGTAGGTGGCTTACAGAGCCTGTATATTTAAAACTGTACAAATCAGAATAAAATGATTAAAATTGGGTGTACGGATACAAAGCTATGAAATCACAATTGTGAGAGAGGCAGATAGACAGATAGATGGAATCCATACAGTCATGCTGATTCTTGGAGACTGCCTGGATAGGTCCTGGCTGTTCTCTCGACAAGGTTTTTTGGAAGTGGTTGGGCATAAGGTGGGATTAGAACTCACAGTCTCCCGGTTCCTAGCCTGGTGCCTTAATCTTATTGCCTATATATATGTATTCCTTAACACCTATTTAAAGTGATATAATCAGTACCTTAAGGAATAGTAAAAGTGGCATTGCTAATTTAATTAAACCCCAAAAGGCCCTCTGGAAGGTCTGTGTTTTCTGCTGCTTTTGGAAGGCTGTGAGGGTGTGGCTACCTGCATTTAAGGGGCAAGCTATTCCGGGGGGGGGGGGTTGCTACAGAGAATGCCCACCGTTAGGCCCCCTCAAACCATACCTCCTGGTAGGTGGGATCTTAGCAGATCCTTTCTACTTGTGAGGGAGGTGAGTAGTTTTCCTTTAAAAAAAGCTGTGTACCTGATTGATGGTGAATTTCCACCAACTCAAGAGTGCCACCTCTAATAAACATTTTTCTTTTGTTTTCAGTGCCGAGTTAAAAGTTTTGGAAGAAGCTTCTGTGTCAGTCTGCAAGTCTTTAGGTATGATGCTGCATTCAACTTAGCATTTCTTTCCATGCTGTTCATATTGTCAGTTTTCCTAGTAAACTGCACTGCTTCTCTATAACTCTTTGTATTTGTGATGCATTTAATATCTCCCATCTGTGGCCTGTACACGAGATTTTAAAAACCACACTTTGTTTTCAGGGCTTGAAGTAGTCATATTGTGCCCGCATGTGCTATTTGAACAAAAAGTTTTCACAGGTTTTTTGTTTATATTGCATGCTGTCACAGGAAGTGGCTTGGGTGCAGTTATATTAAGTTCTAGTGGAACAGGTTGTTTTTCTTCTTTCTCTTTTAAAAAAGGATTTTAATGCATTTATTCAAAAGATAGTATGTGTAGGAGGTAAAAGCAGAAATGGAACATGAAATTTGCTCAGTAATTGGTGTCAAATGCATCTTCAAAATGTTGAATTTTGACCCTGTCTAAAATCTACATTGAATTTAAACTTGAACAAAACAGTTGGCTTTCTGAACTGTGCTACAGTATATTGATTCAGGTCGATAGTTTTTGAGAGACTGTGACTTCGTCTAAACTTTGTGAAACTGTCTGAAATGCCAGAAGTAAACATAGGAAATGAGGGGGTTACTATCAAAAGGGCAGCTCCGTCTTGAATTTTCCCTTTTCCCCATTTAGAGCATATCATCTCATCCATTTGAGATGTGGCATCGTGATGCTTGTCTGATGGCTAAACATCTCCTGGTATGCTTGCCCATCAGTCTATGGATTTTTTTCCTTTTTGTAACTTAATCTTGAGCAAATTTACAAAGAAAGAGGTATATTCTTTGTTAAGTTTGAGTGCAATTCCTTGGTAAGAGTACATAGGCTCACAGTCTTCACACTTTAGACTAGAAATAAGCATTGTAAAATCTGAAACATTATCTAACATGTCCTGCTCTTCTTCCTAGTGGAGAATAATCCTCGGACAGGAAATCTTGCCTCGCTGATAAAAGTCTTCCTTTCCAGAACCAAAGAACTAAAAATTTCAGCAGAATGTCAGAAGTAAGTATGTTATTTTACTTGCTGATTTTCGTTACCGAAAAACACGAATACCAAACCCAACCCTGGTTGAAACACACACAGTTGCTGCTGAGGGAGCTTGCTGATGGGCTGGATAATCACTACAAGTGCACAGCTAGCTGCATTTTATGGAATTCTGAGTCCCTGTTTAATGCTCTCAGAGATCCTTCCATCAAAATTGCTTGGAGGAGGTGATAGGTTTCCTATTTACTTACTTACTTACTTACTTACTTATTTTCTATCCCGCCTTTATTATTTTTATAAATACCTCAAGGCGGCGAACGTACCTAATACTCCTTCCTCCTCCTATTTTCCCCACAACAACAGCCCTGTGAGGTAGGTTGGGCTGAGAGAGAGCAACTGGCCCAAGGTCACCCAGCTAGCTTTCATGCCTAAGGCGGGACTAGAACTCTGACCCTCCTGGTTTCTAGCCTGGTACCTTAACCACTAGGCCAAACTGGTCTCTACGGTTTTGTGGCAGGAAGCATGAACGTGGGGTAACATTTTCTAAAACCAAGAAAGGCAAAGTAAGTATCCCCATTCACAATTTCCATTTTTTTAAGAAAAAAGGGGGGGCAAATGCTTGATTCTGTCCATCTGTCTGACATAGCCAGATGTACTTTACATAGTTCCCCCATCTTCTGCAGCCCTTGCTTTCTAAAAATGTAGTTGCTGGCCTCCAAACGTTTATCCCTTTGACTAGTATTACAGCATGTTCTCACTCTGTTAATTAGCCTGAATGAGCCATGCTGGTGACATCAGTAACCTAAAGAGTTAGACAATAGAGTTGGATTCCGGCCCACGGGACATTTTCTGTCTGATAATTCCAAAGAAGGGAGGTGACTCAGTAAGTTTTTTGACAGATGATGGATTATAGAAAGCCACTTGCAAGTGACAAGCTGGCAACACTGCAACATTATGAAATTATACCCACACTTAATATTTTTAGTTTGGGACTGTAGCTAGCAAGAATCCCCTTCACTCATTGTCTGGAATTCAATACTTTCCTGTTCAGTAAAACATCTTGCATGTTTTGGGGACAAGGTATGAAAAGAGTGCAGAACATTTTGGGGTTAGCAAAAGGAGTTGGCGCTTGGCAGTCCCATTGTAAGCATTCTCATAAATCAGTTGCTGTCTGTAAAGGTCAAAACCAATGACAGGGAAATCTCCATTTCTCACAGCAGGAAAAGCCTGTTTGTAAACCAGGCAGGGGTGCAGAGGTCTTCAGAAGTGTGGCTACATGGCATGGGCTAGAAAAGGCAGGAGGAGAAAGCCCAGGACTTCAACCTGGGGACTGACACATACAGAAGGCAAGATTTGAGGATGTTGTTAGATAGATCACTTCTTTGCCTATGTGGCTTCCTAATTTTATGCAGTAAATCTGCTTCTCTGATCTTCTGCCATCTGCTTGAGAATGTGAAGAGAGCAATTTTCATACCTGGTACAAAGTCTTGGCAGGGTCCCTTTAAAAAATGGCTGCCATAGTTGAGGAAGCTGGCCAGAAAATGCCTATTTACCAGAAGACAGACGTGCTGCCCCCGAGACATTTGCTTCCACCACTTAGCTTACCTTTTGTCTTTTATTTCTTTTTAAAAGGCAAACGCTCCCCACTCCCAGTGGCTTACGGTGTAAATATAGAAGCATTAAAAACCATATATAAATAGGTACACACCAACACAAGCATGCACATTACAGTGCATTCACATTGAAAAAAACAGCATCAGCCCTTAAAAACCTAATAAAAAGATAGGCCTTAAGCTTTCTCCCAGCCTGCAGCAGCTTCAGTTCCAAAAGTAGTTTGCTCAACAATGAAAGTTACGCCATGGGAAAAATAGACATTACTGTTGAAGAGGTAAGAATATGGGGACTAGCAGCCCTGCGGTCAACAGATTTGTTAATATAAATTAAAATAGGTATTAAGCTCTTTCCTTCCTTGTCTCCAAGGCAGAGCTATTTCCTTGTTTGCTGAGGCTGGAAAAGAAAAAAATCTGTTCTAGTGCTTCAGTCCTACATTGTATAGTTTGTGATTCGAAGCTGTTGAAACTTAGAAGGGTTTAAGATAACAATGTGACAAATTTATAAATAAATTTAAATCCAGTGCTTTATCTCTTACATTATGACAGAAAAAGAGACATTACATTTCCCCTTCCTGCCCCAGCAGAATGGGAAGATCTTTTGGTAAACTTTGTGTTTTGATAGGTTAACCAAAGTAATGGTTGCGTTTTAAACATATTCTGCCTTTTGGGGGAAAAGAAGGAAATTTAAGGCACAGACGTCCATTTTGCAGTTCAGAACAATTAATTAGACTGAAGCTAATTTCCTTAGCAATTAGTTGAGACAAATTAAAACTACCTAAGCATATTCAGTAACATTGCAATTCTTACTATTGCCCATGCTAATACTTTATTGGGTAGGAGCACTCAGGGTTTTTTAGGCTCAGAAGATCTTGGTTTTAACTCGAGGTGAGGTGATGTAATGTAATTAATACCTTGAATGCATTTCTTGCTATATGTTTGATTGGTACATATGTTTCTCTTCCAGCCATCTCTTCATCTGGCAGGCTCAGAACGCTCTGTTTATTATTTGCTGCCTGCTGAAAGTGTTGATCTGTCAGATGTCAGAGGAGGAGCTGCAGCTTCATTTTAGCTATGAGGAAAAAACACCAGGCTCTTACGGTAAATATTGAACCTTTCTAATGGAATAAATGGCATCACACCTTAGCTGAAAGGTTTAACTTACTGCAGAGTGTTTGTTCTTATGTTTCCCAGTTTGGTGTTTCACAATACATGGTTAATATATCATTTTATCATAAATATAGTTGTACGCAAAAGGTGAAGCATACCTGGTCAGAATGGATGTTTCAGTGACTCCCTGCAGCAGTGTTTCTCAACCTTGGCCACTTTAAGATGTGCGGACTTCAACTCCCAGAATTCCCCAGCCAGCACAGCTGGCTGGGGAATTCTGGGAGTTGAAGTCCGCACATCTTGAAGTGGCCAAGGTTGAGAAACACTGCCCTACAGGGTACCTCGAGATATGAAGAAATTGAAACAGGAAAGTTTGGTATTTCAGCAAAACAGTGATCTGAAACATAGCTCCAACTCTACCATGAAATGCTTACAGAAAAGAAAGATCAAGGTTTTAGAATGGCCTTCACAGTCCCCAGGCTTGAGTATTACTGCAAATCTGTGGGAGGTCTCAAACATTCAGCACATGCAAGGAGACCCAAGAGTATTTCAGAGCTGGAAGAGTTCTACAAGGAAGTTTGTGGGGGGGGGGTGTCCAAAAGAAAAAATAAAAGGATTCTTAGCTGGCTGTAGGAAATGTTTCGCACTTGTTACTTTTGACATGGGGCGTTACTAAGCACTGATTAAAAGAGTGTTCACACTTCTGCATCTGCCATAGACATGGTTTTCTTACTTTGAGCCTGTGGACAACTGCTCATAAATAGTATGTGTTTAACTTTGCAGAAATATGTTTCACTTTGTACGAAGTAGAGGTTGTGTGAGCTTCTGTTAGAGATTCTTTCAAATATATAATTTGACTAGGGGTGCCCACGCTTTTGCATATAATTGCATATATAAAAAGTGAAGTACAATTTATCTCCATTATAGCTCAACTCTTGCTATCCTGACAACAGTAATACAGTAATGCTTTCTGTATTTTGCATTGCCTTCTTCCAGTCTAGGCACAGCCTTAGGATTTCTGAGTGGTCTCCCATCCATCTGCTAATGAATCTGCTGCTACTTAGCTTTGAGATAGGCTAGGTGTTACTGCCTCCTGCAGGGTAGCATTCTTGGTAGGCCTAATTTTAGAGCAACATATTTATTTACAAGAGAAATATATTAGCAGATTGTGGGCAGGTCCCAAGATCAACAAAAATAAGTAAAACATTATCTTACTGGGGAAATCTCTACCAGACCTTAAATCAGATGAATGTTTGGGTATGCTCAATTGGCATGAGTGATTGGCTGACTATAAGGGAAGTAAATGAGAACCAGAATAGGGAGGCTGGAGTAGAGTGGAACTCCATGCTGTGTTGTTTGCGTACTGATCTCCTTACCAGTTGGGTGACCATCAGTCTGGGTAGATTTTTCACAATCCATTCATCTGCAGATAAAATTAAGCATTTCTTTTGGAGGTACGTGTATGTCTGTGCAATAGTATATTTGAGGGAGAAGCAAGCTTTTGGGGCCTATTTATGTCCTGGCAGAGAAAAAAGAAAGTATCTATCATGTTCTGGATTCAGTTCAGCGCTGGCCAGCAACTCTATCGAAAGAAAGGACTTCTTCAGACGCCAGATAATTTAGCTCTGGAAGCTGCTGCCACAAAGTGTGGTAAGAGCTAGCCGGTGAATTAGATGCGTTCAAAAGAGCATTCGAGGAACTGATAGAAGATATGCCTATTAGAAGCTGTTAGTTACGACGGCTGGGTGGAACCACCAAGATCAAAACCAATAAGCCTTTGTATATCAGTCGCTGAAGAGCAGCTGTCTCCACAACTGTCCTGTGTCTTCAGGAAGACCTGGCTGGCTGCTGCTAGAAGCAGGCTGCTGCGTTAGATGGCTGTTGGCCAGACCCAGCAGGACCGTCCTGTAGGATCATCTGTGGGGCCAAGCTTACCATCAGACCTTGTCCCGCTGTATGCCCTGCCTAGAGATTGCCTACCTTTAGTTTTCCAATCCAGTGAGGTGTCCTGCTCCTCTCAACAAAACATTTGCGTGAGCTCTGGGGGCAGTGGTTCCTTCTTTTGGCCTTCCCAAATTGTAAAATCATCCAGTTTCCCCTTTGAGCAATTGCCGATAAATATGAAGAGAACCTGGGAAGTTAGTAATTCTTTGCTAAAAGCTTACTAGCCTCCTGTAGCGGCCTGCAGTTAGTTGCCTGCTTGGATGTTTATATACAATGAAGGCCCAAGGCAACAGTAAGAAAAACAAGACAGTTGCTTTGTGATTTCCAATACTGTGTTTTATTCCAGATGCCTTCTTTTATTTCCTTTATCACGGAAAACTTTAAATATAGTAGACAGGCTAGAGATCTTACTCCCACCCCATTGAGCGTGACTATGCTTGTTCATATCTGACTCCATCTGTTCATTTATAGATTGGCTCGTTAAGCCAGTCTTTGACTCTTGCTCAAATCACAGCACAGAGGAGATCCTTTAATGTAAAGTGAGCATCCTTTGGATGCCAAGATGCCTTATTTATTAGCATCCTGAAAACACAACAGGAGATCTTTTTTTTTTTTTCCTTGTCATTTAAAGAGATGTTGGTAGAAGGATGTCACAGTCAAGTCACTGAAGCCAGTATATTCCACTGGATTTTTGTGGTCATTCCCACTTGGTTTCTTTAGGAAAGAGAGCGTGGAACATGGAAGTGTTTTTCTCATGTTTCTCAACCGCAAAGTTAGTGCCGTTACTTTTTGCCTTTCAACGTTTCTAGGAAGACAGTTGTGTGCAGCAGAGAATGTGGCTCTGGAAAATTATATTGGGAGAGGTTTGAAAAGAAAGGTGCAAGAATATATTTTTAAGCATTAGAATATAAAAAGTGGGAGGGAGTCTACTTCCTATAACTCCTGTAATAATGCAACTTAAGGAATTATGAAGCAGATGGTAGAAAAATAATACAAATGAAAAAAGTACTTAAGCCAAAAATCTGGCATTCAGGAAAAAGAATTTTTCACCAATGGCAGCATGTCAGCAAATGGAAATCTTTGGACTGTGCTTTAACACTGCCAAATAGAAAACTTGCATGTGGTGCAGGATCTAAAGCAGAATCCATGATATGGGGCCTCAGATTTCCTTTCTGCGTACTAGGTTCTTCCCACGTTGAGAATAGATTTTCTTAATCTTAGTGAGACAGTGAATGTCAAAGACTAAAACACCAAACAGGGTGGTTTTGATAGGAAAACACACAAGAGTTGACTTCCACTGAAAACAGGTGCACCACTTATGGCTTCTGAGATTGCGTGCAGAACTTGACGTTGGGGCATCTTTTTCACGTTAAATAGTAGCTACATCTTTCGCACAGGAATGACCCTGCCATCAATCACCATGTTTTAATAACATCAAGGTTGATTCCTGCAAAACAATATTTTGTTGGGTGCTTTCTTGTTGGAAAGTCTTTCAAAGCTCAGCTGGGATAGAACCACAGAAGAAAGGCGGCTGAGTGGGATGGCAAACAGGCATATATTAAGTCTGTTCTTAGGGAGCAAATGTGAGTCCCAGTTTCGTTTTCATTTCTGAAGCTGTAAAACATTTGGGAGTGGAAACTTGAAGGCTAGTTCATCAGTAGAAGCCCTTTAGAAGGAATCTTGAACCCCAGAGGAGAGGTGGAGGAGGACTTAGGAAGAAGGCTGTTTGGGATAAACCCAAGCATTCTAATGAAAGAAGAAAATTCCAGGCTGGGTTGTATGTCAGATGAGATTCGTTAACTTAAAATTTGTCCTTAATTTTGGGAATCTGCTAAGCAGACTCCCCAAGCTGGCATCCTCCACATGTGTTGGGATTACCACTTGCAGAATTCCCAGCCCGCATGACACACAAGCCTGTTCCCCCTCCCTAATTTATAACTTACAATAACTGTTTTTCTTTACCTCATCTACTAGCTCTAATCAGTGTTACATTCCAAAGGTGGGAGAGTCATTAACTCCCCCCCCAGTCATTAAGAAATATTTATATTCTTTTGTTCCAGACAAGTGAACACTTAGAGAATCATTCCTGTTATTCGAAACAGCAAAACTTTCAGTGCTAAGTTGGTTGAAGAAAGTGACATTTATTTGCCTTGTTTAATAAACAATATAACATCTTTTAAAAAGAAAAAGGTGCTTGTGTGTGGTCTATTGGTTTGGAGCGGGATCCAGAAGCCAGGAAATTGGAATTCCTCTTTGGTGTGATCTCTGCTGCACTGTGATCTTCTGCCAGCTGATTGTTTCCTGTTTTAGTTTACCCTTCTATAAAATTGGAATAATTTCCTCTATTTGGGATGTTGCAAAGCTTGGATAATGATGGCATATAACCGTCCCTTTGTGCTAGGACCTAATCCTATAAACTCACTTGCACTGAAAAGCTCCCCCAAAGTGTGTAAATATTGTGGATGCAAATGACTGACATGTCCCCAAGTAACCAAAATGGAAAGGGGGGAAAAATAGGACCTTGTTGCTTTTGGATGAAGTGAGGCAGACAAACAAAAGCAATTGGATTTTAAGGCTTTTGCTTAATGGCTGGGTTGGAGAGAAAGGTGCTTCTCAGGAGCTTATTTTGTCAGCTGCGCAATGCTGACCATTTTGTGCAGAAGGGCTAAGCTGAAATAATTGCTAATTGCGTCTCAGTTGGCCAGTTGTACCCACTAAGATCACTTGAGCTGAAAGTCTTCAACCTTCTGATGCCTCAGACCTGCTTGGCAAAACGAAACAGAGAATCTACTTTATTTTTGAATAACAGACATTTTTTCTGCATATACTATACCTTTTCTTTTTCTTCAATTTCACTCATCCTTACCACCTTAACAAAAACTTAACTAACGACCACTTCTGTTTTGGGACATATGCTAGTTATAGTTGTGATGAACAGATGAAAATTGGTCAGTTTGTATATCCCAAATGCAATACAAATTTAGCCTAATGCACCCCCTTTTAAATTTCCATATCCACATTGTATTTTCATTTTTCCCTCAAAACATTACAAAAGAAATTTATTCTCAACTGTTGGTGTTTCGGACTTGGGAAGACAAACTTTACTGCTTTGAATCATTTGTTCTCATCTAAGTCTCTCGACACTGTATGCTGAGATCCATAACCTGAAATCAGGGTATGCCACAACCTGTTTTTCTCTAGATTTACACCAAAATGCAAGGGATTCAATATTGTCTGATACCCATATGGACCACTTTACTTCTTTGAGTATAAGTACTGCAATATTTAAGTCTGAATAAACTATACTTAAATTATTATAGCCTGAATAAACTACAAACCAGCTGTTTGACAGCTGGTTTGGAATTGTAGTGACTGGGAACAAGATCCGATTCTGCCTTGGGCAAATTTTCTTGGATAAGTTAGTTTTGATTCTTTATTCTGAAGAGTGAGAATAATACTTGCTTGAATGGGAGCTGAATGACAAAACAAAAAGAATTGTAGATTACCTTGCTGCCTCATTTTCTTCATTTTCTTCTTCCTTTTCTACCAAAAATGTCTTCACTAGTTCCTTTCCTTCCTTAAAGTTTAATTTATGTATGATACAGGCTTTTAACCAATTTCTAGATAATCTAGAACTATTTTTTGCCATTTATGAGATGTAATAGTAACAATCTGAAGACATGGAATTTTTAATTTGATTCAAATTCCTGGCCTATATTTCAACCTGCTGTTTTTGAGCCATTTTTAAAAATACCAAACCGTGGAGAATTTGAACTTCAGTAAATGGGAATCTGGATGAAATTTGTCCCATTTGCCTCTAAAAGATTGGAAGCAAGAATACTGTACTAATGTTGAAATATCCAACAGCATTTCCTTGTTTTCTTTTAGGAACTGAATGTGAAGATCTTATGGAAGAATTACTATGCTGCCTCATTCAGCTAATTGTTGAGGTTCCGCTTTTGTAAGTAGATTTCTTATCTTCTGTTTCCACTTGAGTTCCCTCCAGATTGCATTGGGATTGGGATTGCAGTAATAACAACATTGGGATTGCAGTACCAATAATCCCCAGGTGTTATGGCCCTATTAAAAATAAGGGAAAATTCTTGAGCTCCTGGAGAAAAAGCAGGATATAAATCTAACAAAATAAAAACTGGCCCTGCTAACTGAGAATTCAGGATATCTGGAGGTGGTAGGGATAGCTGTTTTACATAATAATGGTTATAGGATATGTATTTTAACTCCTTTTTTCTAAGAAGTACTCCTCATTATTCCAGAATTCCATAATGTTAACACTAGTTAACATTATAATAGCCAGATTTATACTAGTCAGACAAAAACGTAGAACAAATTACATTTCTGTTGGATCTGCTAAAGGTTTGCAATGTCAGGAGCTGTTTCTGGATGTTTAGGCTGTGTTCAAAGGAGAATTAGATACCCAGATCAAAAGATACCCAGAAGGAGCAGGTTAGGGAACAAGAATAAAAGATAGTGTTAATGTGCCCCACCTGATACCAATCAGGTAAATTGAAGTGCTTTAATATTGAAGTTTTAAATATTGTTTGCATGTGCCTCAGGATTAGCACGATCTTTATTTTACTATACTGTCCTGGGAAAAGCTAAGTACATGGAAATGAATCTGGCCTTAGTAGGACTTTGGCCATGTCAGCCTAAGGAGTCACTTGATCTTCTTTCTATCTCAGGCTGAATTTTCTTAGCCTACAGTAAACTGGCCTGATAGCTACTTTTGATTTTTGTTGCCTCCTCATATAAGGACATATAACTGCACAAATTTCTACCAAGAAATGGGCAGAACTTGTTTTGGGGTTCTTATTTTTCTGAGTCAGCATTGAGATTTCATATTTCTCTTGCAGTTTTTTAATATTTTATACTGCTGATTGCCCATTCACTTGGATGCTGTATAAGCATTTGGCATTCTGATAAAAGCACAGTTGTGTGTGTTTGGTTTTTTTTAAGCACTGCTCTCTTGAAACCTAATTCTGTCATCAGTTTGTTAATTTGGGGGCAGATGCTGTCTAATGAATTTGTGACATGATTTAGAGAAGCCATTCTGGTTATGCAAAGAGGCATTGTTTGTACTTTCTGCAAGAGTGGTAACTTCTGTCTGTGGCAGATTGCTGGGAGATGCTGGGAGGTAAAAGGGCTGAGTAATATAGACACATTCATAAATGTGGCAGCGCAGGAGAATATGGAGGTGAGCCGTAGCTAGACACTCAATTGAAAACAGTCTGCAACCAGAGTCAGCTCCTATAAAAATCAGTTGCCAGGATCCTGAATTCTATAAAACTGGTTTCAGAAGCCTATGTTTAGATGATTTTTGGCCAGGAGTGACTCATCCTGTCAAAAAAAGTCTCCATTGCAGAACAATGTATTTTAAATGCAGTTTTGATGTGGAATATGAGGCAGTTGTTCAAAGGCAGGCATCAAGTCTTGTGTGTCTTCCTTAAATTCACAAATCACATTAAGCCATTGGCTGGTTTGTTAATCGAATCTGTGTCTTGCATGTGGACAAAGTAATCGTGGCTTGCTTGGCCAATTCCTGAGGCTCTTTTCCTTCTATTTTAGCTACTCTTGCCATAGATCTTGATGGATTCATTAAGAGTTTTGAACAGCACACAAAACCAAACTAGGAATATGTCACTATTTGCACATCGTGCTAAGCTATAGTTATAGTCACTAAGTCAGTCACTAGCTAGGATTTATTGCACTAAAGCAAACCATTGTTTATGCTAAGTGAAAAGCAGACAAAACACATGATGGTTACCTGTTGGATTCATATGACAAATGAAACTAGCAGGAAATTGTCCTTTCTGCTTCTCATGTTGGGATAGGCTCTGCCTCAAAGCTGAAAGTGAATTTTGATCCATAATTAAATTCACACCAGCAAAACTTGTGTGTTGGATTGCTGTCCAAGTGGTCCAAATGAACACTTTTCTCTAATTAAAATGCCCAAAGAGGGGTCTTTTCTTAGTCTGAGACTGAGATTAAGACTGGACAGTGTCCAGGAAGCCATCTAACATATAGAATAATTAAATGACAAAATTGGGGAAGCTATCACAAATATGATGTGCACATTCTGGATTGTACCAAATAGTTTAATGTATTACGTTTGAATTTGAGGTAACAGCTATGATGGTTTGTTATTTCATATATTTAGTTTAATATCTGAAGTATATTATAGTATAATGTATCTTTAAGTGTAATTGGCAATTCAAAACATGCATAAGAGTCCTTAAAATGTCAGAGACCATAGCAGCTTTTGTTTGACTTATTTATATCTCCTTGATATCTGAACATGTATACAGGCATGTTTGTCACTTTCACTTCAGCCAGCCAGAATTATGATTAATTAATGGAGAGGGGGACCATTGGAGAACAGAACTCCCAATTTTTCAAGATTCATAGCCCACAGAGCTAAATTGAAGAACATTAATAGATCTCTGTCCCAGAAAATAACAGCTAATTTTTAAAAACTGTATCTGCCAACAGCTTGAAACTTTGGAAATCTATACAATAAATGCAAAATTGCTTTAGCACAAACTCCCTTAAGCGTAGATGCCCTTCCTCTCTCAGAAGGAGAGGGGATTAGAAGCTTCCCATTAGAATGAATAGCAAGCCATAGTTTGTTGTATCAAAATTCAACTTACCATGTTTACCACATGGTACTGCATGCCACGATCAGATGCAGCCACAAGCTGTATTTTTTCATTAACCCAAACAGGAAAGTTCCAATTTCCTCACTTGTTTAAAAACAAAGAGGAAGATAAAAGTATGCAAGTTAAATTTGCTCTTGCTCATAAGAGCAAACTATAGTTTGACATACCGTTTGAAGGCACCCAGTCGGTATGAGTAAATCCTGCTGCTGAACGAGATGTTTCTATTTGTTTTATCGAATGACTGACTTGGTATAAGAGTGGAAACATTTGTGTTTTGCCTCATAGAATAATCCATTGAATGTAATTTTGTGTGACTTACACATTTTAAAAATTTTTTTATGGATGAATATAAATATAGGTGGGATGAGAAATAGAAGTATTGAGTGTCTGAGGTTTGTCTGCAGGCCATGGAATGACTCATAAGCAAGACATCTTAATTCCTTTTTGTAGCTGCTGAATCCACTCCCTTCCTTTCTATGGAGGTGGGAGAATTAACTGGGAATATTTCCTGTTCTTTCTTTCAAAAAGAGGATGGCAGAAGAGGTCACTGTTGGGCTTTTGCTTTCAATTATTTTTTAGAAGTAAATTGAGAAGCTTCCTAAACATTTCTTAACAACCATAACTAGTGTATTCTTTGCATGCATGTTTGCAATTAGTGGGTGTTAATTTGGGGAGAGTTGCCAAGAGGAAAGATCACGTTCACCCGAAGTTCACCAAATACTTGGCTTTGCCTTTCAGTATTCTGAACTGGCTTATCCTCTTTGGCAACTTGTCTTTCACCTTTCTGGCCAACCCTCGGGAAGTGTGGCAATCAAGCCCTCTTCCTTTATTATTTGAATGTTGAAGCTTGAATCAGTCTCTTCTGGCAATGTTCCTAAATTAGCGAACTTTTAACCCTTAATGCTTCCGGTGAAATTTTACTTGGTAGCAGATGAAGAGTAAGAAGTGGCCATTGTTCAAAAAGCTGACGTGGGACAAGTCTATAGGTCAGTGATTCCCAGCAAGGGTACCCAAATATTGTTATCCTGCAATTCTTATCAGCGCAAAACATCTGGGCATCCAAAGCTGTGAACCACTGCCATAAACATTGCAGAGCGTTGATGCCATTTTGGTATCGCGTATCAGCGAGGCTGAAAAGTCTAAGATAAAAAGTACTGAGCGCACAATTTACTCAAATCAAGAACCAGATAAGTCCTATACAAGGTGCAAAAAAGGGCAGCCAAATTGATTAAAGGGCTTGCTTCTGAGGCAAGACTATAGTGTTTAGAATTCCTTTTTTTCTTTAGAGCAAAGGTAAGTAAGAGGAGGCATGGTGGACCCAGATAAAATCCAAACTTGGATTTCAAACCTCTTGAAGCTAAATACGCAGAGATTCAGGACTTCTTCACAAAGGGCAGAGCTCAGCTTCCAAGACACATGGAATGGGGGAGCCATTTAGATGGTTTTAAAGGGAAACAGGACAAATTCATGGAGGACAGGGCTCTCAGCGGCTTCTTGAACACCTCCAGCATCGTAAACTTGCCTGCTTTGAATACCAGATGCTAGGATGCAGTCGAGGGAGCGGTTACTGCTCCCCCACTCCTACTTCTGAACTTCCTGGAGCCGATGGTTAGCCGCTGTGGGATATGCTGGGCCAAATCAGCCACAAATGAAAAGCACAAATTGACAAATGCCCTTCGTAATATTGAAAGTACTATAATCTATTTTATATTGTTAAGGTTTTAGATTATGAAACACTTCTATGGGTGTCATATTTTCTCTAAGTGTAATTTTTTTTTGTGGGGTGGGGGGAGGGCCAGTTTGGGGTAGGGGTCAAGGCACCGGGCTAGAAACCGAGAGACTGTGAGTTCTAGTCCTGCCTGAGGCACAAAGCCAGCTGGGTGACCTTGGGCCAGTCCCCCTCTCTCATCCCCAGGAAGGAGGCAATGGCAACCCACTTCGGAAAAAACCTTGCCAAGAAAACTTTAGTGAGTAGGCCAGGTGACTGCCAGGAGTCAAGACTGACTTGAGGGCACAATAAATAAATAACTCACTAACTCTAACTAACAGGGCCCTTTATTGTCTTCAATAACTCACTGGCAATGGCTCTGGATTTTTGGTTGGGGTCTTTTCAGCTCTGCCTAGAAACACCAAGGATTAAGCTAGGTGAACCCCCCTGCACCCTCCACATCCTGGTTGCTTGTGTATGAAGGCTGGTGACTATTCAAAAGCAATGGGAAGCAATAACAAAGGTAGACATGTAAGGTTATTGAATGGTGTGTTCTTGTTGATTGATTGATTACTTGCAATCAAGTCATGGCTGACCTTTAGCGACCACATAGATAGGTTTTTCTCCAGCGGGATCTGTCCCCAACCTGGTCCTTCAGGTCTTCCAAGGGTGCCCCCATTGCCACTGTAATTGGGTCCATCCATCTGCTGCTGGTCTTCCTCTTCTTTTTTTTCCCCTCCCAGGGTGTTCTTAACTCATTTCTTACTTGTAAATACATGTGGAAGAGAGTCTGTGAATTCATGCTGATGAGATTTGGGGGCTTTTCTTTGTCAGGGACTCCTTTGAGCCAGGTTCATTGCAAACATTATGGCAAATATTTGCAGATAATAGGGAAAAAGGCAGTTAGTAAATATATATTCATTGGTGTTAATTAATGCTTTATGTCTTCATTTGTTGCAGAGACATTACATACAGCATTTCGCTGGAAGCTGTGACAACTCTTGTCGTTTTTCTCTCCTGTCAGCTTTTCCACAAGGAAATTCTGCGGAAGAGCATCATTCATAAGTACCTTATGCATGGCCGATGGTAGGTCAGACTATAGTGCTACTTTGTAAGTAGGTAGTTTTAATTACTGGAGTTTAATGAGCATAGCACTTGCATTTACCCTGGAAAAGCAAATGCTTTTATTTAGCTATAAGTTAATTTGTGCTCCTGAAAGATCTCCCAAGCTGATAACAAACTGACTCTCTGGGCAATAAGAACTATTTTTACCTCACCTAAACAACAGGTTGTTAAATAAATATGCTGAGATGAAACTATTGTATACAGTTCCACTTCATAGATGTGGGATATGTAGTGAATTTGAATGGCTCTGCATTTTTAGAGCAAGTTTTAGAAATTCGTTATTTATAGCAGGAGCAGGAAGCCCATGGTTCTCTAGATGTTTTAGACGTTAGCACTCATCAGCCTGAGCCAGCATGGCCAGTGGCAAGAGATTGTGGGAACTGTACTTCAAATATTTAAGAGGCACCAGGTTGCTTAAGCCTCAAGTTTCAGTTTGCAGTAAGGTATTTATCATTTCCCTTTCTGAGACTCTCTGGAGAAAGGGCATTTCAGTTTTTAGAGTTTACTAGAACCAGGATGAGAGCAGGCTGTCCCATATATGCAAATTGGTTCTGTCTCCAGTGCTGTGTCCCCGTGAGTCCTTTGTATCACTTTCCCATGTAACAGAACAAATGGCGGCAAACTTTTTTTATGTTCCAAAGTGGTTTCTGTATATAAAAAGGTCATGGGAAACTTGTGCTTATTTTCAGAGTTTGCAAACTAGCACCCCCTTTTAGCATCCTAGTTAAAAAAAATTAAATAACACAAGCCTTCTTCAAATTCAGAAGAATCAAGAGTGTCTAGTAGGCATCAAATGAGAGATTCCAGTTTGAGATGTATCTCTTGGTGATCTGTTTTCACTTTGAAAAAAGTACTTTTAAACTTTTGCATTTTAGATAGCTTTGCAAAATAGAGGGAAATGAAAGGGATGATTTGAGTTCATCCTAGTGCAGTCACAAATCCACCTAAACTTTCGGCTCTTTTGTATTGCCAGTCTCTCATACACCAGCAGACTAGTGAAAACCTTGTTATATAACTTCATCCGACAAGAAAGAAGGCCTCCTCCAGGTTCCCTTGTCTTTCAGCCAGAGTCAGAAGGAGGGGGACTGCTTTATGGAATTGCATCAGGAGTAGCAAGTGAGTCTGAATTGTGCTACTGTTGCCTGTATCTATGACTATCAAACATTCAATGCTTTCATTCGTGTGTGTGTGTGTGGGTGTTTTGGGAGATGTCATATGTCTAAGCTAGGTATACACTTTTTTCCCCTTTCAAAAGAAATAGAATTGGCACCTTTTATTACCCCCTGGAATCTGTATCTGTATGTAATTTCACTCCTTTCCTACTAGCCATGGAGGCGGCTACGACAGCTAACCCTCAAGAAGTTTCAAAGAGCAGAGTTAACAGGTATTTATAGGTTCAGTCCCATAGATCCTGAACTCTTCAACGGCGATACCAAGTGAGATTTTCAAGCCTGTGATTCTGGACATGTCAAGTATCCTACTTGCGTTGCTTGTTCATCTCCTTGGTAAATCCCATGAAAAGATACTGTAATTCATCTCAAGAGCCATCCTTTTGTGAGCATTTGATAGTCGGTTTTGTTTCATTGCAGTAGCAGCTGCCTGTCCAGTTGTATGTTACTTTCTATACAGTGTCAGCACATGCCTAGTCTGATACACTGATATAAAATGTATGGACCGGCCTTCCCTTCAGTTGTGATAGAAATCACATTTTGGTCTACCCAGCCTCTTTGGGTATTTATTTTTCAGTATGAATCAATTCCATGTCTGTAGGGAATGCTAACAAGCCCTAACCACAGTGCTATGTGTGTGGTACAAAGACCTTCATATGTATTTTATTTCCTCTTTTTCTCCTCCCTCTGTGTAACTCTCCTGCAACAAAAAAACAATTAAACCAAATTGTCTGCACTTCCTCTCTGCTAAAGACCCCACAATGAACTAAATGCTAATCCTAAACACATTTGCATCCTTAATGTTTTTCTCAAGGCAATAGAAAGCAGCAAAGAAGAGTCCTGGATGAACTGAGATGCAAGTATTATGCATCTGTAGGTCTAGATTATTGGGTTTAAGTCAGGTTTACAAAAAATGCCCTGTAGCTTTGGAATAATAATAATAATAATAATAATAATAATAATAATAATAATAATTTTATATGCCACCCGACTCCCAGCAACTCTGGGCTGTTTTAATTTCAAGTAGATAGTTGAAGAACATAATGACATTTTGTTTGGGCTAGTTAGGTGCCATTGAGTTGAGTCTAACTACTAGTAACTGCATTAACAAATGTGTGCCATCTCAATCAATCAGCAATAGCCTACAGATCTTCCAAGTACTCTCTCTCTCCAATAATCTCTTTGATCCTCCTCCATCCATTTTATCTGTTGTCTCCCCATTCTTTTATTGCCTTCAAGCCTGCCAGGCATAATCACCATTCACTTGCATCATATGCCCACAACATGTGAGTTTTTGCTTGCAGATTATCATCTCAGGGAATCAGTCTGATTGATTGGTTCTTGATGCAGTTGATGATACGCTTGGTAACAGTCACCAAACACAAGGTTTGAAAGTGTCAGCCATCTGGTTTAGTGTTCACCTGTCAGAACTGTACATTACTGTTAGAAACTTCATTGCTGTCGTTCTATTTTTTTGTCATTGAAATGTCCTTGTTCTTTATGAATTTTTCTGAGTTTGTCATTGCAGCATTATTAGTATTCTATTAATCCAAATGAATATTACTGCCTAATCAATTGGGTGTTGACTTCAATTATCTGGGATTTTGCCAAGGACCTAGAAGTCAGTGAGGTATCACTATGAAATGCATGCTGTTCCAAGTAGGCTGATCTTCGCAAAATTAATGGTATCAAGGGCAGTAACTTCAAAATTTCTAAATATTTGGTGAATCCTTTTGGTATTGCATCAAGAGCTCCAGATACAATTGGTATTACAATCCATTTTTTCCTCTATAGTTTTCAATCTTGAAGTGCAAACCACAATATTTTTTTTTATTTTCTCCAGTTGTTTTTCATCAGTTTGACTATTTCCACATCTTCTTTTCTATAACAGTCTGAGGTCTTTATTGTTATTGTTATATCTGTCTATTAACTGAAGTTCATGGAATTACCTTCTCCCCAAAATTTAAATTCCTCTTAATGGGTTGTGCTCCAGGTCCACATATAAAAGTGTGGTAGATAACATCTTTATGGTCTTTTAAGGCTAGCAAAATTTCTTTAATCAATCAGGCTCACTATATAATTTGAATACTGGGTTTCGTAGTAATGTGTTTGAGTTTTTAATGGTCTTTGTGGTTGCGTTTTGAAAATCTCCAAGAAAACTTCTTTTATGAGATCAGTGCATACATTAAAAAAAGAAGTTATTTCCTGGAAGAGTTGGTTCCCAGATGGATAAAGATTTGGGAGATGGTTCTGCAGGCTTCTCTGTTATCACTGGAAAAACCTGCCTTCTTACCAGACAGCCAGGCATACTCCACCCTAATGTACACTGGAATATTTTGGTTCTAAATGGGAAATAGTTCAGTTGCTGGAATTTTTGTAACTCTATGCATTCTTTTCAATAAATCTTGCTAAAGAGAGTCTGTGAGAATCGTGCTTGGAAAGAATCACTTTCAGTTTTAGGCAGCTCCCAAATAGTTTGACATTTACTATTATTCATATCCTATTTTTCCTTCAAGAATCTCTTCCCAATTGCTCCTTGAAGGATCTGGTCTAGGAATACATTATTCTTTAGCTCCCTAGTTTTAGCATAATATTTTAGAAATTGTAGCATAAAAGCTAAATGTTCTCATCTGTTTATTCACAGCTGGGTTTTTCTCTTCCACCAAGGTGCTTCTTGTGAATTTGCAATGGTATTTAGGATGACCTTACCTGTATTGGAGAAGCCCTTCAGGGTTTGGGGGCTGCAAGGATCTGTGCCTGAAATTGGCAAACTTTTCAGGTACCAAGAGTCATTGCACAATCTTGCACAATTGTGCTGGTGCCAAAAGAAAAAATAAATTATTAAAATGGGCAAACTTTCAACAGAATTTCCATGAATGTATTTCCTTGTAAAGAACAATACAGTAATGCAGGAGTCTTCTAAAGTACCATGAATCTAAAATCTCATGATGTTTGGCAATCATTTAAGATTTCAACCATTTCTAATTTTCTTTTAAAATGTTTCTGGAATGCTGTAGCAACTAGGGATGCCCCATTGGCTATTCCTTTCCTGGGCAAACCTGCAGAATTGATATCTGGTGCTGGATTAAGGAGGAAAAGGTACAGGGTAGACTGTTTTTAAGAGCTGGGTTTGAAGTAAAGAAGCTTGAGAGATGTGGCCATAATGAAGTAAGTCTCCCATCCCCTTTAATCATTAGGTAACATTGTGTGCAAGGAAGCTTGTAATCTACTCATGTAAAGTGCTATCTTTTGTAAAAAGAAATTCAGGAAGTACTTTGCTCAGCTGTGTTCCAACTGAATTTCAGGTTAACTTACAAGAAAAGTTTAAATTTGACCATGACAGTGTGTTTGATTCTCCTCATGGAGGCAGTAAAAGAGCATGTCTTTGTCCTTTGGAATAAAACTTCACTGAGAGACATATGAAAGGTCTTCATGCATTTCAAGTATAGAAACTGTGGGTAATCCTGCTTGCGGTTCCCCACTTCTGCTAGGTGAAGGGGTGTAGGGTCAGCAGGTGCTGTTTTTCTGTTGCTGTGCCCGCTCTTTGAAACAAAAGCCAAGCTATTTTGGAGATGCTTTGGGGCATGAATTAGCACCATCAGTTGCTGATCAGTTCATGTGCAGTTGGGGGTTAGCAATTTTTTTTATTTGTATTTATTTTTATAACTATACTGTGGATGTTCAGTGTTTATTTCTGGATGTATCGTAAACTACCAATACTTTGATTGCAGCTTGTATAAGTCAAATAAATAAAATCTAATGAATTTGGAAATGGATGGGGAGGACTGTCTTTACTTCTGCCCTCCTGGGTATATCTCACGGTATCAGGGACTCATTTGTACTTGCTTCTTTCCTTTTCCAAGCCTGGCACCATGCTTCTGCCATTTTTCTCAAAGGGTTCAAAATGATATATCTAGCAGACAGCGGTCTGGGTTCTCTACCTGCCTATGCGATTTCAAGCCCTGGATCACTTAGGAAAATCCTCCATGAGACGCAACAGTGGGTTTTCTCTTTCTGGGATGGAAATTGTGGTTCTTGTGAATGCCAGATGGCATCACAACTCATGGGTTTTGCAGGTAAAATCCTGTGGCACTCTGGGCACACCAGTCCAATGAAAAAATGTATTCTGCTTTTTCTAATCTCAGCTCAGGCTATGCTCCCTGCATAGTTAAAAATTTCCCTTTCTTTGAAGAGTAACTTACCTTTTTTCCTACCTCAAAGTAACTAAAGGTTCTAGAAAAAAAAATTGTTTTATTTTTTCCACAGAAAATGTTTCAACTTACCTCACAGATGATGCACATTTTTCTACACAAATAGCAGTGTCCTGCATCAACTGATATTTGGCAGTTTTTTTCAGGAAAAGAAATTATTCCTGTGCTGACTTTTTTTAAGAAATCCGATTTTTTTTCTAGTTCAGAATTTTCTAAAAAAAACAACAACCCTGCTGCTGCTTCAAAGTGACAAAACTCCCTCCCCCACCCCCGTCAGTGAAATTTCATGGATAGCTTGATCGGTGATGGGTTGACTGCATATTTAAATTGAATGTTTTAAGATTTCTTGTAGGGAAAAGTGTTTAATACTGAATAGAAATGGCAGTGTTTCTGTTAAGGTAGATATTGTAATTAAATACATGAAACAGTGCTTTGAAAATGATATTGGTGAACATACTTTTAACTTGTGTAAGGTAGTGACATATGCTGTAAAACTGTAGGTAACAATTAGTGCTGGCCCAAAATGGGAGTGAAACCCCTTTTTTCAGTGGGGTTTTTTTTAAGCTAACAAAAAGAAGTCAACATTTTGCCTCCATGCTGATTTTGTATTGTGATGACTTTGGAGCCTCAAGTGTTTATGCAAGCAGGGTATATAGGTGACAATAATTTACTTTTGAATAATAACTTGATGTAGTCAAATCCAACTGGCCACACCATGTGGCTTTGTTATCATGCTTGCAGGTGATTAGCTAGATCATTTATTTATTTTTATTTATTTTTCAAATTTTGCCACCGCCCATCTCCCCTGAGAAGAGGGACTCTGGGCGGTTCATATTGCCAGCAGGAAGATCCAAACTGGGGATAGGGGTCAGGATTGCTCCAAAGCAGATGCAAAAATAGGAAAAACAAAAATGAAAAGAAGAAGGTAAGACAAGAACATCTTAGGCCTCCTAAAACTTATTTTTTCCACAAAAATTCAAGCCGGACCTTTTAAAAGAGTGTACACTTGTTCTTATCTTGAAAGAGAACCAGACTCCCAATGTTGGGATGCTAACCAAGGGACATGAGTAAGTGGTTTCCTTGTGGTCTGAAGGCTGGTAAGCTGCATGAAATCCTTTTGGAATTTTCAACCTCGAAATGATTTGGGTGACTTTTTTCGTTGGACATGTTAGCCAACATATGCTATAAACTTAGGTTTATCTTCCCAATAGTATGAATATTGTCTAGCATATTCACGTGCCTTTTTTCCCGTTATCCTGTAGATGCAGTTCCCCACTAATCCAGCTGTCTGCTCTTTGGAGTGGTGCACATCCCACTTTATAGCCCAGACCTTGTGAGTTTGCTTATAGGCTTGCCAACTTTGTACATCCCATGTCTTTGGCATGGACATGTTATAAACATTCAAGCTGAATCAGAGATTCCTGGAAATACTCAACTGGCGACATGGAGTTACTGCCACAGGAAAGTGTTTCTCAGCAGCTTCCACATGGGCAGTGTTACTTTTTAACAGCCCCTCCCCACGTGTGTGCGCGCGCACGCACACACATTCCCTAAGACCAAGATCGCAATAAGTATTAAGAAAAGTGTTCAGATAGAATTGGGGCAACAGCTGTGACAAGGAAGGGAATTTATCTTAATTTGCCTCTTTGGATGTGAAGGTTTGAGGGAAGTTTTCTTCTTTTCCTCTTTTCATTTTTGTTTGTTTACACACACAAAGGCCAGGTTAAGCATGTAAGAAAGTCTCTGGCTTCGACATTTATTTCTTTTAATTTAGGTCAAGCTGTTAGCAGGATTATAATAAGCAACGTTATTTTTTCACCGAAAGTTTTAAAAGAACCAGCTCTAATGAAATGTGTTCTGCCAAGCTAGAGTTTCCAACACAAGGGTTGTTTTTTTTAATAGAACCTCTGATAAATGGCTGTTTTTCCTTTTGAACAAGCCACCAAAAACATTTTTTCTTCTGTGAACGTTTGCCCAGCCAAATTATCATAAGACTAAAGCAGTGTTTCTGCACTTAACAAAATAGCAGTATCTGGATGAAGCTAACTACTTAGTTGTGAGAGATTAAATTTGATCACCTCCTTTCCAGATTGGTCATTATAGAGAAATACTGTAGATCTGGGGTTTTATGTGGCAACAACTAAGTTGGACAAGTTGACCTGTTGGTTTGTTCAGTGACATTTTTGGGGTGAATGGCTTGGAGCAAAATGACACCATGATGGGAACAATATAAGGTAGTTTCACAGCTTGTGGTATGGTACTAAAGGAGACCTGTCTCCTACTGAGACATCCTTAAGACATTTTTCCTGAGTTACAGCTGTCCTTATACTTTGGCCTCTGACTCATCTGGCCAGTACTAGTACCTTCCTTTGGGAAAACTGAGTGAAATCAACATTAAATTCCTTATCGTTAAGTGAAAAAGCCCAGTTGTGGGCCTCTGACACAAGGTTTTATTGAAGAACTGGACAAAGTATTCTGTTGCTTAGCCAGTGTCCTAATGTTCTGGCTAAAAGGAGGCTTTTTTGTTTCATTGTCCTGGTCGTTTTCAATTTTCATCTTCTAGCTACTGAACTGAACTCTATTACTCCTGCTGAATAGTAAACCTGGTTAGGATCATGTACTTTATCTTCTTGCACTTCGAGGCTTTTTCTCTTCACATCCAATTCAAGCTCCTTTTCTGTATGTAAATCTCTTCCTATTCTAGGCCTCAAGAATCTGGCTTCCATCAAGGATACGATTTTTCCATCTATATGGGTACACAGTGGGCTCTTCAGACAAGGGAAAGTTTGCACTGAAGGTCTTCTGCAAATAAAGCATTGCTGCCCTGCAAGCTTGTGTTCTCATTAAAGTCGTCCAGCGTTCAAGCCTTTTCCCTCAGACTTTTTACTAAGTGTCTTTTTGGATTGAATCCTGCCATTCTTATTTAGCTTTCTTTCCTTTGCCCTTTGCCCCTCCTTGTACATGGAACTTCCTTCCTCTTTTGTCTGACTTGCATCCTTTATTTCCTTTTAAAGAGGGCCTGAAATGTCAGCCCTCCTGACAGTTCACCTTGTTCTTTCCTACTTGGTTACTTTTTTCTTGAGTTGCTTAGTCAGAGCAAATGTACACAGACTGCAGCAGCTTCTGTCAGGCTCGCATTTGTGAGATTCTTCCAAGTTTTACAAATGAGCGAATCATGTTTCAGCCAGCCAAGCTGTGTGGTAACCCATGGTGTTATATACATGCATACCCATCCCTCAGTTCCTTCTGGAGTGTGCCATGTTATGCAAAGTGCAGAAAAGGAGTAGGAAGTAGTAATAACTTAAAGCTATAAGATCAGAAAAAGAAAAGGAAGTAAGCTAAGTCTAGTTTACAACAACACCATTCACTGCACTGTACTTCTTGTTATCTTTCTATCTTTGCAAACCACCCTTGGTTCCACTGTGTCTGTACACTGCCTCATGCGTTACTTTTTGTTCTCTAAACGTCTCACTTCTCCCTTTTTGATGATCTCATCATTCAACTATGACTATCTCAGTCTTGCTCTTCCTCTTGACCCATTTACTCTTCCATCGTATATTGTTTTGCAATTTGGATTTCATTCATACTCTCTCTAAGATCAAAACGCCTTGGCGTACTTTTTTGAACAGTCATTCACTTTTGTACGGTCATTCAGTGCACATTCATTCTTGATGCTATCTCTCCTTGTTTTAGCACACATACTTCGTAAGTACCCTGCTTTCACTGCATTCTTTTATGTTGCTCTGTGACATCCCTCTCTCTCCCTTCCATATAACCAATTAGCAGAAGCACACTTTTACCTATAGTCATTTTAATTTATTTTGACAAATGTTCACTGTTTGCAACAGACCGCGTGCTACCCAGGACCTTTCTGCCAGCAAAATCCCTCTGCAGGTTCTCTCCCTCTTTTAAACTTAACCATTCCTTGCTCTGATTATATTCTTTGCAACTTGTCCTCTCTATGCACAGTATACATGCATCCTTTGTCATATTTGCCATTGGCATAACTCGACACACTCTGGGGTACATTGTAACATAATTCCTTTTATTCTGTTCTAAGCAGCTTCCCCATCTTCTTTCCTTATGACCACTTTCCATTTGTTCTCTTGGGAGATTAATCTTTTATTTTTTCCTGCAGGAGTCATATTTTCTTTTCCTATACTTCCTAAAGCATTTGGTTTCATTTCATTTACTTCCTTTGCTTCCATGACCATGTCTTAATTATTTTTGGCTCTCTGAGTGTCCTCTCTTGTCCAGTTTCTACTCTCTATACATTATTCCCCTGGATTGCCCTAATTCAAAATTTTGCTTCATGTTTCCCAGAGCTCATTCTGGGTTCTTCCATTAGGTAGTGTTCTGAAACCCACTAAAGATATGCATGATGATCAAAACAATGTATGGGACTGGGAGATGATGGAAGAATTCTTGGATATCACAGGATCCTCTTTTAAAATAGGGAGCAAGGTATCTTGCTTCAGAAAACATTATCTTACTCCTACTTGTTGGTGTGATCCAGATTAATGCAACTAAATGTGTTTCAGTTACAAAAACGAATAGATTGGAACCACTCTGTTGTTACTGATATGGCTGTGGGCACTCTCTGTCTGCAGGCAGCCTTAGGAAAACCATCACAGTGTGGAACATTTCATCCTTTGTTGCCTTGTAGCTGAACCATGTATTTGGGATGGATTGTATCATTCATTTTGTATTTTAGTCCCAGGAGGTTAATTCCAGACAAACCCATCAAACCCTGTCTTTTAGTTTCCAAACTTTCTTGGCCCTGAATTGCACCCCTCCTTACTGGTAGATACACCACCTATGTACAAACATCAGTTAGCAAAAAGAGCCCTGTGATATAGATCATAGTGTAGCTGCAGAGGCTGGATCAAAATATATTGGCCCGTTCCATTGGAGACCACAGCATTCCTTTTAGATTAGTCAAGTGGGCAGATGAACTCTGGGTGTTGCTACGATGGGAATTTGAATTCATAAGCCAGAGAGAAATGGCAGCGTAACCTTCCTGATGCTGCAGATGAGGCCTTCGGGGGAAGCCGATAAGTTTCTTGGAAAAGCCAGTGAGAGATCATTTTCCTTCCTTGGCCTTCCCTTTGACTGAGAATGTCTGACAAGATTGAGCAAGAGTTTTTCTCCAGATTGCCCTTTAACATTGTCGTCTTTGGTACCCTCCATTGAACCCCTGGGCAATGAAGAAAAAGGCCAGGCAAACCCTACAGATACTGTATATCCCGGCTCTTTGCTTCAACATTATCGACGAAACTGTGAGGGAGGGCACCTAGAATGGCAAAAGATGCTTTAGGTCTGTTGCTTTTCTTAGAATAATCCTGAAGTGATTTTTCAGATAATTCTATTAATAGTTTTCTCTTTATTTCCAAGATGAAGATTCTGGGTTGCTGATACTGCTTACTGAGAGTCCAAGTATTTTGATGCCTGGTCGTCTGTTTTGGTGAAAAATACATAGGGAGGCATTATTTAGAATATGCGCTAGCTAGACCTCAGGAATTTATGCTTAGCAGTTAAGGTCTAAATGGAAGCTAGGGACCAACCACTCTAGCTTAGCTTTCCCAACATTATAATTTGACTGTCCCATTTGTCCCATTTATTTTTTTTAAAAAAAATTCTGGACTCTGCTCTCTTTTTAATGTGTTTTTGACCAGGGACAGCAAAATCACTCTAACTTGTAATAGCTCACCAAACCCCAATAAAACTTAAGCTTAAAGCCAATATATACTAGTTACTTAGAACTTATATCTGAGATGTTTCCAGCCTGGCAATTTTGGTGTATTTCTGTAATTCTGGGTCTGTGAGGTAATTGGCTGAGGGAGACGACTGTAAAACTCTACAAACCCTTAGAGATGTTCACAGAACCCAGGGTTCCCTCTTGAACAAGCTGGTCTGTTGAATGAAAAATTTCCTGATGATTCAGGAAAAATACTTGGCTCTTCCCTTGTTCTGAACAGCACTTAATGGCCTGTTGGCAAATAGTGAGTAATGGTAACCTTGTTTTGAGCTTACAGATGGATTTTGCATCAATTGTGTGCCGCAGACTTTGGCTGTCTTTGGAGACAGAAAGCTACAATGTTTAGAGCAGGATTTCTCAACCTTGGCAACTTGAAGATGCATGGACTTCAACTCCCAGAATTCCCCAGCCAACCATGCTGGCTGGGGAATTCTGGGAGTTGAAGTCCACACATCTTCAAGCTGCCAAGGTTGAGAAGCACTGGTTTAGAGTGTTCTACTTGGATAAGGAAGATTTGGGTATGTATTCCATCTCAGCAGTAAGGTCACTTTTGGCCAGTTGCATGTGCACACCTGAGATTCTGTATATAACATCGTGCTTGGTGAGGGGGAAAAGTGACATGACCTGTAAAGATTAATTTGGGCTCCTTGGAAAAAGGTGGAGTACGAAATTCAGATAATACATTTGGATAATACTTTCAGATGGAACAAGGCTTGTCTCAGTTTCATTCGGAGTCCCATAAGCTATCTGCCTTTAGAAAGGTTCTTGTGGCTCTTTCACCAATAATTTAACTAGGCAGAAAAAAAGGTAACAATTTCCTTGGCAAACATTTAACCAGGCCAGTATATGTTAATAGGAGGTGAAATCTTCAAAGTACTGACTGTAAAAGGGACCTTGCTTGCTCAAATTGCTGTATGAATGCAACTGCTTTTTCTTACTTGAAAAGAAATAATTTTTTTTAAAGACATCTGTTGGAAAGGAAGATAGGATCCTCCTGGATTTAGTTTTTCAGGCTGCTTGACTAAATAGGTACCAGGAGCTCTTCTTGCAACGTCACATTAAAGGCAGGTGTTACTCAGAGACTCAGTAGGGCTGACTTCTGGAAAGACACGCAGAACTTCTGCTTGAAGCCTGTAGTTCTAAACACACTAACCGGGATGTAACTTCTGTTGAACACAATGAGATGTTTTAAATAAACACGTGTTGGAATTGCACTACTAATGATAAGGACAGAGCTAAGTCAGCTTTATTCCAAGTATCATGTTGCCAAGGAGGTCAGGGCATCCTTCAATGTATCTTTGTAACCTCCTGATCTAGAGCACAGAAGTTGTGTTTCCCAATATTCACCAAAATTACTTTCCTGAGTGTGCAGTCAGTCCAAAGTCCAAGGATGCCCCTGTTTCGTTTCCAGTTATTCCATCACTCCAAGAAATAGTTATTTTTATAAGAATAACTAACATTATACTTTTTCAGAAGAGATGGTCTTTTCACACATCATTCTCCCTCAGCTCAACCTGCCTCACAGAGTCGTGGTGGTGGTGGAGGAAATGAGAGGAAGGAGTGCTGTGTTGCTCCCTTGAATCCTGTATAAAAGAAACTTATAAATCAGATAAACAAGGAACTGCAAATGGAGCTTCCGGGTGAGGAATGGAGAGCTAAGATATCTCTGCTACAGCTAAAACCAAAGGACCAGTAGACAGACCAGTTCCACAGAATCTTTCCAGATAAGGAGAGGACAGGAGGTCACCCACTTGTTCTCCTGATATGCTCCTCACAAGGAGACTGCAGGACAGCGGTCTCCTGCAGGCAAATGATCGCCATTTGCAACCTTCCCTGCCGCCTTCCCCAGGAAGTCACTGGGGAAGCCAACAGGGAACATCGCAGGTTGCTGGGCTAAGTCTCCCCCACCCACACACCCTCCACAACCCCTCTGTGCTTGTGCCACACTGGCCACTCATGCACCCCCGCTTGCCCTTCCTGACCTGCGCCTCCCCACCCCACACAGCACTTGTTGCACACCTCTGCACACCCTTCCCAACCTGCGCTGCTCCCTCTGCACACCCCTCCCAACCTGTGTGGCGCCTTTCACACACTCCCTCGTAAACTCCCCCACCCAGTAGCAACCACTTACCTGCCTACTGGCCTGGGAGTTACAACTTCCTGCTAGCTTCCCCACTGATTTTGGTTATGGGGAGCTGGCAGGACTTCCACATTGCTTACAACTGCATCACTTAGTGATGGAAATTCCAGTCCCAGTTGTTGTCGTAAGTTGACTACCTGTAGAGGGAACTAAAGATTCCAGGCAGAAAGAGAAAAGGGGGGGGGGAAGTGAAAAGCCTGTCTCTTGTCTTTGGTCAGCACTGGAACTTGCAAAATGACAGAAAACGTTATGATGTTTGAAATATTTCAGGAGATCTTTGAAGAATGGGATCAAAAAATAGAAGCTTCAGTCTCAGCAATGATGCACGTTTCTATGAATAGACTATATCCAAAAGGTATTAAAGAAGAAATCATTGATGTGAAAGAGAACATCTTGGAAGATTTACAAAATAAAGAGATGAAACAATTTTTTGCCTGGTGCAGAAATATCAGAATATAAAAAAAAATGTAGAGATACTGGAAAATAATAAAAGGACTGTAAGATAGAGAAAACAATTAAAATGGAAATACAAATGACAAGCCAAGAGATTGGCCTGGATAAGGACTTTTTACTGGACTTACAAAAGAAGGTGGTTAAAGCCTTGAAGAAGCCTTTGAGATGGGAAAAAGAAAAATTGAAGAGGGATCAAATCCTATGATAGCATCTGAATGAACTAAAGATTAGGACTGTTAGAAGCAAAAGGAAGGAGGACAAAGTTGGTTTGTTTGATCAAGGCTAAAATAAGACATGTTTGTATAAATTTGGGATCCCTGTATGGGCTTTTTGCTGACAGCAGGACTGAAATGTTAATGATTTATGGATTTGGATATGGATAAGGGATGCGGTATGGGAAGAAGAGATACTTGCATGCAACGTTATAGAGGGTGATGAATTATTAAGCCTGTTCGTACTTGTTGTGATGAAGATTGGAAGTTACTCCTTCAAATGTTTCTTTTTTTCTCTTTTTTTCTTTTTTTCTGTACACCTTTTATTCTTTTTTCTTTATTCTCTCCTCTCTCTGAGTTTAGCTTGCATTTTCTTTTACTGTTGCTGTCAAAACTTTCAATAAAAAATTATTTAAAAAATAAGGACTTGCAAACATAGCTGTAAACATCTGTTTTAAGGTTCTCTGTTAGTCACACAGGCCTTTAAAGTTGGATGTAATATGAATATAGGGCAAAGAATAAAGAAGAGAAGAATTCCATACTTTTAAAATACTTAGAATTCTGAAGGGGAGAGAAAGCTTTTTGCAAATACAAGACATCTTGAGATGTCTTTCTCATGGGAAATGGCACTTCCACTTATCCAGTTCTTGTGATTTGCCTCATACCATTCTATTACACAGATTCTCCTTATTCAGTATTCTTAGGGGTTTTTTTTAATTGGCAAGGGAATGCATTGCATTTATGAGAGGGGGAAAAGGTCCTGTTGTGCGAGCCAAGTTCCATATAGCAATCTCTAGATCCAACTCATTTTCTGTATTTTATTCATTTGTTTGATTTGTAGATGCAGTTTGCAAATGTTTCATTTTGCATTGTTTGACTTGCTGATGCTTTATTTTACCTAATGCATTTTTTCAGGTGGTAGGAAGGTAGAGCGAAGAAGGAAAAAGATGACATGTATTATATCTTAGCAGGAAAGAGAGAAAGAACACAATTGATGGATCAAAATGTAGGGATTTTGTTGGGAATCTCCAGTCCTGCTCTGTGCCAGCTTCTCTTTTCCCCATCCTGTTTAGTTTCCAAAATTAATTTAAAGAAACGCTGTTTCCATATGAGAAAAGCATTGCAACCATACCAGTTAGAAGCCTCGGTTATAAAGGTAGTATTTTGGAACAGTGTCTGATGCCTTTGCAGCTCTATTTTCATTCTACCTGTCTTCCTTTTACTTGCTTCCATTCTCTTTTTGCTCAAACTTAAATACCCCCCTTAATTGCTCAAAAGGTGTTTACTAAAGTGTAAACAAAAGCACCCTTGATATGACCATAGTTTTGCTTGGCTATGTTTTGAGAGTTTTGTTCTGAGGTTAAACGTTTTTATTTTGTAATTATTTCAATTTTAAGGCTGCCCAACTTCACAGCCCACTCTGGGCGTCTTACAGATAAAAATTAAAAGGAAACAAAATATATCAAGAAGAAAAAGACAGCTAACTGGAAAGTTCCACTGCAGTCATCAAGTGCTTCAGGGAAATATATTTGCTTCATCTTTCTGGATCATGTTTGTGGTTTTGGAAAACTTGCTTTGTTGAAGAACATAGAGAATGGTCTGGACACACCAAATGGTTTAATATTTCAGAAGCTGAGCAGATGGGCTTGATCCGCAGGTTGAGATGGAGGCCACTAGGAATCTCATGGAAGAGTAGGAGGTATATAAAATGGGTATATATAACAAGTTTTCTTCTATTGCATGCATTTTTTGTTTATTTACATTCTCTGTTTAGGATTTAGCACGTTATTCTATGGAGTGCATTCACATGTGGGTAGTTGCTGCTTTTTCAACTTACACTAGACTTATTTCAGGCGGCTGGAGTACCCCCAGAGGTGCCTTATTGGAAGAATACAAACTCTGTTGTCACAACACAAACATTCATATTTCATGACTGAATAAGAATGGCAGTCCCAATACATTATTTGTAGGGTACATATTCATGGACTCCTTTTGATGTTCTTTTTTAAAAGGCTGATCACTTCCAGCTTCTGCAGCTTAATATAAGAATGCATCGCCTCTGCAAATCCCTCTTGGTAAAAATATATCTGGTTAAAGGACATAAGAATAGCCCTGTGGGATCAGGGCAACTCACACAGTGGTGTTTTTTGAGTGATCCTAAGCAGGAAATGGATATATACCTCCCTCCTGCCATTGGTCTTCTGAAACCGATGGAGGCTTTCTGCTTGTCCTTCATGAAAGTATCAGTGTTTTTAAAGCCATCCACAACTTGTAATGTGACCAGAAAGATTGAACCTGACAGTCTGTCCCAGTGTTCTCAACCTTGGCAGCTCGAAGATGTGTGGACTTCAACTCTCAGAATTCCCCAGCCAGCCATGCTGGCTGGGGAATTCTGGGAGTTGAAGTCTACACTTCTTCGAGTTGCCAAGGTTGAGAAACACTGGTCTATCCAAATGTGATTGCATTTGCTCCCTCTCTTTCCCCAAAGTTTCTTCCTACTACAAAATTGCTATTGTCTTAAGCAAGTATGCCCAACAGTATTTTGTAGGATAGGATGGAAGTAATAGAGGTGCCAGAGCTGTTGAGAAAAAAATGGTGCTTTCTGGAGAGGCGGAGTAAAAAGTCTTTCTATATAGTTCCCTTACATATCCTCTGTATTTCTGCAGAATTCTTTGCATACTTCTAACAAATCTGCTTCACTGAATGTGTTCAAGTGAAGTGTAGATAGCCATCTGGTGTAAATCCTGCCCTGAAGGGTTGAACTCTATGATCTAAATGACCTCTTCTACTGTATGCTTGTATGATGTGATTAACTGGTATGATGTGTCTTGCTTAAATCCTCCTTGCTTGATCTCCAGCAACTGTTCCTATCTTATATGGCAATAGATGAAGGAGCTCATTCATTTTTCTTCATAGTTATAATTTAAGTTGTTTTTATTGGACTTATCCTTGCATAGCAGCAGATTTGTGTCTGTTGTCCTATGTTTTGTAGCCAACTACAGCATTTATATAATTGCATTTAATAAAGCAACGTTTTTTTTAAATCAGTGTAGTTCAGTTGCAGCCATTGGACCAAAATGTTTTTTCCTATATTCCTGTTTGATGTAAAGTTTTGTTTGCATAGCTGGGCTTGTACTGTTAGTTTTATTCTTAATCCCTGTTGCCAGTATCCATTAGCATTATGTTTTGCCTTCTGAAAGTCACATGAGCTTATGGAATATTTTCAGCAGTGCTTTGATTTGCCAGAACTTTGCATGACTGAAAATTAAAGAGCTGCATTTATGGAATGTGCGATCTTTGGAAAGTTCTGTTATGAGGGCATCTTAAACTATAAATTAATGGATTTTAAATTCAGTGAAAATTAAATAGATTTTAGAATAAGCCTTTGCCAACTAATGCAGATGGAAGATTTCAGAATGAAGCTTGTAACTTATGCTTGGCATGTAAAGATTGCAATTATGATTTTCTTATTACTTCATTCTAGTTAGGTGAAAGATGAAAAAGATAACTTTCTGAGTTGTAATTTACATTTCTCCTTAGTAGCATGTATAGTACAGACCATAACTTCCTCTGTAACATGTTTCTACATCTTTAGACAGTAACCCAGTTCTATCTCTGTACAGAAATGAGAGTTTCAGTTTCCGGATCGAACATCAGGTTGCTTATAAGTAGGTATGCTTTTGTTACTAGGGCTCTGCAGAGTTACAATTGATTGGAGTGGCCTATAAAACCTGCAAGTCATAAATAGATGTCCTAAACCCATATAGAAAAGTAAGTTTTATTATTCTATTTTGTCAATACATCCAAGAAATACCATCCTGCTTGTAAAATGATTTCAGCCAAAGGACTTACTTGCTTAATAAAGGTATTTCTTGCGTTGGCTTCCTATTGCCTAACTGCCAAGGTTATTCACGCTAAGTTGAATAACAACACAATATGAAATTGGAAAAAAACAAAGTAAAGCCAAACATGTATAGAAAAAGTTTTTAAAACAAAGTAGGCACAGAGGACCCCTGGGCATTGTTGCAGAAGGAGTTCGTCTTGGCACATGTAGTTGATTGGAGTAGCAACTGGGCAGCTGAACTGATTTCCTTCTGAGAGGATGTGTTTGCATACATGGTATATAAAATTTGTTTAACAGAGAAATGTAGTTGGCTAATTTTTTTTTTAAGTTTCTTCCTCTTGAGGTCATTAGCGTCTCAGAAGAGCTTCTCTTAAAAGGCTTTAGAAAATGGCCAAAATGTCATCCTAATAAGAAACCTGCCTATATCCTCCAACATTTAATGGTGTTTACATTATGAAGCTTGAAATTATGTGTTAAAAGTGACAGGATGAACCACTCCTTTCGGCATATGTGATTTTAGGAGCAAAAGGGATTGCCTTTGCAGAAGAGAGTGAGAGAGGGGGGGAAAAAAACAGCTAGAAACAGAGTTGGCTGGTTAGCAAATATGTCCAGTCAGTCAGGAAGCAAGCATGCCAAGGCTCAGAAGCTGGAACCTCGGTCTAGCCTTGCTGGTGCCACTGATGTGCAGGGGTCGGTCACAAGACCTCACTATCTTAACTCACCCTGTCAGCTCTCCGCTCAAGCTCTGGAAACCGCATGCCAGAGGATGCATGATCCAGACAATTTGGCAGAGATACTGGCTTATCCGTTCTCTTGCATGATGTTAACTGAAACTGACAATAGTTATGTGCACATAAGGAATAAATGTTGAGAGTGGAATGACACTGATTATTTTCTCCTACTAACTATGTAAAAATATTGTGGAAAAGCAAACTCTTTGCTCAAGAAGCCTTGACAGCGTTCATTTAGGGAAATACAGTAGAAGTGACCTTCACACATTCTAAAAAGTGCAGGTTTATTACAGTGAAAATGTTTGTGTGTGTGTGTGTTTAGATCAGCTCCTGCCATCTACTGGTTTCCAGTTGTGCTGTACAAGTTGGGGAAGGCTGGTTTAAACTTTCCAAGGGAAGACCTGAGGCATTGGACAGGACCAGAAAGATTGGATCGTGGAGTTTTCTGGGTAACTTCAGGCTGGTCATGTTTCTCAGCCCAACCTCACAAAATTATTATGAGGATACAGTGAGAGAGATCCTAATGTGCAACTCCTTGAGCTTCTACAAGAAAGATGGGATATAAATGTAATGCATAAAAAAACTTAGACTGCTGTCAATTTGAAATTACGTTGTGTGTCAGAATCCAAGATAGGCAGAGTACGGCTTAGATTAAGCCAGATTATTTCCTTCCCTTGTGTTATGAGGAAATAGTCGTTATTTCTGTCTGTCCAACCCATGGCAATCTTGGCCAGTCCTCCTTCATTCTGCCCATTTAATTGATACAAGTGAGCAGAAGTGAGGGACATGCATTCTAGTGGCTGGTGTGATGCCATATGTGGGACAAGAATAAGTCTGGGAAATTTTATTTTCCGGAGGGAAATATAATCATTCTTGGAAAAATTACATTCCTCAGATCTGTTGAGAGAGGCAGACTTGGTTGAACTGGATAAGAGAAACTGCAGGATTCTTTTTTTATCTCAGATGTGGAAGTCATAGTGCTTAGCTTGTGCTTGAGCTCAGAAATGCAATTATTAGTGACTTCTCTCAATTGATAGCTTAATCAGGGGGCAACAAACCACTGTGTAATACCATGCAGTGGGATGGATGCCTATAAATAGAACAGCTCAGAATGTTTGCAAGAGTTCAGCTTTGTCACTTGAGATCTTACACTTTGGTGTTTTCACCCAAATCTCTTGAGATTTCAGGTAAGAACTCTGAAAACTTGAGAGATTTGGCAACTTCCCGAGGTCTGGGGTGTTAATTTCAAAAATAAAACTTAATTGGGGGGTTCTGTGGACAGTTTCAAATAGATGTCACACATATTGTGTGCATAGGTGCTGTTTGCTGACCCTGTGGACTAAGTTGAATCTGCTCTTTGTGTCTCCCACCTGATTTAGTAGTTTAGGCAGTCATTGGCTATCTGATGGAACAGCCACCTTTCTGGCAGGTGTGCTGTTCCTCAGAGTTGGCTGGCTCCTACTTCTAATTGCCTAAGTAAACCTGTAGTAAAGGTAAAGGTTTCCCTTGACGTAATGTTCTGTTTTGTTGAAGGAACATACGTAGTTTTCCAAGCATGAAGGTAAGCTTAGGCAAGAGGGAGGGAACCATGTAGATTAATAAAGAGACCAAGATAAAAGAAACAGAAAAGAACCTTGGAGTTCAAGGATCTAGCCCCTGTTCTGTGCAAAATCTTTCCTGCAGGGTGGATGTCATTCTGGACAATTCCTTTTTACTCCAAAAAAGCCCTTGGTGGTGGTTTTAGCATTCCTTACAATTCTCAGGTCACTTGATGAGGTTTCTTGACAATATCCATACTTCTGGAGCATTTTATTGTACCTTCCCTCTTCTCTTTCAGCTTTTCAGAGAATTCTTCTCAAGAATACAGATTATTTCCATCTTTGTACACTTTCTGCTTACTGCAATGCTTTGCAGTTGTGCTTTTAGTAATTCAGGTAGCCTGTGCGAAACTTAGAGACATCCTTATAAATAAAGATGAGTCTAGAGGCTGTTGTTTTTCCTTGTAGCATGTCAGTTTACTGTTTTTTTCCTAAAGTAAAAAAAAATGCACATAAAAACACACAACTCAGATACAAGCTGGAGGAAATGCTTCAGAAATTATGCAAGCATGGCACCTCTCCGTTCTTTATGAAAGCAGTCCAACTTTTTCCAGCCTCCATTTGAAAAAAGGGTGCTATGACCATAAAAGTTGCATTTCTTTTAACGAATGGATTCCACATAGGCAGAAAAATAAGATGGGTAGCCTGGTGGATTCCAGGGAGGCTGCAGCAGGAATGTTGCCTAATCCTGCTGTAACTGACATGTCAGCTCAAAGCATAGTTTTAACCAAATTAGACTTCTAATGCTAGACATAATTCTTCAAGAATAAGCCAAGTTTCAAAATCATGGGTCAAGTTCTTTGTAAATGTGGACTGGTCTCAGGATCATTTAAGGTCAACAAAAGTTTCCCCATTAGTATAGAAACAGTGATATAACACGTTTTAAGACAGGGAAAGAAGCTTGTAGAGATGGCCAGGTACCACTTTCTCAAAATAATAATTAAAAAAAATCCCCTTCACTCTGCCTCCCTTTCCATCCGAGAATCACTGGACCTACCCAACGCCATCTCAGTCTCAGGTTTGGCATAATCAAACTGAAATGCTGTTGCTATTTAAGGCTTGTAATAATTACATTTAAATCTCGTCCTCTTGGCTTGAAAACTGTTCATGTGCTAATATCTCAAAGCAAAGCCAATCTACAAGCATTCAATTATTTAAAACTCTCTTAATTTTGCCAGACTTCGTGTAACCAGAAACGATCCTGTCACAATTAGTTTTCTGCTGTCCTTTTTCTGGATTGCCAACTGGTGTTGGTCAGTTATCTTTGTTGAATGCCCTGGTTTAAGCTTGCACATTTAACACCGTACAGAGCTGTAAAACACTGTAAAAGCTGTTGGAAAACTTAGGACTTCTTTTGAAAACAGTGCAATATTGCTGTTAGCCTTTGTAGCTTCTTCAGCGTTGGTACTAGAGTAACAACAATTTTATATGCCTAAGTATTTATGAGGAAGAATTCACATATCATCCCACCTTGTAATTATGATACCTGGATGATGAGAGAGAGAAAAAAATGGCCTTCCTTGATATATCTATGCTCCTATTTGTTCCCTTGCCGGGGGAGTCCACGTGCCTCAAGCAGTTGGACAAATTGGCTTCAATGACGGCACGCTGTGTGCCCGTGAATGCCTTTTCAGTCTCTTTGATCTTCGCAAAACTGTTTGCCACCAGAAGGAGCGTAACCCAGAGGGAAACCTTCAAGGATTGACATAGCCAGGAAACTTGGCTCCTGTTCCTTTTCTGACATCTTGCCATCTCATTTCCTTCTCCTCCTCGATTTCTTTCCTGGCGTGTTAGCAAGTTGTACATTTGTGTATGTGTTTAAATGGTGTGTGTGTGTGTGTCTTTGTACAGCGCCACTGATAGTCATGGTGCTGGGTACAGAATACAAGAGAATTGGTCTCTCCCTCAAGGAACGTCAATGCAAATTTTAGCACATGAGAAACGAGGAACGGAAGCCAGAGCAAACAAGGAAAGGAAAGGTGAAGCTTCAGTTAGGTAGTCAGAGAAAATTGCTCCACCTGAAGGCCTTCTCAAATCTAAAAGGCCCACAAAAATGGTAACCATACAAAAATGTGCTTTAAAATCTTTAGTGACCTTGTCTTTAAAACAAAACCAAGCCAAGCCTCTCCCCCTCCCAATTTCTCAAAAACTTCTGCCCCCAAATCCTGCCGCCCTTTCCCTTTTCACAGGAGACAAATGATTCTGCCAAAGTGAAGGGAGGGATTTTTAGCACATTTTTAATCTCTTCCAGCATCCCGTTTCCCACAGTGGCCAGCCAGTTGCTTCCATTTTCGAACGCAGTGGTTTGGCAACTGGGTCAGCTTTTGATACACAACTATGGGCCAGCTTTGTATGCAGTGCAATTAAGTATTTCATGGTTACACAATTTTCCAAAGAAGTCATCATTTATCATGTCTAATTCTAGCAGTCTCTAAAATACTGTTTTCAGCCATGAACATTTTATATATAAAATTTGATCTCTAGTTGGAATCGATTATCTGTGGGTCCTGGAAATAAGGTGGTCAGAATTGACCGTTGCAGTAAGAGAGTGAAGGTAAGATAAGGATGTGTGTTCAGAATGATAGCCTTAAAGAAAAATTGTGGGACTTTTAATAGTTTACCCTAGGTTGGTCCGATATATTTGTTGAACATTCAGTTGGTATGTTGTTCTTGGTTCAGGAAAATGTGCTACAGATAGTCCTTGACTTACGACGTTCATTTAATGATGGTCCGAAGTTACAACAGCCTCGGAATGGGTGCTTTACAGCCTTTGAAGTGCTTCCGAACATTGCAAAACATTGTACCACCCCCGCAGTCACATGATTGCATTTTGGGCACTTGGCAGCCCGCTCACATTTACGACCAGTTGGCACATCCCACAATCATGTTTTGCAACTTTTTTGCTGTTTTCCGGCAAAAAATGCCCATTGGGGAAGCTGAATTCCCTTAACGACTGTGGTGATTCACTTAAAAACCGCCGTAAAAATGGTTGTAAAATTGGGTCCAGTCATGCAGTGACTCAGCTTATGGCCGCAATGACTTAGGGTGGAAATCCCGTCCCAATTATGGTCGTAAGTCAAGGACTACCTGTATAACCTTAAAAAACCACACAGATTCTAGCATGTGTATTTTTGCAGAATCAGTCAGGTAAGAACTTCTAGACCAGACATTAGCAGGTGCCTGAACTGAGGAAATAGATGGAGAATAAGAATCCCTTTTTAGCTTTCTTCGTGCAGAATTTACATTTTGAAGGGAGATGTTGTCATGCTTCTAAATTCAACGCTTGCATCTCTGTTGTCTGTATAATTAATAAACTGCCAATGCTATGCCTATGGACTGTGTGATGAGTCCGTTCTAGGATGGCATAGTTATCCTTGGAGGTTGGATTCAGTTTTTCATCTCCTAGGCATGAGCTCATTTTCACCCATTTGCATGGCAGTCTCCCCCTCCACTGAGTTTACATGAAAAGTTACCATACATACTTCTCACGTACACATTTTGTATGCATTTTTTCTGATGTGTACCTTTCACAAATTTCTTGCAATATAATGTTAGAGAGGGGCTCATGCTGCTGTCCAAAGTGTTTGATTTCCATTTCTCAAAGCCCTTTGCCCTTCATAAAATACAGCTTGCTTTTCTGCACGTGAGGAAAAGACATGAAACTGATAGGCTGAGCAGTATGTTTAATATACCATGAAGACCTTACTAAAAACCTGTGTAACAAGAGTGTGTGTTGGCTTCTGATAGGATGGGGTGACACGGCTTTGCAATCTGCACTGTGATCACGGCATCCAGAGAGTTGCTTTATGTTCATCTCTTGCCGTGTAATGGGAAAGCAATATGGTACTTGGTGGGCTTCTTTCTTCATTTCCAGATTTGCAGTTTGGAATTGAGCATCTTAATTCAAGGGAGGCAGGGCTGAGCTTGTAGCTGTGCTATGTAATGAACACAGAAACATAATTCAGCTTTTTTGGAGGGCCATATTAGGTTAATTTTGAAGCTATAAAGACCACGTTTGCATGTTTTTCTGTGAAAAGAACTAGTGTGTTGTGAAGAAGGGTAGTTTTCTGGATGAGAAAACATGCCAACCAATTATTGTTCCAAAATCTTTCTTCTGTTCCATAGCTACACTGTTCCATATCTATAGATATGCTGTTCCATACAGTTAGGTAAAGGTAAAGGTTTCCCTTGACGTTAAGTCCCGTTGTGTCCGACTCTCGGGGGCGGTGTTCATCTCCGTTTCAAAGCTGAAGAGCTGGCCTTTGTCTGTAGACAATTCTGTGGTCATGTGGCTGGTATGACTAAACAGAATGCTGTTACCTGCCCACCGAAGCGGTACCTATTAATCTACTCACATTTGCATGTTTTTGAACTGCTAGGTTGGCAGGAGCTGGGACTAGCAATGGAGCTCACCCCGTCACACAGATTCGAACTGCCGACCTTCTGATCAGCAAGCTCAGCAGCTCAGCGGTTTAACCTGCAGCGGTACCACGTCCCACTTCCATACAGTTACAATTGCAAATTAAAAAGTAAAAAATAATTAATATATTAAATTCAAAATGCAAATTCAAAATGTAAAAGTACCAAGGTAGAGCTGAGTGTTTGAAAAAAAAAAAAACTTGTGTGGCTTATTCTAAGGCAATGGATGTATTTTTGAGAATCCCAGGCATACCTCAATATGTTTCATGTAGTCTCCTATAGTCACCAGGTTGTCTTGCTCCATTTGTGATCAGTTACGAACTAAGTAGATTTATTTCTTGATTTGTATCCTACCCTTTTAAGGAGAGTGGGGCAACATGCGTGGAAAGCATTGCAACAAAATAGGTATAATAACTGGCAGATAGAGGGAGAAAACGTAGAGGCAGTGACAGACTTCGTATTTCTAGGCGCAGAGATTACTGCAGACACTGACTGCAGCCAGGAAATCAGAAGACGTTTAATTCTTGGGAGGAGAGCAATGACAAATCTCGATAAAATAGTTAAGAACAGAGACCTCACACTGACAACAAAGGCCCACATAGTCAAAGCAATGGTGTTCCCCGTAGTAACATATGGCTGCGAGAGCTGGACCATAAGGAAGGCTGAGCGAAGGAAGATCGATGCTTTTGAACTGTGGTGTTGGAGGAAAATTCTGAGAGTGCCTTGGACTGCAAGAAGATCAAACCAGTCCATCCTCCAGGAAATAAAGCCAGACTGATCGCTTGAGGAAATGATATTAAAGGCAAAACTGAAATACTTTGGCCACATAATGAGAAGACAGGACACCCTGGAGAAGATGCTGATGCTAGGGGGAGAGGAGGGCAAAAGAAAGAGGGGCCGACCAAGGGCAAGGTGGACGGATGATATTCTAGAGGTGACGGACTCGTCCCTCGGGGAGCTGGGGGTGTTGACGACCGACAGGAAGCTCTGGCGTGGGCTGGTCCATGAAGTCACGAAGAGTTGGAAGTGACTGGACGAATAAACAACAACAAACTAAAAACGTCATACCACATTTATGTTCTCTAAGGAAATGTATTCTCACTTCATCTGTTCAGTCGCATCTGACTTTTAGAGGCTTTACAGATTAGTTCTTTCCATTCTTTCTGATGTTTTACAACTTCATTTAATGTTTCTAGGTTTAAACCAGCATCTTGCTTGACGGTGTCTATCTAGCATGTTCTTTACAAGCCTCATTTTCCAGCACTTCCAACCATTTCTAGCATAATTGATTTTAAATGCGTGACGTGACCAAAATAAGACAGATTTAGTTTGGGAACCTTTGCTTCCAGTGATACTTCTGGCTTGATGCTGTCTGCAGATAAGTTTGTTCATTATTTTTGCTGTCTAAGGTTTGCACAGTGGCCCTCTCCAAACCCATAATTCGAAGGAATCCAGTTTTCTTCTTTCTCTTTTTTCTGTCCATGCCCTGTGATTGACCTACATTTTTCAGTTAACCTGGAAGAGAGACTGCTTAGACAAGCTAGTTCTTCCTACTTACTCTTGCCAGCTGTGCATTCACAAACTTCCAGCTATAACTCCAATTAGATAATTATTTCCCTCCTTTGCACGACATTTAATCCATTAATATGTAACCCTCCTTTGCTGGTGCCTAAACTAAGCAATGCCAGGGGTGGAGGAGGAAAGAGAGGTTGGAGGGCCATAAAACTTGCCCAGTGAAAGCAAGCCCTTGGTGAGTCAAATTGCAGGGACCTCTCATTAATTAATTTTCATTAATTAATTTCATGGTCTGGTGTACCTAGTGGGACTGAGTTCTTTTGAAATTTGTGTGCCGTTCCGTAATCCAGTCAACATTTACAACGTGGCTTTGAGTGTCTCTTCCTCTTCTAAAACCAGCCTGTACCTTGGGCAGCTCTATTTCCATGACTGGAGCCAATCATTGTGTGATTTTCAAGGAAGTTTTCTAGTGTGTAATAGCAGGGCTATTGTGCGGTAGTCAAAGCAGTCGCACTGTGGCTTTGGAATGAACACTAACATTTTCCAGTCTTTTGGCCATTCATTAATGACCCACATTCTTTGACATGGTTTTGTAATTGCGGCTTTTGGTCCTGATTGAAGCAATTCTGATAGAATGCCACTGGTTCCAGGGGCTTTCCTCTTTGGCAGCTGTTTCAGTGCCCGTATTATCTCTTCTTCCAATATATTTGGCTCTGCTACGGATTTCTGTTTGTTACGCGACTGAAGAACTTTACTATTAATATACAATTCTTCAGTCTATTTCTTCCGCCTATTTTTGTTTTGCTTCTGATAATTCAGTTCTTCCCCATCTCTGCCCCTTATTTTTCTTTTTTGTGCAGTTAATTTTTTTGCGTCTGAGTTTTTTTTATTAGGACAAAAAGATTTTAGTATGTCCTTTTTGGTTTCTCCCCTCCATTTCTTCGTAATGCTCATTCCAGTAATTCTTTGTCTTTTCGAGCTTGATGTTGAAATTCCACATTTAGCCACTTTGCTTCATCTCGGTTACTTATGGCTTTAGTTTTCTTCTTTGTTTAGCAGTTTGGATGGTTTCTTCTAACAACCATTTCCTTGCACTGGGTTGGGTTTTTTTTTTTTTTTTTTTTGTATGGGACATCTTCACAGCTGGTTCATTGGTACAGGTAGTCCTTGGGTTATATCCATTCATTCAGTGACTGTTCAAAGTTACAACATCACTGAAAAAATGAACTTATGTCCAGTCCTCCCACTTACGACCGTTGTGGTGTCCCTGCAGCCATGTGATCAAAATTCAGGCGCTTAGCGACCCGCCCACATTTATAACCCTTGCAATGTCCTGCAGTCACATTCTCCTGCCCTGCGTGAACTGCCTCCACTTCAACTCCCCACACACACATATCTCCCCCATCTCTGCCCTTTTGCCCACCCTGCACAGCGTGGCTGAAATGAAGAGGCCCTGGCTGGCCAGGGGAGCCAGGGGGAGAGTGGCCAAGAACTGGCTCTTTTCCTGGCCTGTGCCAGCCAGTTACTCTGAGGACAGCCCTGATGGTTGGACTCTTTCTGCTCTTTCTGCTAAAGAATTTCTAGGCTGCTGGCAGTGGTGAAATACAGCAGCCTCTGCATATTGGCCATGCTGTGCAGGGCAGAGATGCGGGGGAGATAAGCAGGTGGGGGAAGTTGAAGCTGGGGCAGTTTACACAGGGCAGAAGTGTGAGGTCCTTGCCTACCAACTGTGTAGTCCTCACTTAACAACTGCAGCTGGGCTGCTGGGACTGCTGTTGCTAAGCAAAGCAATCACATGAAGTTTCGCTTAATGGCCACTTCACTTAGCAACGGAAATGGTGGTCCCAATTAGGGTTGTAACCCGAGGACTACCCATAATGTTTTTCATTTCTTCCCACAGTTCATCTGGTTGTTTTTCCAGGAAGTTAAGCAAGTTGAATCTGTTCCTTCCTTCAACTGCGTATGGACATACAATTTCGTTGATACCGTATTTCCTGAGTGCTATGTTGTTTTTGATGTTGCAGAATTTGAAACGGACTTTGGCTGCAAGTGGTTGATGATCCACACCACAGTCTATATCAAGTAGAGATTTAATAGAAATAATAGTTTTTCCATTGTTGGCTGCATAAGATGTAGTTAATTTGGTTGCAGCACAGTCCATTTGTTTATGTCCATGTGTACAAGAGGCAATTGGATTAAAGGAATCATGTTTTGATGGTCCTTAGCTGTTTTTCTTGACAGAACTGCATGAAGCAGTCACCTGTTTAGTTTCTTTCTCCCAAGCCAAGTGCGCCAACAATTTCTGCTTCTTTGTCTCCAATTTTGGTATTGAAATCTCCAATTAAATATACTATATCTCTTTAGCATTTGGTGTAGCACTTCTTGAACGTCAGCATAGAACTGTTCTATTTCTTCTTCAGACCCATCTGTTGTTGGGGCATAAATTTGGAAATTTTTAATTTGGCATTCAGCCTGGATTCAAATAGGCATTGTTTTGTCATTTACTGCTCAGAAACATCACACTGATTTGGTAATTTTCTTGTTTCTTCTCTGGGATACTCCATTCTTCTGATGTTGTCATTCCCAGAATACTGTACTGAGTGAAAGATGTGGTGGTGCTGTGGGTTAAACTGCTGAGCTGCTGAGCTTGCCGATCGGAAGGTCGGTGGTTGGAATCCACATGACGGGGTGAGCTCCCCGTTGCTAGTCCCAGCTCCTGCCAACCTAGCAGTTTGAAAACATGCCAATGTGAGTAGATTAATAGGTACCGCTTCGGCGGGCAGGTAACGGCATTCTGTTTAGTCATGCCGACCACATGACCACGGAAGTGTCTACGGACAAAGGCCAGCTCTTCGGCTTTGAAACGGAGATGAGCACCACCCCCTAGAGTCGGACACGACTGGACTTAATGTCAAGGGAAACCTTTACCTAATCCAGTTACTCTCCCTAATCCTGAGAATGCCTATCTTGGCCTTGTTCTTTCTTTCTTGACAATAACCAGTTTTCCATGCTTCATGCTTCATACATTCCACATGCCAGTCTTGTTCATTTTCTTCCAGTGCAGACGATTTCTTTTGTCATAGACTTCATCAACTTTCTGGAACTCCAAAGGGATTTCCTCTTCTGCATCATCATTTCTAGGCCACTCCTAGCATTGCTACTTCCCTAGTAACATGTGTGATACCTGATAGCCTGGGGGTCCCACTTTCCAGTACCCCCTTTGAGCTTTTCTTCAAGAACCTTTCCATAAAGCTTTGGTGATAATACTGGAGGAGGTCACCAGGTGAGGAAATATTATTCTAACCTATATGGAAAGAAAAAACTTATACACTATATTAGAAATGGCTGGTAAAGTCATCTGAATAGAGCAGTGTTTTTCAACCTTAGCAACTTTAAGATGTGTGGACTTCAACTCCCAGAATTCCCCAGCTAGCCTTGCTTAGAATATATGCTAAGTCATATATTGACTTAGAAATCTTAACCAGTAGCACTGAGGTGACTACATCCTATCATGCAGACCAATTTTAATTTAACTCATGCTTCTAGATTTGCTCAGATAGCCACTAGGTGGTTAAAAGTGTCATGCTGACACAGCTTCACTTCTAGCTGTTGAATCCGTATTGTACTATCATAGGAGAATTGGTAAGGGATCTTTTCTTCATCCTTTTTAACAGGTACGGTATCCCCACATAATACTGTGACTTGCTTGTGGATATAGGTTGCATGCCTACTTAATTACTTATTTAACATGCAATTACATATGCTCTTAATGTTCAGATGAATTCCATATTGGCTCTTGGTTATTACTGATCAAGCTGCTCGGCTGTATTAGGATATGTCTAGTCTCAACTTGTATAGAGCAAGTTTTCTTTGAGTTGAGCTTCATTCCTGGTGACTACTTGGACTCATCCATGTAATTTTATTGGCAATAATACCAAAGAGGTTTGCTGCTGGCTTATTTCAAGAAGTTTTTTTTAACTTTACTAGTTCTTAATTTTTACAAAATTTCATTTAAGCTCAGCAAGTATTAAACCAAGTATTCAAGTATTAAACCAAGTTGACTTGAGAAGTCTAAAGCAGATATTTTTCTCTTTTCATTTAGCTGGCCTGTGGACAGTCTTTACACTAGGAGGTGTGGGAAGCAAGCGAGCTCCTCAGCAGGAAGTGTTGTCACCTCTTGCTAATCAAAGTCTATTGTTGCTGCTTGTGTTAGTAAATCTGACTGATGCGCCAGATACACCCAACCCTTATAAACAAGCTGTTGTGTCATTCAAGAACACACAAGGTATGTATATGCTTAAAAGTGCCAATTTACTGGAAATTTTCCAGAAAGAAATTTTGTCACTCTGGATTGAACCAAGAAGCCAGATATACAATGTCGACTTGCCTATGGGTTTATTGGCAAAGCATGAATTATTGAAGGGTGAATCTATGTTAAAATACTTCTGTCTCCTGACTTCTACCAATTTGAGCTAAATTATGGCTTGGTTAAAGGAAAGCATCACAAAAAGTAAGAGTCCAGGGCTATTCTGACTTCTTCACTGAACTACTCTTTGCTTGGTTGTATGTAAGAAATTGTAGTGTCTGTCTGCTCTGGAAGAGTTGCTGTCTCTCTTTTGAAGTAGGTGTATCTGGTGTGATCTGGATCCTCATTTATTAATGCAGGCTCAAGTTGCCTCCATAGCTAGGAGCGTCACTTGCTAGCTATGATGGCTTCTATACTCTGGTCACAGTGATTCATACATTGGTGACTTGGAATTTGGGCCATTACCATGTGCTATATGTAGGTCTATCTCTGATTCAGAAGCTGCAGCTAGTGAAAAATGCTGTGGCTGTTGCAGAACAGGATAGTCCACCATGAATTCACGGCACTCATTTGAAAGAACTGCATTTGCTGCCTATATGTGACAAAGAAAAATCCAAGATTCTTGTAGTGACACCACCACCCAGTGTGGCTTTTTACCTGGATATCTGATAGATGGCAGTTAACAGAGGGGATACACTCTTGAAATTTGCCAGTTATTAGGTATGTGTCAACCCAAGAGGAATTGGGTTTTCAATGCAGGTGTCACTGTCCTGTTGTTATTGCACAAAGTCTTTTAGCATCAATTCAAGACCTATTTGTTGATGTTGTCATGGTTCTGTTTGATGGTTCTAATATATGTAATTTTGCCCAGTTTAACTGCAGTGCACTTTAAGATTACTTTTGAAGAAAAGAAGGCTACTTTTTTTTTTAATTAAGTCACAATGTGGGGATAATTGTGTCATAAGTCATATATTGGAAATGTACATAAAGAGTTCCATTTATATGTTGATTTAAGGATGATGATTTAGAAGCATGTTACATACAGTATGTTCTGGAGGCACTCACTGAGCTATGTGAATGTGACTTCTCTTGGGGCGTGCAGGTCAAGGACTGCATCTTGTAAATAAAGCACATGGTCTTCAAAATTAAACCTTGCTTGTAAGATAAATGAAGAGTGAGCATACCCTGAGAAAAGTTGGTGGTTTGGAAAAGACTCTTAAGACTTACCCCACATGTTGATTTTCCCCATAAATTTCCTTCCCCTTTTAGATTTTTTTTCTCTATCTGGATATCAAAATGGGAATTAAGCTCTGCTGGTGGGGAATGGTTGAACAGCAGGCAGTTTGCAGGGGACGGTCATTGGTTGCAGGAATTTCCCCACCCTCTCAGTTTTATTTCTCCTACCAGCGCCCTTTCTGTCTGTGCATTCATCATAGTTTAGTAAATAAGAGAAATATTGCTGAAATAACATGTAGTTCCTCCCTGGCCTGAATCAGGCCATTGGTCTTTCTAGTCACAAGCTGCCTTCTCTAGCTTGGATCAGCTGTTCCAGATAATCAGCATGCTCACTCCTTGATAGCCTTTAACCAAACAGAACAGAAACTGAGTCTGTGCAGCCCTGCTTCATGTAAAATCTCACTGGGTGATTCACAGTTCTTTGTTGTTTAGAAGGTTATAAAATTGTTTCAATGAAAACAGATTAGATTCTGTATTCTAAATCACTCTTCAACTCTGTTAACACAAAGTGATTTGCAACCACATCAGTACCTCCTATGAATACAGAGCCAATAAATAATAAGTAACTCCCTAAACTAATGGTGACGGTCAGAGCCTCTGAAAAGGGCAAGGCTGAAGCTTCTTGGTCTGCAGGTTGAAGGCTACTGAGTCACACCATGAAGGCTAACTTCAGTTTATTTGACCAGATGGGAAGAAGGGTAGAAAATCAGTGAAACAGATTGTATTTACACTATATTTGATGTTGTTTGTTTCCTTCCAGATAGCACAGCTTTGTCTTCACCAAATCCTCATGCTTTCCAGATCAATTTTAATAGTTTATACACCACATTATGTGAACAGCAGAACTCTGACCACGCAACCCTCCTCTTGTATACTCTTTTGCATCAGAACAGCAATGTTCGAACATATATGTTGGCCCGAACAGATATGGAAAACCTGGTAAATATTTTGTTCTGTGTGCGGCTGATCAAGTACAAAAATTTAACGGAAAGTCTTACTTGTGAAATGTTGGTTCTTGAATTGCTGAGAGAACTAGACACCAGAGAGGAACTGCTTCCCTGAAGTTAAATAATGCAAATGAAGTGGTTATAGCTATTCTAATGGTAGCAGCTGATGGATTTTAGAGTAGGTGAGGATTTGGGGATGCTGGGTATGTCCAGTGGTTAAGGAGTTTGGTTATGACTGGACCTGAGTCTTGATCTCCCCATTCTCAGCCATAGAAGCTCACTTGGTAACTTTGGGCCACCCACCTCACAGGAATGGAGATCCCCATGTAAGCCACCTTGAGCTCCTGGAAGAAATACGGGATGTAAATCTAGCAAATAACTCTCATGATCTACTCTTTCTATACAGTTTTATTCTGCACGTTTGAACACACTCTTAAAACCGTTGCTCTTCTCTCCTTTTTGGGGACGCAATACACACAAAGGTGCATACACAGCAAATCATGATCTGTATTAATTAATGGGAATTTTCAGGCAAGAGCAGACTCCTGAATTGTATCTCACTAATAAATAAGAACTCTACCTAGTCACTTCAGTAAGTATAGCTACAGGAGTGTGGGTAGCATCCCGATGCTCTTGTTTTCAGTAAATAGAATAATCCAGGGGTTCTCAGAGTTCCTGGGGTGGGGAGGGTCTTGAACATCTTGGAAGGAGTATCTCAGTATTATTTTTAAAACTAATTTATGAGGCTACCTAACTCGCCATGACTCTGGGTGTGTACAAGTTAAAGCAGAACCCAGTGCACTAAAACAGATCGATGATGGCTATAACCAGAGAAAGTTAAACAGGCTTGCACAGGTAAAACAGGGAGCAGGGCCCTGAACGATTCTGGGGAGATGGCTTAAGTTGTGGATCTAGCCATCTATCAAAAACATCCACCAATCATAGTTTATGTATTTTATTCACAATCCCATTTATCATTTTAGCAAGACACAGTCTCAGAAAGTTTAAGAATCCCTGTACTTACCTATGGCTAATATAAAGACAAAATAAGTCAGGTTACATGCTTGGAAGGCAGCAAATAATTTAAAGATTTAATAAAGCACTATGTCTGTTTATTCAGTTTATAAGGCCACCCAGCTCCATCATGACTCTGGGTAACATACAATATTAAAGCAAGACACAACAAGACAAGACACAAACAAATGTCCAGAGAAAAATAATACAAACTTTAGCAAACTAGTCAGCACACAACATGTTTATGAGGTTGAAAGGTCAGTACTCAAGAAGCATTTCAGTTACAGGAGAAAAGTAGGTAGGCCCAAATAAATTGCATAGTTGTTACTCCTTGACTCCCCAGGAGTAGCCAAATCACATCTCCCCATAGCCTCCTAAAAGCACTTAGCAAAAAGGTCCATTCACAACAACCTGTAAGAGACATAAACTACGGCTACCCACCTAGCCCTGGTAAATTGAATAGTGTGGGGGTTGGTTCTTGAGACTGGATGTATTTAAAAAGGGAGAAACTGGATGTTTGTGGAAGAAGGTTTAGTATTTAATCTTGCTTGCAGTCTGTTTTCATGCTGAGATTACAATAGGGGAAAAAAAATCCTTAGTAAATTCCCTGCCTCCCCCCAAATAGGTGACATATCAGTGTAGCCACAGAATTCAGGATATCGGGGGTTTGCCTGTTTGATGTAGACCCTCATGACGACTTCCCCCTTACCAGTGAAGAGCAGCTTGTCAAAGGAAAAAATACATTGTGAGGTCAGCAGCTCTCTTTCCAGAGAAAACTGGTGTACCCATCAATGCAAACCTAAGTGATCAAGTTTCCTTTTTGCCCCTCCTTATTCATTTGTATATTTGCTCCATGATTTTACACAGAAAAGTGATTCAAACCCATCCCCGCACCCATATTTATTTTTATAATCCTTCCTGCTAAGTATCCCAGACAAAATGTGCTGGGTCATTTCCTGGTTTCTGAGGCATACTTTATATTTTGCCAGTTTGGCTTTCTCTGGCTTACTTTTTAAAAATGATTGCAAATGTAGGTTCATTACAGGTTGTCCTCATTTAGTGACCATCATTGGGACCGCAACTTGGTTGTTAAGCAAAGCGGTTGCTAAGTGAAACCGTGACTGTACTTATGATCTTCCTTCGGCTTTCCTTTACTTTACAGACCTCCAAAGCTCATAAATGCAAGGATTGGCTGCAAAGTACTTTTTTATCACCGTCAGAACTGTAAACGGTCACTATACAAGGCAGTTGCTAAACAAGAACTACCTGTATGTCTTTGGCAGAGCTACACTTGGTGTTGCTCAGGTTTCTCCTGAACTTTATTTTGAATGGAACCATCCTTATCTATTCTTAGCTATCATCCTTTCCAATTAACTTCCAAAGAAATATATCCATGAACAATTATTATGTCCACCCTCCCTTACATACACAGGGAATGAGCAAATTCCTCTATAATCCAACTCTATGACTGTCATAATTAGGGGACAACAGTCTGCTGAGAAAGAGAATAAAGAAGGAATGATGCTTGCAAGGTGGCTGATAGTTGGGGGTCTGGCTGATGTGGTACACCTGCGGACCTTTTGCAGCACACTAGTGTGGTTGAAAACTGCTATTCTAAGTAATAATATTGGTGAAACATTAAATTTTATGCACGTTGATAGACAGACATATTGAATTAGCTGTACTGTATGGTGGAGATACAAATTGAGATTTAGATATTTAGAGAGTTATGCTTCTTAGCACTACAGTAAATAATTTTTTATTACTAGGAACTGAATTATAAATTTCCACAGGAATTTATTTACCTTGGTTTGATTTTTTTTCCTGGCAGTTGAAAAAATATTTTGTCCTTTGTTAGTTGACGTTTGGTGCATATGTGTTTTTAGATAAAACCAGGAGAATATTAAAGCCTTCATTTTTGTTCTGGGCATCCTAATATTATTTTACATATGTTTCTAATTTTTTCCTCCTTGAGGTTCTGCCAATTCTTGAGATTCTGTATCATGTCGAAGAAAGGAATTCGCATCACGTTTATATGGCACTGATAATTTTGTTAATCCTTACTGAAGATGATGGCTTCAATCAATCCATTCATGAAGTTGTAAGTTATGTGTATTCAGAAGGCATGTATGATAAATTGAACACAAAATAATCAGCAAAAGTCCATCTTAATGAAGATGAATTTAATTTTTTAACCCATGTGCATGAGAAGGATGTCTATTTTCTCGATACAGCTGTTTTTTATGAATTCTCATTTACTTTTGCTTCTTGTAACTTTTATTCCATGTCCACTTTTTAGGATGTATTAGTTACTTTTTAACAGCATTAGTTAAATAAATATCAAAAGTAAAGAAATTTCGCAAGCTTTTGCCCAACCCTGCATTATGACTGCAATTGTAAATGCAATGATACAGAGTTGATTGTTCCACTGAAAAATTAGTCATGACCAGCTTAAATTCTTTTGATTTCAAAGTCCACTTTGTATCATTTACTAAATGTGAGACCAGCTTTTTTATATTTGGTTTCTTTAAAACCTTGTTGAGGTGAAATCAGAGAGCACTGACCCTCTTTTTACATATATTGCATTTTAGTTTGAAATAAAACTGAAAATATAGAGAACTAAGAACACCATTGAAATAACAATACAGGTAGAAGGATTACTCAAGGAAAAGAATTGGAAATTAATAGCACTAATCCAGAGCAACTATAAAAAACCTTATTGATTGTAAAACCTTTGGATTTATGGAACTAATGTCATAGTCCTTATATATTCCAGCCATGTCTTCTGCTTTTATTGTTTAATGGAATAATTGATCAGGCAATAGGATGCTCTGTCACACTTTGCTTAGGTGCTCCTCATTGTGGGAATGAGTAGAAAGCGATCAGAAGTTTCAATACCCTATCCGTTTTAAAGGAAGAAGAAAGAATAAATACGTATTTATTTATGCAGGTTGAGTGGAAGAACACTGGGGTGAAAGTTCGTACGGTGTATGTATCGAAGCTGCTTCTTTTATATCCCTTTTTGGAAAGGCTAGGAATGAGTGAGTCCTCTCCAGAAGCTGCTTTGTTTGCTTTAAGCAGCTTTGAAAGGAATCAGCTTTTGTCCTGTGGTCAAAGATAGAAAAAATAAAAATAATCCATTATTCAGGTTGGATTTTCCATCCCCCCTTTCTGCTATACACCCTCCTATTTGGTTGCCTGTTAAGAGTCCTTGAATGTGTTTTCCTCTTGTGGCTTTACATCCCCCATTTATTGATTGATAGTTCAGATTAATTTTAGTAAGTACCATTTTACAAATCACTGATTATATGGGCTCTTACTTCAGCTTCCTCAAGGAAGCCACAGAAGCTTTCTTACGTGCTCAGATTCTTCTTTGAAATAAAATGTGGCTTCAGGTTCTTTGTAAAGATTTGAAAATACAAGTTCTTCCTGTCAGTGGCTGCACACAACCAATGATCCAAGCCCCTGTTTGTTTGTTTGTTTGTTTCATTTATTTACTGTGGCTGATGTGCTGCTCCAGTGAAAAATGATGCTGAGTACCTTACAGCTCCAAATCTACTATGCAAATTAAAAGCAGAAATACAACACAGATAGAACAAAAATAACCAAATCTAGCCAACAATAATTACCATAACTCTCTTCTCCAGGAAGGAGTATCTCATACCATCTCTTCAAAATCTCCTGGAAGAGCAGGGTCTCTGCTTTCCAAAATCCTGGCACTGTTGGCTGGAGCCTTACTGTATTAATATTGGGAATGATCAATGTTATTTAAAATATAGTAGAGCTTAATTTTCCTTGAAGAGGGCTTCTTTGTTGCAATTCTCATCCTAGAAGTGGATCAATCAATAAGCAGGAGTCAAATTAGTAGGAGGAAATAATTTGAATCAGGCAAGCTGATTCTCTACTCTGCTGGATGCATCCACTAGTTAAGGTACTTTAGCAAACAATAGTTGCTGTGTAAAAATAACACTGTGTCTTTAAAAGCACATTGATGGTCTGAGATGAACATGACATAACTATCCTGTCTTCCATAAGATCATTAACTCTTCCTCCTTTGCTTACCTTTCCAGAATCATGTTAACTAAGTTGCAGAGAAAATGCTATATCCTTCCCTCCTGAAATGTTTCAAGGGAAGGGAGGAGTATGCTACAGACATTACGCATGAGCAGAAGGTAGCTCATAGTGCGCTGGTGATTCATTAGTTTAGTGTCTGGCATTCTTGAAAAAACTGAGAGCAGCACATTTCTAATGTTCATCTGTTAAGCAGGAGTGCACAGTCAGGATGGATTAACAAGAGTTAGTCAAATGTTTAGTTAAACACATATGAGAGTTTGTGGAGAGTTCCTGTTTATATCCTCTTGCTCAATGAATGTAAAATCTGTTGGTGAATTACAGTCTTATAGTAGATGAAAGTAAGCCATACAAGAGTGAACTCAGCTTTTCCTTTACTGTAATTTTCCTGTAACTCTTGCACGTGAAGCAAATACGTACTGGTTCTTTACCTTCAGAGCTGTTTATTATCATGGTGTCTTTTTGGACCTGGAATTAACTTGTAACACTGGGAATGAGAGAGGATTGGTGGCGTCTACAAGGAAGGGCTGAGACATCAGAAAAATTGAAGCCCTCACAGAAAGATGGCTGAGATCCAAGTCTGCTGAGTTGTATGGTAGACCCTCAGGGTACCAGGAAGTTGTAAGGAGGCCTGGCAGAAATTGGCAAACAGTCAGTTCCAAGATGCAATGGAGGAAGGACAGTGAGTGGAGGAAAATGAGTGTGTATGAGATGGATCACAACTGGTTAGGAAGGACTGTGGGGAGTATGATGAGCTAGGCAGGTTGGATACGGTGGGATTCAGAGCAATGTGAATGGGAAAGAAGCAGGTCAGGGAGGAGGAGGAGAATGGTGGTAGGAGGTCAAGGACATATCAGCATTCAGGACATCAGTGTGGTACCAGAGAGCTGGTGGAAACAGTGGCAAGCAAGCCTGTTGTAGGAGCAGTTTTTGTTTGTCTATTTATTTAATTCTTTTTATGGCAGGAGAGCTAGATACAGGGGTGCATTTATTCTGGCACCCCGGTCATTTTTGTAGGTGTGAAGGCCATCCAGAAACAGGCAAGTGGAGTTACTGGGAGGACTAAGCTGCTCGACCTGGGCCTTTGGCAGGTGAGCAGCCAGGAGGGTCCTGGGTTTGGGTTTCCTGCAGCAGTCATGGATCCTGTTGGGAAACTGAGGTAGCTGCATAGGTGGGGTTCTGGTTGGAGTTTTGCTATCAGGAAGATCTTCAGTTGGAGAGGCATCCCTAAAAGTCTTGGGAAACCCAGTTGAAAAAGGGATTGAACTAATGAGATCACCCAGAGTGAGAGAATGGAAAAGAAGATGAAATTCTTCCACTTCTGTGCTTAGTTAGAGGATGGAAAAGAATGGTGGAAAATAGGTGGAAGAAGGTATGTAAGAAGTGGATTGGACTAGTTAGAGTGACTTTGCTAGATTACCAGCCTGCTTGAATATTTGTGAAGTAAATGTGGGATGGATAAGGGAAAGTGGTTTATCCATAGGGGACATGACTCTGGTATGGCTTTGGCTACCATGGAAGAGATGGGAGAGGGTCCTGCCAATAACGTTTTGCTGGTGATGAGTAGGGAAAGACATGACTGGAGGCATTGGGTGTATGGTATAGGGTACTACCAGCCCAACTGCGCTTGGTTCAAGTGATAGGATGGCTTGGGGTCTTGGCCATGAATGAAGGAGTGGACCTGAGGTGTATTGCCAAAACCTGGTTGGGTGAGGATAGTAATATCACTTTCTTGGAGATCTGGCCTCCTGGGTTACAAGTCCTATGTCAGCTGCAGTGCCAAGGCAGAGCGAAAGGTAGTCATGATCCTTCAGGACAACTTGGTGGTGACCAGGGAGGGTCCCTGCTCCATAGGCAGTAGGTTGTGAATGCTCGTATGTTGTGCTGCTCAGAAGGGACAGGCTAGGTATCTTGCTCCTGTACTGCCCACCTTGACACGTGGTAGAACCTTTTCCTGAGCTTTTGGAGTTTGTTTTGGAGCACCTCCAGCTGTTGGGTTTTGTGTGTGTGTGTGTGTTAGAAGCACCTACCAAGGCGCTTCTGTATTGAGAGGATTTGCTGGCGACGTCACCATTGCCCAGGGGACGCCCGAAGGGGCTCCTTTCATGTCCCTGTTATTTTCCCACCGAAGTGGTACCTATTCATCTACTTGCATTTGCATGCTTTTGAACTGCTCACTGCTGGGTTAGCAGGAGCTGGGACAAGTTGACGAGAGCTCACTCCGTCAGGCAGCCCGCATTCTCGGATTTCGAACTGCCAAGCTGCCGACCTTAATGGTCCTCTGACTCAGTGTCTTAACCACTGAGCCACCGCAGTCCCCAGCTGTTGGTGTAGAGGAGTATCAATTGCCATGTTTGCAGGGATGGGAGGTGAGGGTCCAGGAAGGCTCAGAAGTTTGTGGCCTCCATGACAAGCATCAGTTTATCCCAGCTATTCTTGGGCTTGACTCAGCAACTTCAACTTGCTCATGAGCTTACCTGGTGCTGCTAGAATGAAGTCCTCCTCTCTCTCAACAATTTTCCCTTTGTGGGCAGTGTTAAAGAGAATGTGCTGGGGTTGCAGCAGTACTGCTCCCTAGGGGAAGTAGATTATCTAGATCCTTTTCAGTCAGTTGCAGATCTGGGCAGGGACCAGAAACCACATATATTGCTCTAGTTGATGATCTGTGTTGAGATTTGCATGTGGGGAGTATATAGGTGGTCCTCAACTTACGACCGTTTGTTTAATGACTGTTTGAAGTTACGACAGTGCTGAATAAAGTGACTTGCGACTGGTCTTGCACTTATAACTGTCGCGGCATCCCCACAGTCACATGATCAAAATTTGGGCACTTGACAACCAGCATGTATTTACGATGGTTGCAGCATCCTGGGGTCACGTGATTGCCTTTTGCGACCTTCCCAGCCAGCTTCAGACAAGCAAAATAAGGGGGAACTGTGTATTTCACTTAATGACTGCATCGCTTAGCAACAGAAGTTCTGATCTCAATTGTGGTCATAAGTCAAGGACTACCTGTACTCCTCCTGGTCCTTTTTAACCTTCATAGTGGCATTTGATATCATAGATTTCAATTCTTTTGGACCACCTGGAAGAATTAAAATTTGAAAGCATAGACCATCCTGAGTAAGTGGGTCCAGTTGGGGGTTGGGAAAGACAGGCTGAACTATTGATTGCTCCCTAGGGGTGAGGTTGACCTCTCTCTCTCGCCTGCTTTTTAATGTCTACATAAAGCTGCCGGGAGGCATCGTCTGTTCCGGGTAAGGGTGTACTCAGATATACTTCTATACTCTGGGCCGAGCCAAAGATACCTTGGAAGTCTTGGCCCAATATCCGGAGGCTATAAGGATCTGGATACGGAGAAACAAGTTAAAAGTTGAGTTCCAGCAAGATGTCCCTGTTCTCCAGAAACCATCTTGTACTCTGTCAGCTGCAGTAGTATAACACTCCTTTGAAGAAGCAGATACACAATTTGGGGAATCTCCTACACTCCAAGTAGGCGAGTGGAAGCCGTGGTTAGTTTGTCTTTGCCCAGCTTTGGCTGGTCTTCCAATTGTGGCATAGTACAGCTACCTTCACTCTTATCCAAGTAGTTATGTTAAACACCCAACACCATCATGTTTTTCTTTATTTTCTTTGCTGCTGGAAAGGTTTCTATGGTCCTCAGACATTGACAGCTTTGAAGAGGGTGATTGGTATTTTAATTTTAAATATTTTATATTGTAATGGCTCATACCTAGAGGTTTCATTCATCACTTCTCCACCTTAGGAAATTGGGAATCTGAATTGAGAGCATGAGGTTCAGTTGTCAAGGTCAATATGTTCCGTTCCTCTCTCTCTTTGCAGATATTGAAAAATATTACTTGGTACTCGGAACGTGTGCTTACAGAAATTTCATTGGGGAGCCTCCTGATTCTTGTAGTAATAAGGACCATTCAGTACAACATGACAAGGACAAGGGTAAGTTTTGTCATTTGGATTTATTTCAGGTAGAACAGATATACCATTTTCTACAGTGGCAACCAAAGTTCCCAACAAAAGCTAATATTGAATGAAGAGCCCTGTCCCGGGGCAATAATAAAAGCCTGAAAAATGTTCTTTATGAAGAGCTAAGGAGGAAAGAAATCTGAAATGAAGCCCCCATGTTGTAATACTCTACAGTAGTATTTCTCAAGCTTAGCAACTTTAAGAAGTGTGGACTTCAACTCCCAGAATTCCACAGCCAGAATGCTGGCTGTGGAATTCTGGGAGTTGAAGTCCACACTTCTTAAAGTTGCTAAGCTTGAGAAACCTTGCTCTACAGAGATGAAATAGATACAAATGAGGAAAAAAATGTTGGAAGTGTCAGTTGTAACCAAAACACTGAAGTTGATCAAGAAGTGAAGAATATAAATGCTTGACTTCTAGTAATTGTCTTCTTTTTCTCCCATTGGATACATGAAGCTAACTTACACAACTAGGCAACTAGTCTGTCAAATGCAGTATGGTTTGTAATGCCGAGGAGCTATACTCCTGCATTTTGACAAGTCTTTCTTAACTTGCTTCACTGCAAACTAATAATGACTAAAGCAGCTTTTCTCAAACTTCTGACCCTGGAGGAACCGTTGAAATATTTTTCAGGCCTCAGGGAACTCCTGCACATTCAGGCTCAAAGATAGGCCAGAAGTTACATTCGCCTCATGTGTAGGCCTGTATATATGCATTAACAGTGTTCTTAAACTAAAAATAAAGTTTTAATGTGAAGTTGACCCAATTTTTTAATAAATAATTTTTTGAATAAATCGTGCTCTCCCAGGGAACCCCTGGTGACCTCTTGTGGAACCCTAGGCTTCTACAGAACCCTGGTTGAGAAACCCTGGACTAAAGTATTCATTTGTCATCCGAACTATTGTCAGCCCCACTAGGCAGACCAGACCAAGAAATCAACTCCACAGGAAGGCTAAAACTACTTTTATCGAGAGTAGCTATAATAACAGAATCTTGCAAGTTTGATTGTGTTGTACTTTCTCCTACTACTTATAGTTCAGTGAATTAGGGAGGTGTTTGAGCCACTTTCAGTTGTCATCAGGCTGTTACGGACCTAAAATATGATTCAAGAAGTTTGGATTCTATCATTCCAGTTTAAAGTGGATCCCCTTTGTGTGGAATATTGTATGGCAGTTTGCAATTAATAAGGGAAATGTGCTGTTATGAGCCTTAATTCTGGGGGCTAAGCTACATTTCCAAATAAAATAAACATTAAAGCTTGAATTATAAGGAGAGCCACTTTGCCTTTAGATGTTGATCAGTGTTAATGAGCTTAGCAACCCCTCCATAAAAGACCTGAACATATTGAGCTGGGATGACTTGAGCTGTCAATGAGACTTCCCTCTAAAATCAGAACACAACTTTGGTCGGTTTTTATTGCAACTCTGCCTCCAGTAAACAGATGGAAGACTAATGAATTATTTCCTTTTGTCAGGCCTTGCAGTATGCAGGAAGGATAATCTGATGTGTGTATTTTTTCCCCACCTCATCTCTAACAGGACAAGTACCTTCATACAAATTGTCTGGCGGCTCTCGCCAATATGTCGGCACAGTTCCGCTCCCTTCATCAGTATGCTGCGCAGAGAATCATCAGGTAAATGCAAATCTTGTACAGAATAATTCAACTAGCTTTGTTTTAAATTCAGAAGGAAAGAGACTTGAATCTTCAATTCCTAAATTTAAATAATGACCCTGGAGTTCTATTCGGCTTCACGGAGTCTAGATTAAATGTTTATGGATGGCATGGACGGCAAAAACTAGTATCACTTACCCTGAGAAAAAGCAAGTATTTGGTAACATGTTGGGAAAAGAACTATTTAATCAGTATTGAATAAAGGGATGTACTATTGAGTTACATGAAGTAAGTGTGATTGTTACAGATGGATATGACTCAAGGGTCCTACAGCAGAAGATATTTTGTGATTATATGAAGCATTTTATTTGGACTGATGAAGCTGCTTGATGTCCCTTCTCAACATTTTAAACTTGGTTTTGAGGAATTTGTTTTATGTGATTTGCCTGCCCAGGGAGCCCCTCCCTGTAAATCTGCTTTGGGAAGACCGGCAGTGTCCATAATTATTTTGTGCACGTTCCATTCCTCACTACACCTGCATGGTCTCACTGTTGCCATAAGCCAATGCAGGGGTGTCTGTGTGACTCAGAACAGAGAATTTAATACAATCTGCCTTTCAGAAAAGCTTGTCTGTACAAGTAATCTTAACATGGAACCCAAAGAATTCAGAGTTCCTTAGTACAAAGCTTGAATATTGCTGCTTCCTTGGTCTTGTGATTGCAGAAATCTGAGAAAATCTAACTTACACAGTTAAAAAGGGGCCAGATAATACAGCTGTTCTCCTTCAGCAAGACCAACGTGTTAATGAATAAACAAAACACTCTTCTTTTTTATGACCAGAGGTCTATTTGCATATTGTAGAAATTTAAAATGCTTGGATCCCAACCCTTGCTGCCCTCCTGCTGTCTCTCTTTCTCATGTCTTTGAACTCTTGACTGTCTTTCATTCTTGCCTTTTGTCCTGTTTGCTAAGTCTTCCCAGTTAGATAAGCAAATTCTTTCAGGCCATTATTTCCCTGCAACATGTGTGATGTCAGAACAGAACATCTCCTTACACCCGAATTCTGTTCCTTCTTCTAAACCAAACAAGTCCTCCAACAATATGGTCTCTCTCAAGAGAGCTTTCCTTGGAACACATGGTAGCATTTTTAATAACATCCTGGGTTGATACTTAGGATACTCGTGAAAAAGCGGTGAGGTTCATGGACTACATAGCTTATTTCAACCATGCTTTGTTGAACAGGCCATTGTGGCTGGATACCCACATTGCATTAAATCTAAAAAGGCAGAGTTTACAAACTACAGCAGCTGGGTTCTTGTATCACACTAACTAAAATCACAGAGAATCGCATTATAACATGATGCAGGAAACCAGCCAGTCACTGCTGTCTTCCACTGAGTTCTGCAAGACTATTTGCTTAGTCTCTAGAATTCTCTTCAGGATGTTTGTTCCCATTTGGCTTACTCTGAGCATTAAAATCCGTATTTGTTTCTCTTAGCGTTGCCACTTCTGTAGTAAGTCTTTCTCATGTTTATATACTTTTGTACAGTACTGTATTACGTTTTCTTAGAAAAACCACACACCGAAGCTATAGTTTCCGCCTAGCATCTGAACAGAGAGAGAAACAAGGGAACGCTTGTACCTTTATGTTCCAGGCCTGCTGATGGACAGCGTGGGCCTTTGGATGACTGGGCCTTGTTAAACAGCTTCAGTGCGTTTAACTTATGAGTAGTGCAGGGGTATTTAATTTCTTGACCACGGTCTTTTTTTATGGAATGGAAGCCTTAGCTCTTCCCTGGATACCAGTGCTCACACAGCTATGAAATAAAACAAGATGAGATATGTCTGAAAGTGTGTCTTTGGGTAAATGATTTTGTTTGTGCTGTGTAAACCCTAGCAGAGAATATCTTAGTACGATCTTCTGCCCTAAGGGATGTTAATTATTGTACAGAAAGACAAGTAGTCATGATTAAATCTTTCAACTCCAAGCAGTTTTGGGGATGACACTGATTATTTCTGTCCATGTTTGCTTTGAACCTGCATTTGGGACAGAAATCACCTTAATGAATAATCTGTGCTGAGGAATAAATGGGGGAAATGCACTCCTACTGGGTTTCTTGGATCTCTTAGTGGCTTTCATCATCATCAGCTATCATTTCCTTCTAGACAGCTTTAGATTGTTATCAGATACCTTACTTCCTAGCTTTATTTCCTGGTCTGTTTTCAAGATCAAAACTCTTAATACATTCAGGGGTGGGAGAAGGGAAAATGGCACATCACAGAAAGAGACTTTTCTGATTTATGTTAGAAGATTAGTAATTAGTTCCTGTATTGGTAACCACTTAATACAGTCTAAAAATAGTTTTAATTGTGTTTTGATCATGCTTCATTATAACAGAATTGATATGTTGGACCAAAGCTATAATTCTTTACAGGGGCATTCACAGCAAACTGTATCAATGCCAGATTGACAACACATGTGATGATATCAGCAAGCAAGTGTGGCTCTTACGTAGTGGCACCCTTAGTTTGATGCGAGTACGTAGGTCATGGTAATGATGCAACATGGATTTAATCATTTGCCCGTGGTTCTTTATCTGAAGTGGCCAACTCCAAATAATGTTTCTGTATTACAATCACACAACATCACCTGACTTTTGAGAGTTCGCTGGGAAGAAAAGCATGGAGAGAGAGAGGATTATAGCACGTAAGCAGACTCTGGACAAAATTGATGAGCAACAAGGATAATTTTAGATTTTACAAGACTGCAAAGACGTAATGATTTAGGTGAAGGAAATTCCATTCAGCTTAGTTTTAGTCCAGCGCTTTGTTTTGTTTTTAACTACAATAACTATGGCACTTTCCACTCAAAATCTACTTAACCGTGGAGCTAACAAGAGAGTAGAGGGGCATAAATCAACCTTCACCAGATATTTTAGTAATTCCTGCCTAAATGCACTTGCTGTGGAGGCCTTTTTGAAAATCTTCCTCTGAATACAGATTGCCAGTATTTTTTGCCATTAACAACGTTGATGGAGTTGTATAAATGTATTTCTTTTTGGTCAGTTCCTGGCTATGAACTACCAAGTACCATATGACTTAGGTGGCCATGTCCTCAAACTTTGGCATTTTTAGAATAATTATTAAATTGTTTTTATGTAAGAGTGGATAACATCTCAGTCTAAAACTATAATGCTATTTACTATGTGTAGTTTGCTAAGTGTGTTTTCAGAGCTAAGAATATGCTGATGGCCTTTTTATATGCTTAGTTATCCCTACTGAGCAAATGATATGGCATAGATTATGGTGCTCATAAAACAGCAGAGTTACTTAGGACAGAGGTTAAAGAATTAAATCAACTAGCCCTTGCCAGAAAATATTGAAAACATTTTCAAATATTGAAAATAGGTACTGAAAAATAATTTTTACACTCTTTTTAATGCATATTTCAGAAATACTACATGGATAACTAACCTTTAGCCTGATTTAAGCAGCTGCCTGTTTCAGGGGTCTGTCTTCTACTATGGGGCTCATGGGTGCATATGAAATTTAAGAGCATCACAACTGCCATTACAAAATGGCTGCAGGGAAGGCCCGTTTACAGAATGACTGAAACAGAACAGTTATAAAATTCCCAGCTTCATAGAAAGGCAAACTTGTGAATCCACAAGATAAGTAGGTTGCCCAAAAGCGTGAATTGCAGGATGCAAGCTCATTTGAATCTAGTTCTCTCTGTTCCAGGATCAGCCCCAAACTCTTTTTCTAACTCTTATACCTTACTCCCAAGACTTCGCACCCCAGTCACTCCTTCCCTCCCTGCCTCAAGTCTTCCTATTGTTTTCTAAAGTTTTCTATGCCCGTACTCAGATCTCCTGATACCATTTTTCTAGGTTCTCTCAGGCTTCCTCAAGTCCACCGCACAAATCACTGTAGGTGGATGTGGGAAAGGGAGGTATTTTGAGAAATAATGGTGACAGACAAATATAGATGAATATTTCACTTTGAAATAGTTTCATCAACTGGGAAGAAATGAAAGAAAGAAACTGGGAAGAAATGATTCCGTGGATCTCATGTCTGTTAATTAAAACAAGTTGTCTTAGAAGCACTGAAAGATTTATTGGAATAGTCCCCCTGTTCGAGGGGAGATGGGCGGTGATAGAAATTTGAACAATAAATAAATAAAATAAATAAATAAATGACTTGATTGTAGAACTCATGATTGTGACGCTGAAAAACAAAGGGCAGCTCAAACAGATTTTTCAGTTCTAGTCAAGAAAAAAGCTAGGATTAATTTGCCAGTTATATTCATATTAGAGCCATAACAGTAGAAAAGCAGCTTCAAGAAGTAAGTCCTGAGAGCAGGAGAGCTCCTGTCTCCTGCCCTCTTCCAAAGACAGTCCTGTGACTTGGTTGATCTTGTTGATCCATCTTACCTATTGCTGTCCACTTCTTTTACTTCCCTCAACTTTGCCAAGGATAATAGTTTTTTACGGCCTGCCATCAGATTGCATCACATCCCGAAACTATGTGAGCTTTGGTTTGCTGATTGTCATCTCAAGGGAGCAATCCGTCTTCATTTTATCCAGGACTGGTTAGTTGGTTCTTCTTGCATCCCTAGCCACCTTCGGATTCATAATTTAAAGGCACCTGTCTTTCTCAGTGGGCAGCTTTCACAGAAACACATTGCTTTAGCTATTCTGATCTTTGTTGTCATAAAAATATCATCCTTCTGGATCTTGTTCAACTTTGTCATTGTCTTCCTCTCTAGAATTAATCTCTTTATTTTTCCAGTTTGTGCTCCATCTTTATATATTCTTGAATCCAAGAAAACTTTCACCACCATCATTTTTCCACCATGAATCGTAAGCCCACTAAGTATGCTGGTTGGTGATATTTTTGTCTTTTCCATATTCAAGATTAATTAATTAATTTATTCGATTTATTCGATTTATTTCTTTGTTATTTATTTGATTTCTATAATGCAGATGTTTCATTTTCCAGTTTTACTTTCTTAGTGAACTCTTCTCAGTTTTCTTTGCTTTTGGCTAGCAAAGCAGCGGCGTCTGCATATCTTAAATTGTTAGTGTTTGGGCCTCCTGTTTTGATTCCAGCTATCATTTCTAAACCTACCATCATAACTGTATAAATTAAACAGATAAGGGGCAGTATGCATCCTTGTCTCACTCCCTTTTTTATTCTGATTCACTCTGTACAGAGATAAAAACTCATTACTCCCCCACCCAAAACACATCTTATCTTCCCACACAGACGCATACAAAGCTAGGACAAAAAGAAGCGTGTCTTGGCTTTGATGAGCAAAAAAAATCTGCTCATAATATGGGAAAGGATTTTTTTTTCCTCTCCAGGGCTAGTGGAGCTCATCTCACCAGAATACCAATCTTTGCTCTCTTCCTTAGTCTGATGACAGGAAAGTGAATTAATCTTTAAATGCCTGTTACTATGATCTTTATTATGGTTTCATTTAGACCAGTCTACTCACAAGCCATAGCTTATGTGAGGCTGCCAAATCAGAATGTCAAACTATGACGTGAAGCTGCTTCATCAACCACAAATTGCACTGATTCCAATTTGCATTTACATCAAAATTCATAAGCCAGAAAAAGATTACAGTTGTGGCTAACACTCCAGGAGTGTGCTTAAGTGAGAGAGAATGTAAGCAAATAGGCAACTTGATAGAGTTATCACAATCTATAGTTTGTCATTGATGGCTGAAAGTGAAGAGGAACTGAGGAGCCTTATGATGAAGGTGAAAGAAGAAAGTGCAAAAGCTGGCTTGCAGCTAAACCTCAAAAAAACCAAGATTATGGCAACCAGCTGGATTGATAACTGGCAAATAGAGGGAGAAAACATAGAGGCAGTGAAAGACTTTGTATTCCTAGGTGCAAAGATTACTGCAGATGCTGACTGCAGGCAGGAAATCAGAAGACGCTTAATCCTTGGGAGAAGAGCAATGACAAATCTCGATAAAATAGTTAAGAGCAGAGACATCACTCTGACAACAAAGGTCCGCATAGTTAAAGCAATGGTGTTCCCCGTAGTAACATATGGCTGTGAGAGCTGGACCACAGGGAAGGCTGAGAGAAGGAAGATCGATGCTTTGGAACTGTGGTGTTGGAGGAAAATTCTGAGAGTGCCTTGGACTGCAAGAAGATCCAACCAGTCCATCCTCCAGGAAATAAAGCCAGACTGCTCACTTGAGGGAATGATATTCAAGGCAAAACTGAAATACTTTGGCCACATAATGAGAAGACAGGACACCCTGGAGAAGATGCTGATGCTAGGGAGAGTGGAGGGCAAAAGGAAGAGGGGCCGACCAAGGGCAAGGTGGACGGATGATATTCTAGAGGTGACGGACTTGTCCCTGGGGGAGCTGGGGGTGTTGACGACCGACAGGAAGCTCTGGCGTGGGCTGGTCCATGAAGTCACGAAGAGTCGGAAGCGACTAAATGAATAAACAACAAATAGTTTGTCATATGAACATATCGGAGGATCTGATAATATCCTTTCAAGATGGTGCAGATTTTGGCCAAGTAGAACAATATCTAAGAGGTATTCCATTTTATATGGCAGGTTAAGGACCTTCCATATCTTATGCAAAGCAGCTGATTTCAATAGGAATAAATATCGCATCTGTTGCTTATTTGGGAGTAAATGTGTGAACAGTAAGAGCTATATTATACAACTCAAGATGAAACCTTCCACAGCTGAGCTGCCTAATGAGGGCTGCAGTTGATTTGCTTGTTCAGAAAGAATTGCATTTCAGATTGTTGTGACCTGAGTTTGTACCAGCTTATACGTGCAAAAAAATAAAATATGAGTTCTGATATGATCTCTTAACAGCCAAACCGAAAGGAATGGATGAGAACATACTTTTTTCCAGTTCTGTAGTATGATATCAAAAAGTAAAATAAGATTGATAGTGTAATTGAAAATAACAGTCAGGTATGTATTTATGTATTTATGTCCATGGATTTGGAGGAGAACAGATCAAGCTGCAGAGAGATATAATTATGCTACTACTGAGCTTGTCAAAGGAGTGCTTTAGGCCCTTAATTGAACCATCTTTTCGAAAATCTGGTCTTGACCGCCTACAGAAGACCAGCACGCATAATTCTTTCACTGTCTTTTCATCTCAATTCATTGTTCATTTGACACCCATTGAAATTTACACTTTTGCTGTTTTCCAGTAGATGTAAAATATCCTCCTATCAAGTTAATTATGTTTCAGGATGAAGTGTAATTGGTGCCCAGTGATTCCCACACTGTAAGATATGTGCAGATAGGAAAACTTGGTGAACTCTGAGTTTTGCCAGAACTGGTGTAAATAATAAATGCAAATAATATCTCCCTGCCGTTTTGCTCTCACCCCACCTTCCAGCTAGTTTGTTATGCTCACACTATTCCAGTAATGCAGGGGAATGGCACTGTTCAACTATTCCGAGTTTTTATTAAGCTTCAGGGAACGTGATAGGGAAGCAATAACACATGGCAACAAAGGAGAATGAAAATGTGTTTCAGAATTTGATGAGATGCGCAAAATAAAGTAAGAAAAGTAAATCGAATTACAGTCACACCACCCAAATAGCGTGTGCTGCTGAACATAAGCTTAAGCTCACTATGACAGTCTACCTCTGTTGAAGGAGTCTAGAGCTTATTATTGGATTTCTGTGTCAAATAGAGCAAAATAGTAATATAGTAGTGGAAAAACTCATAGCAAGGTCTGTAGGAAGACTACCTCTTCTCTCATGTTCCCCCAGGTGCACTCTTCCCTACGGTCTTATCAGCTAGTAATCATTCCTTGAATAATACGAAGGGGAAGAACCAATGTGTGTTAATATTGGCCCTACAAAACAGGCACTACAAAAATGAATGCAAATTAATGTCTCTTGTTCGGGTAGAAAATTATAGTTTCAATAAAACCTGTAGTGCTCTCCTCTTTCATTTCTTTGAAAGATGGACAACTCATAGTTTTTGCCAAGGTCAGCTTCCATGGAAGTGTTTTATTTTTAGCAGTGGAAATTAGTTTTTCGTCTGGCTATTTTTATACGTTCATTTCAGAGATGTTATTTTTTTCCTCTTAAGATTTCATTTATTTATTAGAGAGGCTTACATGCCACCAATTATTATTCTCTTCTCTGCCATAATGCCAGAGACCCACGTAAACTGGACCAGGTCTGTGCTGAACGGTGCTGATTAGGCGCTGGGAAGAGAAGATAGTTTAGATTCTTATAGGACAAGGTGCTCCCTTAGGAAAGGAAAAGGAGGGGCTGCAGACATGGAGGTGGCAAAGGGGGAAGTCTCAAAACACCCAGGAGGTTGATGGGAAGAAGCCTAGAAATCAAGGTAATGGCTGGCAGCTGAAATGAACTTAGCTCTAGTGGCTGTTGAAGATGGACTGTTGGCTTTAATCCAGAGAAAGGGTGGCTGGTGATCCTAAAATCGATCAGGTGGTGTATGTACTGCTGAAAGCTCATTAGATCATAAGTCCATGGAATGTTCAAGTGGGAGGCCCAGAGAAGCTCACTGAAGAGGAACATCATGGAACAGAATTAGTAACCAATACAGAGGGCATAGTGGGGGTGTGCCAGAAGATAGAAGAAAAAATTACCAAAGGTGTACTTATCAGAGGATCGCCAGCTGAATCCAGGCCAACTGCCAATTCATGTCACTGAGAGAAATGAAAAAGTGCCAATAAGTTTTGCCAAGCTCTTCTGTTCCCTCCAGATAGGAGTAGTATTCATTATTTGTATTTATTAAATCAATTTATCAGCTTCCCCAATTGCTAAGGCAGCTCCAGGTGATAAATAGCATTTTAACATGCATGTTAGGTACAGACATATAATAATCTAATGTCATAACTTACTAAGATATACATGCTTAGAGGGACTAGAACTGCAAGTTAGAGGCAGGGGGGGAAATGCTTAACTCAAATTGCTGCTGTCTAAATTATTTCCAAAGCAAGCAGGGGAGAGGAGCTGTTCATGAAAGCAGCTAGTGAGGCATGAAACTAGAACTGAAACTGCTTTTCGTGGTCTTTTAAGTTAAATAAGAGGAAAAATGGAAATATTATGTGGCACTTCCTCTTCCAGTCAAACCCTTTGAACCCTTAAATACACTCTGTGACCCCACCCTTCAAAACAAAGATTTTCAGGGTGACTTGTAAGGTGTTTCAAATCACAGTTTAAAATATGTGCCAGTATTCATGACAGTCTTTTTTAAGTTGAAGAAATATAGGTTAGAAATATAGCTGTTTGTTTGGAAAAAAAATCAGATGATTTCATGGTGGTAAATTATCCTATCCCGTCCTGATTCACATTAGTGTTCAAGATCTTTTCGCCTGATTTTTGTCACCAGCATTAGAAGGTGTTTCAAAACTACCTTACTACTAGTTGAGCTGTGGTGAATCTTGTAAGCTAATCAGCTACTCCTTTTCTGGAAAGCATAATTGCACATAGTAGAAAGTATTCTAACAAGGTGAGATGCCTGTTAAAATAAGGACTGAATATTATTTAAATATAATATTTAAATATGACAGCAACTATTGACCAATTGTCGTAACAGAAGAAAAGACCTTCTAAGAAAACTGAATCTAATTAAGGTATTCTGCATGGGACTCTTTATTTATTTATCACAAAAACTTCATCCTGCTTTTAAGCTTGTTAAGCAATAATATTTTCCCCCTCTGTATTAAATCCAACCGTTCCGCTACATAATCAGAATGACAGTAAGTTTGTGTGTGGAACATATGGAGCTGAGGTTTTAGGCTACTATCTGTCGTTTCCAGCATGGAAATACAGTTAAACGTGGTTTGAGCCTTGTTAAATCTTATGCAGATTCAGAAATTGGCATCTGGTAGGATATTAATACATTCATTCTCCATCTGGTGTACCTAGGCATACTGCATTCTATTACAAGGGTGTTGGAATCAGGAGTGTAGAAGGCTAAAGGTTAGACAGATTGCCCAGATAGGTGGCCTCTCAACATTGGACTTCAATGTCTGTGAAACTATGCACAATATCCTGGCAAACTTCTAGGCCCTGAATTTCTCTTTTGTTTTTTAAATATGACAGCAACTATGAATTTGGTCCAGAACTGTTGCCAGGGCTGACTTATATTCTGTGAAATGTATTAATGCCTAACATGCCTGCAAATACTACTAATCTTTGCAGTTGCCAAGTGGCTCAACTCTGGATGCTTGAAGGTGACCTCTGAGACATAGTTTGAAAATTAGAATTTTTCTTTTGTTAGTATTTGTGATGAGGAAAAGGTGGTATCATGTAACAGAGAAAAGAAACTTTCAGTACAGAAACTGTTTAGTTTCTTTAGTGTTTAAATACATTGTTTTTATGGATATGATTTGTTTGGCCAGCTTTCCCCAACCTTGGTGTCTTTAAGATGTGTGGACTTCAACTCCCAGCATTCTCCAGCTAGCATAGCCATTGCTGAGAATTCTGGGAGTTGGCATCTACACCTCTGGAAGGAGCCCAGGTTGGGTATACAAAATCAATGACATAAAGCAAGTTGAATATAAGCTTTAGTATCATTAAAAGAGAGCCAGTTTGGTGTAATGGTTAAGGTACTGGGCTATAAATTGGATGGCCGTGAGTTCTAGCTGGGTGACCTTGGGCCAGTCCCTCTCTCTCAGCCCCAGGAAGGAGGCAATGGCAAACCACTTCTAAAAATCTTGCCAAGAAAACTGCAGGGACTTGTCCAGGCTGTCTTCAAGAATTGGACATGATTGAATGGATTAAAAAAAATCATTAATACTTCCAGGTACATTTCTATTATTTTATAAGAAAGAAATTGTACTGTCTAAATTCAAATCAGTATTCTGGTGATGTTATGTTAAACCAGTTGCAATATTTTCACTGTCTTTAAAAGCAACTCATGTAGAAATGTCTGCAACAATCCAATCTGGATGTTATTAGACCATGAATGATGGGGGCTAGTTCCAACTTTTCACACACACACAGAAAAACTGTTTATTTTAATGGATTTTGATGGTGGTGCCTTGATAGTTCCTGGTGGATGTATGCCGCCTGTGAATCGCCCACCTCTGCCATATTCCAGCAACCATGTGTTTAAACATATCTCCACCTTTTGAGATTAGCCTTGCAGTAATAACTAGAGTTAACTACTTATTAGTAATAAGTTAAAAATGCCTTCCATCCAGTAACCATAAGGCATCTTTAAATATGATGGGGGGACTCCATCAAATGAAATGTCTTGAAAGAACAGTAGGACAGTCTTCCCCAACTGCCAGTCTACCACCTGATATAAGTCATTCACAAAGGAAGTTTTGATCTCAGAAATAAATTGGATCACGCTAGAAGGATTAAAACAGTTTCATCTAGGAATACCAAGAGCAGTAATACCAGTACATACTCAAACACGTGAATCAAGTAAGATGTTTTATTCAGGATAGTAGTTATTCAGATTGCTTGGATCAAGAGTAGAGTCCTAGAATAAAAGTCTTGCTTCAGTCACTTTAGTAACTTCTCACTCTGAGACCTTAATCACTGAAGACACACAGCATTTACATTGAGATTAAGATAAAGGAACGGCAGCATACAAATGGAACAAGTAAACTCCCCAAATAAGTTATCCTTGAAAATCTGAGAGCAAGCTAGTATGACATGTAAAACCATTCTAACCAGTTAATATGAACATGCAGGCCATCTTATTGGCTAGCTTCAAATTTCATGTATTGCTAACTGGTTTATGGCATCCATTCCAGGTTTGGGCAACGCATTTAAGCATGGTTAAGGAGCTGCATGCCATGATAACCAACCAGAATGATTTAAGATTTCCAAACTTGCTTAGAGATAATGCAGGGCTTTAGAGATATGCTGAGTGGTACAGAGAATCTTGAGAACTCAGATTGTCCTTTTTTATGTTTGTGTTGGTGTACATTTGGGAGGATGTTAGCAAATGATCTCAGGCAGCTGGTCACCTGGAAACTGATAGGCCTTTAGAAATAGCTTTTTACGGTTACTTGGTCCTCTGAAAGAGTGGTCTTCAGATTATTCTGAAATTGTTTGCGTATTCTCCAGAGAAATTGTTTTCCTATTAGTTTGGCTTGGCTGACTTTGAATCCTACAGAGCAGTCGTTCGAGAACATAAAAGAATTTTTAATATTTCTTTTAATAAAACAGATTGAAGTATTTTATTTTCTAATAACTCTTCGGATTTATGCAGCACATAAACCTGGAAAAATTTTTATCCACTGAGAAGGCATTAGAGATATTTTATTAGTTTCATTATCTCCCCAAATGGCAGAGTTTCATCCTTAAGTAAGAACAACTGTTTTCAATAGGAAAACTCCAAACCACACGTATTGATTTCCCAGGCTCCAGTTACCCAGACATTCCAAATGCTAACTTTTTAAATGGTGATATCAAACATTTCAGTACATTACTGCCACATAGCTAGAAATTAAGTTGACTGTTTGTAAGAGGAAAATGTGCAGCCCATAATCTTCTGTGGGGAGCACATGTCTCCGTGCCTCACTCAATTACGAGGAAAGAGGAATGCTGGTTGCTTTGGGGTCTAACTTGTCTGACGTCTCTGGGGGAATGTATTATTTTTGCTTTAATAACTTCCTTTTCATTGATTTAGTAATAAAATGCAGATATTAAATACACATTTTCATTTTTTAAAAAACAAAACCACTGGCTATTTTAAAAAGAGCTCTACAGAAAACATGATCATTGTACACTATTTACCAAATGTGGAGTTCAAATCTGTTCTTTTCTCTTTTTTTTCCCCTTGTGGGAGAAATCAGGACAGTTTGATAGCAGGGTTTTAAAAACCAAAGTCAAGTCAATCTCACATTAAAATAAACATGACATCTTCTGAAATTGGCTGTGGGTTCTGCTTTCATTGTGAGCAGCAAAAACTGAGTAAGGCAAGATCAGTTACTCCTCCTGGTGCCTTCACAGAAGACTCCAGAACATCTTTGGGCATTAGACCCAATGTGTATTTTCATGGGCAGCTCACACACTGACACAGGATAAACTACCACTAGACTTCAATGAACTCACTCCTCATAAGAGTACATGCTAATTGTATAATTATTTTCTGTGGGAGATGATCTAGGAGTGTCACAGATGTTCTGGCAGCTGAGGATGCCACATTGCCAATGGTTTTGGACAAGGAAGAGGAGAAAGGGTGTTTCCAAATATGATTTTAATTTATAATCATTCCTTTAAATTGGGATCATTTTAATATATTTACAAAAAATAGGTGACAAGACGGGAAAAGCACCAACTTTAGGTTAGGCAGTTGTCTGTCTTTCATAGCCCTCTGGGGGATTTTATTCCTATCAGGAAAGGAACAGGACATCCCAGTCATGTCTCTGACTCTGTTCCCCATCCTTATGTTTTCCACTGAAGTGTTTCCTCTCTGTGCAACACTTTGCTTTGTTATTAGAAATAAAAGATGACTGTTTTCCATTCCTGTTGAAATTAAAAAAGCTGAGCCTGAGGAAATTCTACATTGAACCTGGGGACACAGTTGGAACTGAAGTTATCCCTGATAATCCCAGAACTTGGGGTGAGAACACAGCTCCACTTGAGCTTAAAGTGTGTCTCATTGAACTTGGTGGGAGTTGTCTGTGTCCAATAACCTTGCCCTGAATTCAGTTGTGGGTTTTGATCCTGATACACTTTTGAGGGGAATCAAATACAATATGGCAACCATTTTTAACTTGATGCTGTCTGCATTGGCTCACTGTTATGGAGGTGAGGTCCAACACAGTTGGAGAGAAGGACAAAGTCAGGGAAAGTAAAACCAATAAATAACATTTATTGTGAAGCTTCTATTTATGAGATCCAAAGACAGTGGAATTTGCTGTAAAACAAGACAAACCCTCCAGAATTCAGAAGCCATATCCAGGATTCACCGGCCCATAATTCCCTAATTACTGTGGCAAACTGGCTTATTGTTAACTGCTAAAATTCTAGCAGCTGGTGGGAAAGCCTCAGAGCAGTAACAGAGGACTGAACTTGGCTTTTTCATTTCTCTAGTTGAAGATGGCAGCCTGTAGAAAACCACACAAACTGTATGACTGTTCCCATAACATTTTATATTACATCTTGGCACGAGTGCCTTTGTCTTCAAGTTGCATGAGAAGGTGGTTTGAATTTTTTCTTGAAAAGTAAAATCTACAAACCCTGGTGTGTTTACACCCTGCCAAAGCCATTAGCCTCCTTTCCTTCACTAATGAAATCATCCCGGATTGTTGCATAGATTAATCCACTCTTTCTGCCTTTACCACTTTTTGATTTTTTTTTTTAAGTATTGCTTTGCTCTTTGACATCTGCCACTGAACTTTGTTTAGATCATGTTTGGGTGCAGCTTTCTTAAAGGAAAATTCCTGTTTCTTGTTTCTTTTCTGTTTTCTTTCTTTTCCTCCCTTTACCCTTGTTTTGCAGTTACACCTGCCGCCACTTGCGGAGATATGTCTATGTCTTGGACAAATTGTATTTCCCCCGCCAATCCCACTGCTCTACGCTGGAGCATTGCTTCTCGAGCCTCAGTGACAATGGAGAGGAACTGTTGTCTTTAACTTGTTCTCACATTCTCAGATCCTATGCTTCCAGGTTATTAACCTCTGCTCTCCACTTACTGCATGCTGCATGCCATGTGTGACCAGCCTGTGCATGAAAAAGGGGACAAATGGGGGGAGGCTGGGCGGATTTGGGATTGCCAGTAACTTTTTGCTAACAAACCAGCCGTTTGTATCTTGTAACACACAGTATAAAAGGCAAGCCAATTGTGGTTTCACACTGAATAAAGTGTATGTGGGGGGGGGATGTCCTTTCTTCCCAGAAACTGAGCGTAGATTTCCTTTGCAAGCATTTAATATTATTCCTTTCACATATCAACTTCATCTCCATCTCCATCTCCACACTAGTTATTGTCTGACAAATATAGGGGGAAATAGAATTGAACCCTTCACATAGCTATATTGTATACTATATTGTCTATATTATATGACTTATATTTTCAAATCATGTAGAGAACTAGTTATTATTTGGGAAGTCCATATTTTCATTCCCCTAGAAATTTTCTAGGCAATCTTAGGATTCCCTACAACATAGTCAGAAAGCATCGCTTTAAGTTGGGTGAGATATTATAGCATATATGGGGTTCCTGCTAATAATAGCAGTCTTCTTTCTTTTCGTTCCCCAAAACAGCCATGTTATGTATTTCTTCACTCCAACCAGTTGCCACCTGCGGGGGAAAGGAAACCCACAATGTGACGTCAGGTGTAACCACATGGTTCAGTATAATTAAACATCACCCCACACAGATGTGTGTGGATAAAACCCACACTGTTGGCCCCCTTCCTTTCACCAGCCACATGGAGTCCATTATGTAGGACCCTGATTTGTGTGCAACTGCTCATCTGAGCCATTCCTTGCAAAACCTCTGTGATAGGAATGCCAAGTGAGCAGAGAGAGAGACTCAGCTGGGGTAAGCTAGTGGGAGCCCTGCATGTGTATAACATCAAAAGTAGACTAGTGTAGGGAAATGAGACTTAAGCCTGCCTGTATTATTTGTTCTTTTCTTAGTCAACCGAAAAAAATAGTCATGGCTGCAACTTGATTGACTAGTGGGTTGAATATAAGGCTTGGCACAGGCCAGCTGGCTAAATTTCAATCCCAATTGGACACCCCCCCTTTTTTTTTTCCCTTGAAGCCCCCGGAGTACTTGTTTCTTCTTTCAAGAGATGAAGCCAAGAGCCTGGAGGAGCATGAAAACATATTAAGCAAATCTTGTGGCACTGTGTTTTTTGGTCTTGCTTTTATGGAACTGTTCTATTAGTCAGATCCAAAGATGTGGTCAAGATTTGGTCAATACCCAAGTAGTACTTTTTAGCAGGGTGGACTATGAAACAATTGAATTAGTACCAAGTGGGTGCAAATGGGACAGTCCATATACACTTAATTAAATGGTTATTGCCCAAAATTAAGATAAGCAAATCTTTTTTAAAAAAATTAATGGTATTATTGAGTCACCTTTCAAGTTTGTGGAAAAGCTTGAGGTTATACATGCTAAAAGCCACCCCCCCAAGAACACAGTACAGTATAGTTTCTCCAAATAAAATAGTGCATTTAAATTCATGCTACACTCACTGCACATTCTTTAATGTTTTATGATTGGTGCCAAGAATTTTGGGAGAGCAAGGGAAAAAATTGCATGACAAAATTTGACCAGAACATGGAGATCATCCAGAATGGGAACAACAGTATTCTGACTATGCAAGCATATAAGGCACAGAGACCACACAGTAAACATAAATAAAACCAGCTTGATTGTCAAGGGAAGAAGGAGGAGAAAATGTGGCATGCAATTTAAAATAGTTTCCTTTGCTTAAGAACAAAATGAACAGTATAGTTGTCTATAAAGAAACTTTTTTTTAAAAAAAAGTCTTTATGGCAGATGAAAATTTAGTGGTAAGAAAGAGATTATCAAACTTCAGATTAAAACCAGGAATAACAAACATCTGTAGGAATGAAATTTGATTGAATTTATCTAAATTGAGGGTGGATTGGGAAACCATCCTGAAACCGGAATGAAAATTATTTTCCGGTATAAGTCCGTATTACCTTTCTATAACTGGTACAATCCAGATATGGTGCATTTTGGCTCCCAGAATTCCCCATTGGCATGGAAGGAGGAGGGCATGGAAATACCAGGTTTGAGAATCGGGTCACTATATCCAACTGCTGCATGTCAGGCTGCACTTGGCCAAGCTTGGCTGATCTCAAAAGGCTGAAGGATTAGGGTGGTAGGCTAGACCAGGAAGTCAGAAAAGCATATTGGAAGAAGGCAATGGCAAATCACTTCCACATTCTTGCCCAAAGAAAACTAGATGGGCATATCCATGTAATCATTAGGAATCAAGCTCAAGGGGTGGGGAGGGGGCAAAGGGGGAGAGTCTTTTACCTATTTTAGCTGCTTAGAGGAGGAATCAGAAATATTTGCATTTCTAGTAACATCAAAATAACAGAGCAGAGTAGGTACGAAACAGCATTGCATCAGAAGTAAACTTCTGCCTATTAAGTGACTGAATGTATCAGTAGCAAAATAATAAAAACTGTATGTATTACTGTAGTTTTAGACATTAAAGCTCTGGGTAGAAATACAAAGTATGTTGGCAGTTCATGTTTCCAAACCCACATTTCCTGACAGAACACTAATGGAAGGCGTGTCTTGGCAAAGAAGGGACAGAACAGAGAAATCCGTAACTTCCTTCACATCTATCAGTCATACTGCGTTTAGTGTTTGGGGGATTAGACTATTAAAAAAGGGTTTTGAGTCATTATCAGGAGAGAAAAAACCAGTTCTCCTTGGCAAGTGCCATTTCCCCTTTGCGTTAGCTTGCAACTGCTATCTGCTTCACACATTTGAATTCCTCAGTTCAAGAACAAAGTGGAAGCCACTAGAGCTGGCTGGGGAATTTTGGGAATTGAAGTCCACACATCTTAAAGTTGCCAGGGTTGAAGGACACTGCACTAGAGCAGTGTTCAGCAGGAGAACCAAGTTGGCAGATTGGTACGTTCCAGATGTCCTGGCTTTCAGTTTCTATCAGCCCTAGTCAATTTGGCTATTGGCAGAGGATTATGGGAGCTGTAATTCAAAACACTCGGAGGATATCAGGTTGCTTATTTCCCTGGATCACACTCTGAGTAGCCAGATAAGAGTTTGCACTTTCCCTTCCAGCCTTTGCAATCTGCTGCTAAGACAATAAATGGTATTCCCATTCTTGCTTGTTTTCTTTTCCACACAGAATGATCTGCTTCCATTATCAGACTGTTTAAAGTAATTCAGTGATTTCTTCATGTATGTAACAGATAGTAAGCAGCACAGAAGATAAAGTCTGTTTTGAACACTAAACAATTCTGTTTACGTAGTTCTGCCTGCCTGCCTGAGAACAGGAAAGGGTTTTTGAAGAGCCCAGTGAACCCAACTAGGGCAGTGACAGAGAAACTGAATAGAAAGTTTTTAAAGTGTTTTGCTGGTGGATCAGTTGATAGGTTGTCCATTTTGTGAGCCATTGAGACAATCTTAAAACTTAAATTTAATCAGTGGGTTGTTGTGGGCAGTATAATGTGCAGTATGTCCCAGACAACAACGCCTGTTCATTGGGACGTTTCATTTGTCATTTCTAAGAGCAAAGTGCGTACGTTGTTAGTCTACATTTCAAGATGGCAGTGCATTTTGATACTTGAGGGCATATGAAACTGGCCCAGATACATCCCATGGACTTGGTGTGGCAAAGGACAAAGGAACATATTTGTAGAATGGCAGGGTGAGGAAAGGTTATGTAGATGTTAGAACAGAAACAGATAAGTTATGCATAAATCTCTTTAAGGGTCTCTCTCATAATTGTATGCCACATTTATTACAGTGGATTGGGTCCAGATTTAGACATGTTTAAAGTAGACCTAGAGAGCCAGTTTGGTGTAGTGGTTAAGGCGTCAGGCTAGGAACTCAGAGACCGGGAGTTCTAGTCCTGCTTAGGCACAAAGCCAGCTGGGTGACCTTGGGCCAGTCATACACACTCAGCCCTAGGAAGGAGGCAATGGCAAACCACTTCTGGAAAAAAAAACACCTTGCCAAGAAAACTGCAGGGACATGTCCAGGCAGTCTCCAAGAATTGGACATGATTGAACGGAATTCCAATTTAGGACTATTTTAACTATCCTTATGAACCAGGACAGTAATTAAAATGCTTTTTGGTGGGTAAGATTTAATTACACTTGCCCTTGCCCCTGCAGTATTAAAATGTGTTCTTTCCAAGATTTTATCAGGGATATATTAATACAGATAGAAAGCAGTCATCTGTTGCATAAGGTCTAAGTATGAAAAATCTGGATCCAAAAAAAAAAAAACATTTGCAGTAACACCTATGCACCACAAACATCTTTATTGAACAAATGTATAAAAACAGATCATTGAATTAATTTTTCTCGGTGTGCAGTCTTCAGATTCTACTGAAATATTTGCCTGGGACCAAATAGTGAAATTTGCTTCCATAGCACCCTGCGGGCATTACCAGAAAAGGAGCGATCCCATCAAATTACTTTAGTAATGCAACTTCCTAATACACCACAGACTCATTCTCTCAGATTTTTTTCTCTGAGTGATTGAAACAAAATCGTGCCAGAGGCAAGGTATGAGATTATATTTTTAAAAAATACTCTATATTCATTGCTTCACTTTCTGAGTGACAGACCATTTCTGCTAAAAGGATTTTTTTGATCCAAAATGTGCCTGAGGTGTGGTGGTTCAGCAGCCTCTCGGCTTCCAGTGTCCCCCACCCTAAGCGTCTTGATTAGGCGAGGTGTAATGAGTCTGGGCCAGCATTCTCTCTGTGGCGTTCGATTAAAAGCCCTCCCTGTCCTGGAGGCTTTGGGTGAATAACAAAAGGAGAAAAAAGCAAAGAGGAGTCCGATTTCAAGAGATCCAGTTCCACAGAGCCTCACTTTCCTGATACACTTGTTCGGGCTGATCTTCCCAGCGCTTCAGGTCAGGATTTTGCCATGTCTGCAGTGGAAGCAATTTTCATCCTTAGGAGCAGTGCAGAGATTATGTACCATTCAAGGCAATTTTGTCCTGGCATAAAGATTATCATCACTCTACTGTGATTCCTAAAAGGAAATGTGCAGCAGCTGTTCCTTCTATTCCTTTGTACATGCACAGATGCTCAAAGATGAAGGCACATAACATTTATGTGATACTCCTTGTTTTTTTTAAAAAAATGCAGGAAGGTCATTGTCATTGTTCGTTTATACCTGTAGGTGATACTAATGATGATTATAATAATTTATTAAATGTATATGCCACCCGACTCCCAGTAATTCAGGGTTACGTTTCCCAGGCCAGTTGTCCTCCGAGTATGTTAGAACTACAATTCCCAGAATTTCCACGTCTTGCTTTTGATCATGCTGGATGGGAATTCTGGGAATCATAATCCAAATACATCTGGATGGCACTAGGTTGAGAGAGGCTGAATTATAGATTTAAATTCCAGAGGAAGGTCATACTGACACAGGTAGTCCTCACTTAATGACCACAACTGAGATAATTTCAGTTGCTAAGTGAAGCGGCCATTAAGCGAATCCAATCCAATTTTATGACATTTTTGCAGTGGCCATTAAGCAAACCACATGGTCATTAAGTGAATCACGCAGTTTCCCATTGATCTTGCTTGCCAGAAGCCGGCTGGGAAGATTGAAAATGGCAATCACGTGACCACAGGAAACTGCGATGGTCATAAATGCGAACTGGTTGCCAAGCGTCCAAATCATGATCACGTGAGGGCAGGGACGCTATGACGGTTGTAAGTGTGAGGGCCAGTTGTAAGTCAGGTTTTTCAGCACCATCGTAAGTCTGAACCATCACTAAACAAATGGTCATTAAGTGAGGATTACCTGTATGCCGTATTCCCAAGAACCCTGTAATTATAAGCTCACAGATTTATTCTGTCATAAATATTTGTGCAAGTAGGTTCTAGTCCACGGAAGCTCCTTCTACTTAAATCTGTTTAAGATGTTTATTTTCTGTATCCTAGAACAGCCATGCAGCCAGTATCTTTCCCAGCTTCTGGAATGACACCTTGGTGTTTTTTGAAAGTGTATCTGGAACAGTCCTCTTAAATGTGCTGTATAAATATATAAACCATATCTTTGCAATTTAACTAAATCATATATCTTAGAATACTTTATATTCCTAGGAAGTTATAAATGGAGGGATCCCAGCCTTGGATGTTTCTAATCTGCTTCAGTTTGTTTAGCTAGTTTCTTTTTCATTCTTGAAATGAGATAGAATATCAGAAAATGGGTTTCTTTAGTGAAAAGATTCTGAAACCTTGTTAGAGCCCAGGTATTAAGTCAGGGATGGGCATTATGTGACTCTCCAGATGTTGCATTGCAATGATTCCTCATTGTTGAGCATGCTGGATAAGACTAAGGACGGTAGAATTAAACATCTGAAGGTCCACCCATTAGACACCGCCCAATTAAAGCTAAGCTTTCAGGTAAGTTTGAAAGCACGGCCTGTGGCTCTTGGCCTAACTCCAGAGCCCTCAAAAAAGATGTAATAGCTCTCCTTTTATTTCTACTTGGAAGAAAAAGAAACTATTATGAGAAAGAGAAAAAAAGAGATGTCAGAGGAAAAGGAAGTGTAGGAAGGTTAGCATGCATCCACTTGTGGTACCAATACAGGAGGGGATGTGGCCCTTGCTAGAAAAAATTGTCCATCCCTCATTTAAGGTGCATTTTTAATTCATTAGCTGAATGGCCATAGAGCAAAGAAATATCAAAATCAACAGAAACTCTGTAATAACGGACAGGAAGAAAGTCATGCAAGCGATTGAGTTTCCTAGCTAGCTTCCGCTATAGCGTGAGTGGGTCAAACCCAGCAGAGTCTGGTCGACATTGTTGTGGGTGACAAACTGCTGTATAGAGATGAATTGAAGAAACAGACAACGCAGTCAGGGAACATAGCAGTAAATAGGAAGATAGAATCCTAGGCTCTGGTAGCATTACTGCATCAAAAATATTGCAGCCTCCTTGATATTTTAATACATTAGTCTTGCAGTGGTTGATCACTAGGTGGGAAGCTCACTAACAAGCAGTTTGTAATTTAAAGTACTTCCTGGCAGTACTGTGCAGTTTTCCGTGGATGCTTCTTTTGCTCCAGCCTGCCAAGAAATTGGTCTTTCCCTATCATAACAATGCATTTCTGAAAATTGAAACTAATCCAGCTTTGTGTTTTAAGGATATGGGGGTATAACGATATTAATGCCTGTTCAGAAAAAAAAACATTTTTACAACAGTCTCCCTGGTTGTATTTGTGGAGCAGCAATTTCCGTTAGCATATTAATTTCTTACAAAAATGTTTATTCAATCCAGGAGTTTGACAGAAAAGCAAATTTCAGTATTGTTGTAACCACCTCTCTACCCCCGTAACAATTTGTTCTTTTGTGGGAGAGACATGAGCAAGGTAGTTGTTATGTAACTACTCACTGCACAAAGTGGCATTTACTGATCTCCTTAGACTAAACATAAAGTGAAAATCTGTATTAAACTGGGGCTGTGATTACAGCATGCAGCAAAGCATTTCAGTTACGAACGTGAAAGCAAAATTCAGTCATTTGTGAACGTCCACATCAGTTCTCACCTCCTGAGTACACCACGCATACCTCCTATTTGGTAGGATGAGGGCAACAATATGTTGGCTTGCAACGTAATCTCTAGATTAGAGAGCCTAATTTGCAAACAGTATTTTGAACATGCTTGGAATAAAACTAGGGTTTGATTCTTTGTTGGAGGAAAATTCTGAGAGTGCCTTGGACTGCAAGGAGATCAAACCAGTCCCTACTCCAGGAAATAAAGCCAGACTGCTCACTTGAGGGAATGATATTAAAGGCAAAACTGAAGTACTTTGGCCACATAATGAGAAGACAGGACAGCCTGGAGAAGATGCTGATGCTAGGGAGAGTGGAGGGCAAAAGGAAGAGGGGCCGACCAAGGGCAAGGTGGATGGATGATATTCTAGAGGTGACGGACTTGTCCTTGGGGGTGCTGGGGGTGTTGACGACCGACAGGAAGCTCTGGCGTGGGCTGGTCCATGAAGTCACGAAGAGTTGGAAGTGACTGGACGAATAAACAACAAAAAAACAAAATTGGTTCTGCTTGGCAAAATGGCCAAAATGTGCCCAAAGGGTCCAGTACCAGTCTTACTAGCAGGAAGTGCTGCAAGTGGCACAGTACAACTATGGCTGGTAGCCTAGGCTGTATCTTCCCAATCTTACTAAAATGCATTATAGGGAAGCCTCAATTAATCAAAGCCACGATGGGCTGTGGCATTCAACATCTGTAGGACCATCTGGTGATGACCATAGCATGTGAAATGTAAGTTGCCATGTAAGTAGAATAGATGGTAAAGAGCATCAATTAACAAATGGAATGAAAGAGGAAAATACCTTGGGGTGTTTATGAATCTAAGAAAAAGGGGAAGGATGTAACAGTTGTAAGCGAAGGTGGTTTAATCTTGTGAAGTGGAGTTGGTGAAAAAATGCAGAGAAATGAAGAAGTAAGTTTAATTATAAATAAATGATAGGAAGTATGAATTGGTTTTGTTTAGGTGGTTCTGAAAGTGTATGAAAGTAGCAATCCATCGGTTAGGGATAGTTGGTTGTCACCCTCCAGTGAATGGTGATAAAGGTGGTAAGAGCCAGATAGGAGGTTTTGGAAGAATGGTGCATCATTCTGAATGAATGCAATCTAGGGGAAAAATGTGTGGCAAATAGATAGGCGGGACGAGAGAATATAGGAAAGATAATAGAGCCATTTGGAGACCCAATAACGAAGGAAAACAACTGAGTATTTTTTTGTTGTTGTTTATTCGTTCATTCGCTTCCGACTCTTCGTGACTTCATGGACCAGCCCACGCCAGAGCTTCCTGTCGGTCATCAACACCCCCAGCTCCCTCAGGGACAGGTCCGTCACCTCTAGAATATCATCTGTCCACCTTGCCCTTGGTCGGCCCCTCTTCCTTTTGCCCTCCACTCTCCCTAGCATCAGCATCTTCTCCAGGGTGTCCTGTCTTCTCATTATGTGGCCAACGTACTTCAGTTTTGCCTTTAATATCATTCCCTCAAGTGAGCACTCTGGCTTTATTTCCTGGAGGATGGACTGGTTTGATCTTCTTGCAGTCCAAGGCACTCTCAGAATTTTCCTCCAACACCACAGTTCCAAAGCATCTATCTTCCTTCTCTCAGCCTTCCTTATGGTCCAGCTCTCACAGCCATATGTTACTACGGGGAACACCATTGCTTTGACTATACGTACCTTTGTTGTCAGTGTGATGTCTCTGCTCTTAACTATTTCATCGAGATTTGTCATTGCTCTTCTCCCAAGGATTAAGCGTCTTCTGATTTCCTGACTGCAGTCAGCATCTGCAGTAATCTTTGCACCTAGGAATACAAAGTCTTTCACTGCTTCTACATTTTCTCCCTCTATTTGCCAGTTATCAATCAAGCTGGTTGCCATAATCTTGGTTTTTTTGAGGTTTAGCTGCAAGCCAGCTTTTGCACTTTCTTCTTTCACCTTCATCATAAGGCTCCTCAGTTCCTCTTTGCTTTCAGCCATCAAAGTGGTATCATCTGCATATCTGAGATTGTTAATGTTTCTTCCAGCGATTTTAACTTCAGCCTTGGATTCCTCAAGCCCAGCTTGTCGCATGATGTGTTCTGCGTACAAGTTGAATAGGTAGGGTGAGAGGATACAGCCCTGCCGTACTCCTTTCCCAATCTTAAACCAGTCCGTTGTTCCGTGGTCTGTCCTTACTGTTACTACTTGGTCGTTATACAGATTCTTCAAGAGGCAGACAAGATGGCTTGGTATCCCCATACCACTAAGAACTTGCCACAATTTGTTATGGTCCACACAGTCAAAGGCTTTAGAATAGTCAATAAACAGAAATAGATGTTTTTCTGAAACTCCCTGGCTTTTTCCATTATCCAGCAGATATTGGCAATTTGGTCCCTAGTTCCTCTGCCTTTTCTAAACCCAGCTTGTACATCTGGCAATTCTCGCTCCATGAATTGCCGAAGTCTACCTTGCAGGATCTTGAGCATTACCTTACTGGCATGTGAAATGAGTGCCACTGTTTGACAGTTTGAACATTCTTTAGTGTTTCCCTTTTTTGATATGGGGCTATAAGTTGATTTTTCCAGTCTGATGGCCATTCTTGTGTTTTCCAAATTTGCTGGCATATAGCATGCATTACCTTGACAGCATCATCTTGCAAGATTTTGAACCGTTCAGCTGGGATGCCGTTGTCTCCTGCTGCCTTGTTATTAGCAATGCTTCTTAAGGCCCACTCAACCTCACTCTTCAGGATGTCTGGCTCTAGCTCACTGACCACACCGTCAAAGCTATCCCCGATATTGTTATCCTTCCTATACAGGTCTTCTGTATATTCTTGCCACCTTCTCTTGATCTCTTTTTCTTCTGTTAGGTCCTTGCCCTGGCTCATAGATCTTACATTGTAGGTTCCAGTGGTGTGTTGATCCTTAGAACATCGGATTCGCCGTTCACCACCAGCACCGTCGGCCGCTAGCCGTCCTTTCGGCTTTGAGCTAGCTGCATCATCATGTCTGGGGCTAGTTGAACTCATCCTCTGTTCCTCCCCAGTAGCATTTTGACCATCTTCCAGCCTGGGGGTCTCATCTTCTGATGGTATACCGACATATCTCTGGTCGTACTGATCCATTTAGTTTTCACGGCAAGAATACTGGGGTGGGTTGCCATTACCTTCCCCAGGGATCGCATTTAGTCTGACCTCTCTGTCATGACCTTCCCGTCTTGGGTGGCCCTTCACGGTTTAGCTCATGGCATCATTGAGGTGGTCAAGCTCCAGCACCCCGACAAGATAATGATCCTTTGCTGAGAGGAGTATTTTTTTAAAAAAATTATTTTTATTTTTTATTCATTTATTTCATTTTATTTTTATTTTTATCCCACCTTTATTATTTTTAGAAATAACTCAATACTGCAAACATACCTAATACTCCTTCCTCCTCCTATTTTCCCCACATTTTCTATCCCATTTTCTATCCCACCTTTATTATTTTTAGAAATAACTCAAGGCAGGGAACATACCTGTTACTCCTGCCTAGGAAAAGTTCTGTCTGTTTCATATATGAGGTTTAAGCATACATTTATGCATACATATAGATGGCCAATGAATAAATACAAACAGAAAAGCATGATTGATTTGATTGTTTATGGTAAAAGATTGACAGAATTACTGAAGGATGCAAAAGTGATGAGATGTTCTAAATATTGGACAGGGTATGTTTTGGTCGTGTCAAAGAGTAAAAGTCATAAAGGCTGTGAGAATGTTCAAAAAATGGCAAGGCTGCAGCTATCAGTGCAGTAACTGGAGAATTCATTAACAAAAATGAAAGTGGTTTACTTATGGAGGGGCTCTGCATCTTATTTCACATGTGTGAAGACTTCATCTGTGCCTGACAATTGGAAGAATGCCATTACTGCTCCCCTACAGAAAGGGAACGGTAGCAAAAGTAGAGGCAGAAACTATGGAGAAGTTATTTTAATAACTGTGCCTGGGAAAGTGCTTGACCGAATTCTGGGTGAAAGGGTGCAAGACCTGACTATGAAAAAAGTTTGGGAAGTGTGGTGAGGCTCTCAGCTGGGCAGGGAGTATGCAGAGCTGAGTTTTGCTCTTCATCGTGACACTAAGAAATGTATGAATGTGAGAACATTGGTTGAACATTGGTTAATCCAAGGAAAGTATGATAATGTGAATAGGCCTAAACTGGATTGCTGCAACAAGGAAAGACAAGCAAGCGTTTTTTTTCTGCACCTTTACTGTTTCAGCAATTGGCAGCTTTTTTCTGATCTTGTCTGGCAGGGATGTCCACAGGTTACGGTCCAAAAAAGTCAAGATTGTGCAAATCTCTGCCTGAGTTTATATGTGTTGCAATTCATATAAAAACCAGGCAGAGCTTCAGTTGCACCATCACATCTGCCATATTGACTTTTTGGTCTATACTCTGTAGACACCCTGCAGAAGCAGAGTTGGGCCTGGTTAGTATTTGGATAGGAGACCTACAAGGGCTGTAGACTATCCTGGGATGTCAACAAACATCTCAGAAAGCAGCAGTAGCAAACCACATCCATACAGTGGCCAGGAAAACAACATGTGAAAAGTCCCATGTCTATGCATTCACAAGGAACTGAGCTCAGTTTCAACCCAACCGCCTTCTCCTTTTTCTTGCATGGCCTAGGGTTTGTTTGTTTTTTTCATCCATAGGAGTCTCTGCCTGGGCACTTGTTCAGTCTTCAAACCCAAAGCCGTGTCATACTGAATCTGTGATGGCCATCTCTGAAGTGGGCCTAGGTTTCTATAATGTTGGCTGGTATTTTTCTTTATTATTATGTATATATCCCTATGTTTCCTTCGGGCACAGATAGGGATCTTCCCTCACTGTATTCTCAAAGGAAGAATCCTGTGGGGTAGCTTGAACTGAGAGAAAGCAAGTGTCCCAAATCCACCTGATGGGACTTGAACCTGGATGTTCCCTGGTTGCTGTCCTGCTGTTTAATCACTACCGCTATATTGGCTTTCGTGTCATTAATATAAATAAACTATTAATATTATGGGGAATGACTCCTGTAGAATTCTCAAGATTTCAGGGAGTGGCTGGGTAAACCTTTTGTATCTTTAAATTTAGGGGTAGAGCATTTTTATGGGAGTACTTTCTTCCATCTCCTGCCCTCTGGACAGATTTTGAGGATGCACAATGGAAACAATGCAGTGGAAAAACAGATTCAGTGAGAACAAAAGTTTTGTTGACCAAAATTTTCCATGTCTCAGGCTGCTGCTGAAAGCACAAGAACAGCATAGATCTGCTGTTTAGAAACAGAGCGATTTTCTCTCATGCGGGTCTTGCTGGATGTTAGAGCTGCTGATTACGTTTGGATATTTTATTGGACTGCTTATCACCTGTAGAACCCCAGTTTGTTTCAAAGCTCCTAAGTCTAATATTACTTTCAACAGAGAAGCCAATGGGTGGAATAGAATAATGTTGCTTGCTTTCCCAGAGCAGAGCCAGGTCCTGTAGTGGATATCTCCCTTCCACTCACTCCAGAGGCAAGGCTAGAAATTTCTGGCATTTCTTCCTGTGGATACCTCTATCCCACTTCCAGGCCTCCCTTTGAAAAAAAAAAATAGCCTGTTGGCTTCATCAAGGACTTCTTCAATCTTGGAATGCCAACTTTTTCCTTTGTCTTTCTTCCTCTTCTCCTGCCACGTCCCCGAATATCAGGACTAGGGACATGATGGTGGGCAGGGAGCAGATAGCAATTTGCTGTCCTTGCTATGCCATTATGCACGGTACTGCAATTTGGGAAGTGTTATTCTTTGTGGGTGAATCAAGAAGACCAACTTCTGTTCTTGTGGATGAAACTTTAAAGATGTGAATTGTCTCTGTGTTTCTTTCTTGAGTTATATCTGGGCAGAGCATCTGCTGATTATTGTGTTTTGAACGTGAATAGTACATTTACTGATTCTTGCCATTTTTGAGGCAAGAAACACGCAACAGCATAATGTAATCCCTAAAACAGACTTTATCGAGTTTTTAAAAGCAAAGCAAATCCCCAATCTCTTCCTGAAAAAAGGACAGAAAAAATGAAAAGATGCATACTAAATAGTGTAATGTTTTAAATTTATTCCAGTTCCTTGTTTACATTTCAAGCAACTTAACATTCGTGTTATACCACTCTGCAATGCAGTGTTTGGGAATGTGTGTTCTCACAGTGGTTTAAGAAGCATAGATAGAATCTTAGCAGGACTGAAATAGGAGGAATTAGTACCCTTTACATTGAACTCTTCAATCTTCTGAATATGTATATTGGACTTTTAGCATATTAAACAACAAGGAAGAATCTGCTGCATTTTTCAACCTTGCCTTTTATGTGGTCCTGCCTTTAAACAGTGTTTCCTTTCCCAAGTAAGTATCTATGTGATCTGTTGTGCTGGTTCCCCACCACCACGCTTGTCAATTTCTGCCACCCTTTCAAATGAGCATGTTTTCACTTCCTCCTGTTTCTGCCATCACACCTGAAAAGGAGATGTTAACTAAAAAATGTGGGACATGAATCTTTTCCTTGCCCATCAGATTCTGGGATCAGTCTTCATGTACTGTAGTGTATAGTAGCCAGATGTTAGGACCTTGCTGTTAAGTCTGGTTTTGCATAATAAACTGAAGTTGTGAAATGCAGATGTGAAGTTGTAAAATTGAATGGAATATCCCCTGGCAGGTATATAAAGGCCTTTGCTTTTCCAAAGCTATGGCTCTTAAAATGCTTGCTATAGTTGTAAGGTATAAATATGTATATCTAGCATTTGGAACCCATTTTTGTTTTGTCATTATATAAAAATGCTGACCATTAAATCCATCTTGGATTCCCATTGAATTCAGAAATACATTCTTTCTCAACTAACAACAACAAATACGATAAACTTGTTGATGGATTGATTTGACTTGTGAAAGAGTGACTGTTTTCATTTTAAAGTCGTGTTTTGCTTATTTTATTTTAGTTTTTCAGAGAACATACCAAGTTTCTTCTATGGAAATGAGATGAATTTCCACATAAATGGAATACAGTGTCAATGTAATTAGTGTGTCCCTTGGGCCCCAGACTTTTTGTCTTAACCTCACAGTGATAATAAAGATGGAAAAAACTTGCATAGCCTTGGTAGCATGAGTCACAAGGTTCTGTTGCTCTTTCTGGCCAACTTTTTCTGGAACTTTCTTTTTACCACCTTAACCTGATCCAGTTCTCACTGCAACAGCAAATATTCAGAATTGGTTGAGGAACACTGCAGGTACCTTCGTTTGTTTTGGCAGTTTTGTACACTTAATCTCCTAGACCTAGTTAGGAAATTGGAAGTACCAGGGCTGCAAAGAACAATTGCCCATCTTTTGATAAAAAGAAAGAATCCTTTAAACATGACAAATCTGGCTCCCACAAGTTCTTGAGTATAGTAGGGTAGTACCCTATCTGAGGTATGCCTGGTTAGCAGCAGTTCAGACAATGGTACCATCAGTAAACAGTTCACAGGCATTGCAGATGGTGTCCAAGAGCAAGTCAGGAGAAAAGTGAAATTGGCAGCTAGGGACCAGTCCAAGGTCAATCTAGAAAGTGATCCAGGAGGGTTTTTTTAGGTTTAGGGTGCATGGCAAGGCAGAAGCTTACTGACAGTTATTATTTCCTGCATAATAGAGTAGAACTGAAGGCTTCTGAGTTTGGATTAGTGAGACAACACCTCACTTTCAACTGTTGACGGTTGAATCCTTCAGGCAGATCTGGGGAACTGGGCTCTTGAAGCATGTACCCTGTCTCTAGGCTTGTTCCCTTACCCCCCGCCCCACCAGTAATTTTTGGTTCCTCAGATGACTGGAGGGAGCCTGCCGTAAAAACTGTCTAAGGAATCAAGTCGTCACTGGCATATTCTTGTGCGAAAAGCTACTTTTACATTCTTGTACAGTATATTGTTCCTTAGCCTCTTACTTTAGTCCAACTAAAAAAATCAAGGTACATAATGCCTACTGCATTCCCACAATCTGTTAAGGAATTTATCAAATCAACAAATGTGATAAGTTGGTCTGGTTAGTTAGTTAGTCTGCTGAATAAGTCTGCTGGATAAACCCATGCTGATTTCTAGTAATAACTACATTACTTTCAAGGTGCTTATGGATGGATCTTGTTATGATCTGTTCTACAGTCTTCCCAAACAACATCCTTTTTGAATACAGGAAAATTTACTTTCCCTGTTTTACCTATTAAATTATATTTATCTTTCTGAATGAAGAGCTTAACCTCCTTTTATTTTACATTGACTAAGCACAGTGTATAGATAATAATGGTTATTACTTTTATGAGTCAATGCTGTTTCTGAATTTTCTCATTGAGTGGTGTAAGAGACCTCATTTCAGCAGCAGTCCCAAGTCTTTATCTGAGATCTTTACTTCGGAGTTTATTGGTAACTTTAGTGAACCACTTAATTTATGGCATTACATATGTAGAACATGCACTGGAGTAAAATAATTTCTTGTGAGTTGTTACTTGAGGAAAAGGGAAAGTGAAACAGATCCTTTGTTCTCCTGTCGGTCTTATCTTCTGCATTATGTGTCTTAATTATATCTTGAACAATTACAAATTATTTTTTTTTTAAAAAGCTTGTTAACCTTTGGAGTGAATTGTTTGGGAAGGTAAAACACGCTTTGATCGGCCTGTACTGAATAACATGAAGAATTTGTTCAAATGAATAGCTTCTAAATTATGCTGGTATTAAGCCTTTAAAATGCTATGCCTCTTTCACAAAGAAAGATGTGGGAATTGCATTTGTGGTTTGTGAATATCTTCTGTTGTTTTATATAAGATATCTATTTCAAACTACCATGTGCAAGGAAATAAATAAAATATATCTTTGTCTTTGGAGCTATATACCTTGTGATATATGGACCTCAAGAAAGGGTAGCTGCAGTCCATAAAGCAAGAACTCAAGAACAATCTTGGAACTTCTGTTCAAGTGTCTGGAAATATTCAGGAATACTCTAAAGACCATGTGCTGATAGTATAGCTTGAATACGCTGTGTGTTCTTTTTCTTGGACTTAAGCATAATTAAGATAGTATTCATATTGATGCACAGTAAAATGGAGATTGAAGCAATAAGTTTAACTATTTAACTGGTCCTCCTGGTCCATGTTCAACCGCATTTCTCCTGCAAAGCCACATTTTTCTTTCTAAAACTAATTCTCCATCCCAAGTTATACTGACACATACACAGTGCTTTGCATAGTTTTCTTGGTAGCTTTTGGAAGAGACAATGAGGCTGCAAGGGTGTCCAGAAAGCACTAAGAAATCAGTAGCATTTCTCAAGTTGGGAGAGAACAGTGGCAATCCTTCCTGAATGACTTCCTGAAGTGTGGAAGCACTTGTAAATCTTTTTTTCCAACTTTCAAGAGTCCACACGTCTTAAAGTTGCCCAGGTGGAGAAACACTGGTCTACAAAGCTCACCATTTTAAAGGTTGCATATGGATGCAGAATGAGGCATTGCTGACAACTGTTCACATTGAGCAACTGGTAGGCAGTGTAACTAAAGGAAACTGTAGCAAATGTTTTCATTTTTCAAGAAAGTTTTGGAGGGTTCAGCAGAGATTTAAAGTAGGGCTGGCTTTTTAGTTAGAAATGTTAGCATTAACCCTTCGTGCCACATAAATAATCTTGGTGCAATTTTTTTATTTGTTTATGGTAACTGGTTATACTTTTAAGCCGCTAAGAGTCCTAAGATTGTGGCAAAAAAAGTCAGAATTAATGCTCAACTTAATAGCAGGGGAAATGGGAAATTTCTTGAAGAAAAAGGGCTAAAGAGCAGGAATTATCCCTTTAGTTTGAATTGTGGTTCTGCATGAACTTATATCTGCAATATAATCACTCATTCTTTCTTGCCGTCCAAACAAAATGTTTGTTTTGTGAACTACTCTGGAAATGTTCTGTTTTCAAAATAAAAATGTCCTTTGTAGAATTCAATTTCTGAGAATACACTTTGTAAACTTGGTGTTGTTGTTGTTTTTAGTTACCTCTGCAGGGCAAAGTTTCAAAGAGCCTATACTAAATTGGCAGCCCTGTTTCATAAAAAAAAGAGTGCCTTTCATCAATTCTTATGAAAACAATATAATTGTTTTTCCTTCCCCTCCCCCCCCTCCAGCTTGTTTTCATTGTTGTCAAAAAAACACAACAAAGTTTTGGAACAAGCCACACAGTCTTTGAGAAGTTCCCTGTCTGCTGATGATTCTCCACTTCCGGACTACGTGAGTATCAAATATGATGTTTTAAGGAACAAGTCAAAATAACATCCCCTAGGTTTGTAGAAGTCTATCAAAGGGCGTGACAGCCCAGCAATGACCATCGCCAAAATATAGGAAGTTTGGCTGGTGACATCATGTCTGAAACTCACTGAGGAATTAAAGGGAAAAAAAACCCCACTTGCAAATTGGAAGATGAAAACCATGATGATTCTTAGCAAAGATATTTACTCTAGCTTTCTTATCTGGAGCATCTGCACTTCATTCCCATTGCAGTGGGATTGTCAAGGGAAGGATGCAGAATGATTGAACAGTGAATCTCCTAGTATGCCTCTCAAGCAAGCCTCTGTCCCTAGGTAGCAAAAGAACATGTTTGGTTTCCAATTTAGTATTGAGAGCCAGTTTGGTGTAATGGTTACAGCACCAGGCTAGAAACTGGGAGGCCGTGAGTTCTAGTCCTGCCTTATGCATGAAGCCATGTGGGTGATTTTGGGCCACTCTCAGCCCTAGGAAGGAGGCAGTGGCAGACCACTTCCAAAAATCTTGCAAAAATACTGCAGGGTCTTGTCCAGGCAGTTGCCAGGAGTCAACATTGATTCAAAGGCACAGGAAGGGAAGAAACCAACCAACCAACCCATAATAATTAGTGTTCTTCACAAAAAAAGGCAGAAATTGAACCGCCTCCAATAAAATATATTAAAACATATTTTTAATATAGCACATACCATAGTTCTCTTAGCTTTTGAATATTTTACAGCTTTAATTAATATATTGTCCTGATACAGTAGTGGGACGCGGTGGCGCTGCGGGTTAAACCGCTGAGCTGTCGATCGGAAGGTCGGCGGTTCGAAACCGCGCGGCGGGGTGAGCTCCCGTTGCTCGTCCCAGCTCCTGCACACCAAGCAGTTCGAAAACATGCAAATGTGAGTAGATTAATTGGTACCGCTTCGGCGGGAAGGTAACGGCGTTCCGTGAGTCATGCTGGCCACATGACCCGGAAGTGTCCTATGGACAACGCCGGCTCCAAGGCTTTGAAACGGAGATGAGCACCGCCCCCTAGAGTCGGACACGACTGGACTTTACGTCAAGGGAAACCTTTACCTTTACCTTTACCTGATACAGTAGTTAAATCCAAAGTAGTTAAATGTGTTTTAGTGGAAATACACATTGAGCAAAGGGGTTGGTCCCCATGGCCCCTTCCAACACTAAGATTTTATGTTCTTTGCTTGGTGAATTAGACTTTTTTTTCCTCCAAAGAAATTATGTTAAGTCTTAATGTAATGCAGTAGCATCCTGACTGGATTCTGGCTGTGCTTAAAAATAACATTTAGGCATGACTAGAATGTGCATCCCAGTAAAGGGAATACAGTGCTGAGAAAAATATCTGCCTTTGCAGAAGCATTCCAGTACATGTTTAATCTAATAGTCCATGCTCTGTTTTTTTAAAAAAATCATGTAAAAATTATATGCTGTCTTCCCAATCAGATTTTCCAAGGCTGCTTACGTAACATTTTAATAAATAATCTTGGTGCATTTCTCTATTTGTTTGTGGTGAATAAATTGTGTTCAGATTTTTTTTTAGATTAGATCTTAGTACCTATGGATTTAGTATCTTGCTAGCCTTGAAAAAGGGAAATGAAAACTCAGGAGAAAAGGGGGGAAAAGTCCTGGTTAATGGAAATGGTAAAGGTAGAATTTGACCTCACTGGCTAGCTCACATCGGGACTAAAACCACAAGAGCAGTCATCATAAAAGGTATGTTTTAAAGGCAAGATTTGGTTCAGAATTTGCTTGGGCACTTTTGGAAATATCTTAATTCATCTCGGCCTTCTTTGAAGGCTGCTTGTCTTACCTCAAATTGGAGGGGGGCACATGGGGGGGCTCGCACATTCAAAGCAGGATTGCTGCCCCAAGTCACTCCTGCTGTGCCAGGACAAGCTGGCAGCAAAAATCATGAGTTACTACAGTTGCTGCTATAACAAACAATGATCCAAAATAAATCTGAGAGTGGCTGACTTAGCAAAACTAAGCAAGTTTATCCTTCCCATTAAAAATATGGTTTTAAAATGGATTGTGTTATCGTCTGTTTTCGATGAGAAGGTTTTATTTTATAAAGTTGCAAGGTTCTAGCATTGTATTTGATGCATAGGTTGAAATGCAATTATTAAAAAATGATGACATGCATTTCTTGGTTAACTCTAATCCCAATGAAATCATTGGTTTTATTTGGCAGGGAGGGGAAGCGCTCCACCCAAATTTATTTATCATTTTAGGGAGTCATGGCACTGCAGAGTTTGAATCCGCTGACACATTTTGTAGAAGTGTTCCTAAGTAAGTGACTTGTACGTTTTCAGAAGGAAAAGCAGTCGCAGTTCTGTAAGCCTTACTGAAAGCAGATCGAAATGCAGCTGAATAGTTTTTACCACCCAGAAATACTTTGAGCCAAGATGCTGTTCAATTAATTTCCAAACCTTTCTCCAAAATGTAACATTGGAGACTTGTAAGAAATTATGAATATGGTGAGCTACGGGGATGGTTTATAACAAAAAACTTTCCACTTTTTAGCATATTGGAAGTTTTCTCTGTTGCAAAGATATGCTCACTTTTAACTGCATCCATACAGTTTTCTCTTGGCTACTTCTTTAAACCAGGAAGGGCAAGGATTGGGGTCTAATTCACATCTTTAAGCTGAAAAATATCTATGACTTCAATTGGACCTGTACCAATTACGACATTTAGGTCAGCATGGAAACAAGCACAGTGTTATTCTTATAGGTCACAACCAACTATTAAGTCATTTTTATTTATTGGGGGGCATGGCCAAATGCAGTAAATTAGACCACCTCTTGAATTATTTGGGGCAAATATGAACGCTGGGGAAATAGTTTAATTGTGCCCAACACTACCACAGAGTAGGCCTCAAGATGAGCTGGAGGCTGTGTTTGTTCAGACTGTTCCCAGGTTTTCCGTCAACATGAAACTTTGTCCCACTCATTTCTTCCCCTCCAGTTCACAAGTTTGGTTTTTCTTAATGAGAGAGGTCATTCAGAGGCGATTTTATCAACTGCCTGGACCAGTTTCACATTCCAAAGGTCAATTGTGGCTTTGAAACATCTTTTGCCAAGATTACAGGAAAACCCCAAGGACTGCCAGGAAATCTTTCAGATCCCCCAGTCTTCTGAATCTTACATAGAAAAATGAATGAAGTAACTTAAATTGCAATGTATTTAGCTTGCTTGTATTTGACATAAAAAGAGTGTTACAAATTTGGAGAGAGTAATTCACTGGAAGATCACTTCTTTTAAGGGTTCTCGGATTAAAGCTACTTATAGTAGTTTGTAGCTATTCTATTAAGCCCAACCTAGGAAAACTAGAAGCGAAGGTGGTTTGTCTTTTCCTGCCTGAAGCCCAGAAATACTCAATAATATTCTGTCAGACCTGGAACACAAATGGAACAAAATCTAATAAAAGCTATAAATTTATAGGAGCCAATCAGAGAGCAAAAACGAAGTGGGAAAATCAAATCGGAACAGAGTTGCAGTAACTGATCAGTATAGAAAGACTGCCTATAGAAACAAAAGAAACAGCTAACTTAAAACCCATCAGCATCCTTCAAAAGTTTTCTTGAAAGCTTTCTTGATGTCAAGTTTTCATAAATACTTCTTTTTTTTTAAAGTTTAACTAATATAGATTTGAAATGGATATAAATGATTTTGGTAGATAAAAGATTTTCATTTTGCTTTCAGTCTTGCCCAATCTCTTGGCTTTGAGATGTGTTGGACTTTAACACTAATAATCTTCAGCTAGTATGGTTTTGGTTCTCTGAGAAGTTCAGCTTCTACCTGTAGGGCACCTGACTATTGAAGGCTGAGCTAAGCTTGTTAACCATGTTAATCCTCCAACTGATGTAGTTACAGTAAGCATTTCATTCAAATATAAACAATAAAAATGCCAAATCTGAAAAAGCTGCTTCTTCAGCCCCTAGTGAGTTTCAGTTTTCAAGCAGAGGTAGTCCTTGCTTAACAACTATAATTGGGACCAGCAACTCTGTCACTAAGTGACATGGCCATTAAGTGAGATATGTGACAGCGACAGGCTTATGACCTCACTTCTGCCATGGTTGTTAAGTGAGACATCATGTGACGCAACTTGTGATTTTATTGCTGGCTTCTCTATTGACTCGGCTTGTCAGAAGCTGGCTGTGAAGCACCCAAATGGCAATCATTTGACTGTGGGACACTGCGACGGTCATAAATGCCTGGCGGTTGCGAAGTGCCCAAATCACGATCACATAACCTTGGGAATGCTGCAATGGTTCTAAGTGCGAGGACCGGTCGTAAAGTTACTTTTTCGGCACAGTCATAACTTTGAATGATTGTTAAGCGAGGACTGTCATGAGTAAGGATGGCGAGCAGGGGGCTCCCATCCAGACTGTTAAGCGCATGCGTAGCACTGAGGAATTGGTCAGCCATTCAAAGAGACACAGATCGGGACCGCCTTAACCTTTGGGGTTTATATGTCTGGGTTTTCCCACGCTTCTTCAGTTTGTTAGGATTTCTGTTAAGTACTAGCAATAAATATTAGAGACCAGTTCCTTGTCTCAGTGTGTTTCCCGGCTGTTAGGACAAGGACTACCTGTATACCTGTTTCAAAAGTATCCATTATCCACCTTGATTATAAAAGTCATTATTTCTACTTTGAGTCTCAGTGGATAGCAGAACCAAGCTGGCCTTGTCTTATGTAGTCATTAAGCTACATTGAGCATGGTTTGTTTTTGGATGGGAGACCTCTATAGAATACTTGGCTGTAAGCTAGATTGGGAACCCCCCCAAAAAAAACACATTGTGGAAGAGGACAGTCTTAAACCACTTTCATAATTGTTGCCAAGAAAATTACACAGTTCTGTCCATGCAGACACTAGGAATTAAGCTGGACTCAAATGAAACTCATTGTATCCCATCCCAAGTAACATTAAGATGCATTTTCCGTAATGCATGTATGAGCTTTGCAGTTTGTTCCAGAAGATGAAAAGACATGCACCTACATCTGTCAAAATGTAGCCAGCCACTTCAAGCCTCAAGTCCAATCTCAACTACAGGTAGTCCTCGTTTAACGACCACAGTTGAGACCAGAAGTTTGGTTGCCAAGTGAAGTGGTCATTAAGCGAATCTGACCTGATTTTATGATCTTTTTGCAGCAATCATTAAGCGAATCACCGCAGTCATTAAGTGAACCACGTGGTTGTTAGGTGAATTACTCAGTTCCCCATTGATTTTGCTTGCCAGAAGCCAGCTGGGAAGGTTGAAAATGGCGATCACATGACCATGGGATGCTGCAACAGTCATAAATGTGAACTGGTTGCCAAGTACCCAAACTGTGATCACGTGACCGCAGGGAAACTGCAACAGTTGTGTGTGTGAGCACCAGTTGTAAGTCAGTTTTTTCAGCACCACTGTAAGTCTGAACTGTCACTAAACAAATGCTCATTAAGTGAGGACTACCTGTAGTCTACATAAAGTTTGAAGAATGTGTCCAGTTCTTTGAGTAAAGTGGATCGATCTATTAAGCATATGAACCAAGTTAAAGTAACCTCTTTGAGACTCCATTTGCGATGCATCTGTGAACATGGTTGGTTTCCCTTCTTCTTCCTTGTTCCTTAGAACATCCTTAGACTGAACATTTGTTTGCCTCCTATGCAGATTTGATTGTATGGCATGGAAATGTCAGGAGCATTTCACATCCTTCCTGGGAATCAGAACTCCAAATAATTTCAGATATGTAGTTTCTGGGTGAGATGCTTTCCTCTTTTTCCAGCTAATACTCCCTCAAGAGCCGATGAAAGCCCCCTTCCCCAGTTTAGATTCATCTTAGATTTGCCTATGGTAAATAAAAAGCAGCTGCACGTTTCAGCATCTAACTCTTGAAAAACCTTAAACCCCTCAAGCATCATCTGGAAATAATATAGCTGGTAAAACAAAGCTAAGAAGAAAAAGCAATGTTTGTTTTATGTGGGATGAATGACTTTAGTTGGGGTCCTTCTAATTTGGCCATTAGGAGGGTTATTAAAAAGGAGTATTACAAAGGTGGTTTCCAGAAAAAGATTGTTTTTGTTCTATCTTGTTATTATATTTGATTATAGCCAAAGCAGTAAGTACTTTATAAATAGCCCTTCATTTCATTCCCCCAGCAGAGAAGCAAAAGACCAGTAATCTTACTGTCTTTATGCATTGGTAGATGCTAAATTGCTCCCTTATATTACTTAAGTTCCTTAAAGCAAATTGTATTTTAGAAGTCATATTTAATTTCCCCTTACATGTTTTGGTATATGCCCTGTGTTGCTGAATGATAGCACAACTGCATTAGCTGTCTTTTAAATGAACTAAACATTTAAAAGTTTTAGGGCAAATATTATACGTTTTGAGGGAGCCCTATGATTTTCAGTATATTTAGATTCTAGACAATATGTTGCAAACATTTGTCTGGGGTTACTAAAGAGAGAGCTGTAGGCTCACTATCTTCAATAAGTCAACAGGACTGTGGGATGCCTGGGCAAATGGTAATGCAACTGGAGTGTTAAAATACTAATAATTTTAACATTTTTTTCAAGAGAAAATGTTGATGGGATGTAACCATACCTTTCAAGACCACTTCGTAACCAGTGGCCCACAAATAATGGGCAATCATTCAAATGTTGTGGGGGTGGGCATTCCTCCTCCGCCGCCGCCGCTGCCTCTTTTGGACCGAGAATGTCATCACTGAGCTGGTCAGAGCTAGAATCGGTAAGGGAAGATTGTTTCTGGCGTATTTAGCTCTATAGAGATACGTAGGAAACTAGAAGCTGATGCACTTTAAGAGTATCTCAAGCATGCAATAGATGTGTAGTTATGATCTAGGTTTCAGGTGTGAAATAAGGGAGAGGAACCCAGCTCTCTGGTTAAGACGGGTCTGTTCTTTGCATCTGTTGAGAGACATATTATAGCTGCTTTGTCTGAATGTACTCAAGATGAGCTGAGACTAACCACATATAACAGTTTGAGATGGTGGTTTTGGTCAGCAAGACACTATTTATTCACTAAAAATGAAACTAGAACAATGTACTCATTTTCTCATCGGCTACCAGTTATTCCAGTAGCTTTAAGTATCCGCTTGTGGTTGAGGGGAAAATGTTTTAGAGGTAGCGTTTCTAACAGTTTATCTGTAAGGAAGATTCATGATCTGAGTGAGTTAATACATGAGATTTGCATCTGATTATTAGCCAGATTTTTAATTGAATGATGATATAGAGAGCTAGGACAGTATAAGAGAGGCCTTCTTCAGATACTGCTTTTCAAGATACATGTTTTGTGTCTCCCAGGTACATGGATTGGCAGAAGCCTGGGAGTTTTGAGGGTTCTGCACGGGATCTCAGGTGTTCCTAGCACTGCGCTCTTCTGGACAGAGAGCTCTGATGCTGCTCCTGGGATCTGTTGGAGCCATTCTCCCAGCTTGGGAGCCACAGCCCCGAGTGCTGGTGATAGATCTAGCAGTGCCAAGTGACAGCAACATCAGGAAGAAAGATCATGAGAAGCTGGAGAAGTACGAGGGCCTGAAGGAGGAACTAGAGAGGATGTAGAAAGGGAAGGCCAAAAAGGTCCCAGTGGTGGTAGGGGCCCTTGGGACTGTGGCTCCCAAGCTGGGAGAGTGGCTCCAACAGATCCCAGGAGCAGCATCAGAGCTCTCTGTCCAGAAGAGCGCAGTGCTAGCAACACCTGAGATCCTGCGCAGAACCCTCAAACTCCCAGGCCTCTGGTAGAGGACCCCAGGTTGAGGAAGACACAAACCACCCATAGGGGTGAGAAGGGAATTTTTTATATATATTAATACACAACAGTACATAGAACAACACGTAACAGACATACCTGCAGTGCCAAAAGAAAGATATCACAGCATGTGTATTATCTTTTGGGGCAATTTTGACTGAATGAGGGGGAAATAGAGCTGACATTTCAACTTAGAACAATCCCTTAAGCATACACTCCATGCAGTCCCATCCTCATCCTGTTTGGTGTGCTTCATCATCCTAGAATCCACACAAAAGAGGAAAAGTAAGATAATATAACCAGAAACACAAATGTCTAAGCCTGTATAGGGCCTGGTTCCAACTTTCCTACTCACACTATCTGTAGGGTCTTCCTCCTTATCTTTTTCCCACCATTTTGCTGGATCAAGGAGGAAGAACAGAAACAGCACATTGTTTTGCAGCAATTGCACAAAATTTCCCACACAATAACTTTTCTACATACTTGCTGTGTGCATGGCCATGCTAGCCTGCATAGGCATGACATGACTGTGCAAACAGCTACTACACACACTTGCTGGCCTCCCTACGGCACACGGTGGTAGCTGCTATGCACTTCCAAGCAGTGTTACTGTGTCATGGCTAGGTCTCGCTAGGGTTTTGCTTCATGCAGTTTCCTATCGCTTCTTGGGGAGGGGGGCGCAGAAAGTTTGCTCTGTGCTTTAGAGTTGTGGTTGCAAGTGCATGACAATATTTATTTTTTATTTATTCATGTCAGAAGCATCACAATTAAAATAAGGCATACTGTAAAACATAGAATTTAAAATGTAAGGTATAAAAGTTAAACAGATCTTGCCCAGAAACTGGCAACATTAATTGCATTCTGTCACGCTGCCATGAGGTCCTCAAACGTGCGTTGATCAGGGCACAGAGGACAAGTGTACATATGTGTTGTTGTCTGTGTGTCTCCACATTCACAAAGGGCAGAGGCCACTGGATAGCCCCATTTGTTCAGAGTATCTCTGGATCTCGGGGGACACGAAAGGAGCCTCCTCAAAGAATGTGCTGTTAACACATTTGGGCGTCCCCTGGGCAACAGCTTATAGCTGGTCAGTCCTTTCACTCCTGAAGCATCCAAAGTTTAGTGAGGTGCTTAATCTCACCTCTGTGTGACAAAATGTGTAGCCCACAAAGGACCTTTTCAGGGCCACAGATGACAATATAAAGAAGAGTGTTATATGATCCATTTATGTATTATTATGTATTTATTATTATGATCCACAATGAATCTCTCCCTTCCTCCAATCTTGCATATCTGACTGCATTTCTGAAGTGTTGTAGTCACTCTAAACTCCATATATCCAAAATCAAACTTCTGGTTTTCCCAAACCCTTCTTTCTCACCCATGATTAAACTTGCCTATACAAGTAGTCCTCAAGTTACAACAACAATTCGGGCCAGAATTTCTGTCACTAAGCAATATGGTCATAAAGTGTGACATCATGTGACTGCATTGCTTAGTGGCAGCAATCTCAGCACTTCTGGTTGCTGTCGTTAATGGAATCCCACCCGTTGTTAGGCGAGGACCCACCCCAATCCAAGCCACTACCGGCTTGGCTTCTCTCAGCCCCAAGCCTCGGAAGGAACTGCCTCCTCTTCAGCACTCCCACCTGCCTGTGTCCCTCCCCATCTCTGCCCTTTTGGCCACCCTGCATAGTGGCACTCTTCGGCAGTGGTGGCAATGCTGGGGCTGAAGTAGAGGCCCAGGGCCTTCAGCAGTCTCAGCCATCTGCCACCATCCCTGGGCCTTAAGCCCCATGCCACAGCCAGCCACCTCCATGCCACAGCACAAAGCACAGCCACCCCACCGTCCTGCACCCCGCAGGCCCTGCTGTACCCAGCTGATCTTCACCGTCTTCCACTGCTGATGAGGCGCACCAGTCTGGCCCTATGTGAGGCAGCTGCTGGCTGCACCACGCCTTCTTCCCAAGGCTCCTCACACCGTTCTCCAAATAGCATGCACCGTTCTCGTGCTGCTTCAGAAGGCCTGAAACATCACAAGAAGGCCATGCCCACCATTCTGCAAATCATGCGTGCCATTCTCGCAATGCTTTGGAAGGCCTCAGGAGCTTTCCAAAGGCTTTCTGAAGCAATGTGAGAATGGCACAAGCGATTTGGAGAATGGTGTGGGTGGCCTTGGGAAGAAGGCCTGGCGTGGCCAGCAGCTGTCTCCCATAGGGCCAAGACAGGCACACTTTGTCAGCAGCAGGAGGAAGACAGCAAAGGTCAGCTGGGCATGGTGGCAGGGCAGTGGGGGCTTTGTGCTGTGGCACTGGGGTGGCTGGCTGTGGCGCAGGGCTTGAGGTGGCACAACTCAGTGGCAGCACTGGGCCTGAAGTAGAGGCCTAGGGGTAGTGGTGGCTGGCTGAGACTGCTGCAGGACCTGGGCCTCTACTTCAGCCCCAGCATTGCTACCGCTGCTGAAGAGTGCCACTATGTAGGGTGGCTGAAAGGGCAGAGATGGAGGGAGATGGGCAGTTAACGGGTCCCTGCAGTCGTAAGTGCGGGTGGGCTGCCAAGTGCCTGAATTTTGATCACATGACTGTGGGGGCAGTGGTATGGCCATAACTTCAGGGACCGGGCGTAAGTACCATTTGTTCAGCACCACCATAAATTTGAATGGTTGCTGAATGAATGGTTGTTAAGCGAAGACGACCAGTAATTGTGGCTTTGACTTATTCCTCCAGATCCTATATTCAGTTTGTAGTCAAGCTGTGTCCCATATCACATAGCCAAGATAGGTCATATTATAAAAAGTACTGTCCATGCTTAGACAGAGAGGCCTTAGACCAGCCTTTCTTGGTGTTTTGACCCTGGAGGAACCCTTGAAATATTTTTCAGGCCTTGGGGAACCCCTGCACATTCAGGCTCAAATATAGGCCAGAAGTTACAAAATTATTATATCTATTTCATGTGTAGGTCTGTATATATGCATTAATATATACAGAGTCCTTGTTATGAGATGGGCGGTAAAAAAAATATGACAAACAAATAAATAATAGTGTTCTTAAACTAAAAAAAAAAATGAAGCTTACCTCTTTAATGTGAAGTTGACAGAATTTGAAATAATCTTTTAAATAAATCATAATCTCCCAGAGAACCCCTAGTGCTCTCTCATGGAACCCTAGGGTCCCATGGAACCCTGGTTGAGAAACCATGGCTTAGACTATAGAGAGGCCCATGCCTTTGTCCTTTCTGAGATTAGGCTGTTTCTGACTCCATTCTGAAGACCAGCCTCTACACCATTTCATCTTCATTCAGAGAGCCAGAGGATAAGGAGACAGTGAGTTTGTCAGGCTTCACACCAAGTATGGCTCTAAATCACAACTCTCCAATCACTTAACCCCCTACTCAAGACTTGGCTTATTTGGCAAAAGGCTCACAGGAAGGACTCAATGTGATTAGTGTCTTCATTACAGACAAAAATGTACAATGCAAATACACACCAAAGTTTGGTCACTGCAATATGCTGAAATCAAGATCCTATATAAGTATATGTCAAAGTTCCAAAGTTCAAATTCTGGCCCTTATACCTTTATAGCTTTAGATTTCATCTATACAGGCATAAGGGTTCTTTCGAGCCTAGAAATCCCTGATTCGTTCCAATCTCACCGGCTTCATTCCTTATAACTTGCACAAGGAGGCATCTTGGATAGGTTGGTGTGCTGAGGATTAGGCTGGTGTTCAAGCAGCCTTGTTTGAGTCATCAGGGCCGACCAGAGCCAGCTGTTCTCGTATCGAGGTTGGAAGATTCTGTACTGAATGACCTGACTCAGTGCAGTTCAGCACTAGGACAATGCTCTGTGACAGTCCTGTCTTTTGTGCATTGCGTTTTGCTTCAAGCTGTGAAAGCCTCTATGGAGACCTTGACCCATGCCAAGAACAGGCAGTGCTAACTGCTGTGAATTTTGATTGCCAGTAAAACTACTTAGTTTGAACTTGGACAGCAATAAGGCTACAATTTTGACAGTAATAAGACTTCTGCTGACTTACAACCTTGAACTACTTGCTGTCGGACTGTAACTTGAATGGCCAGAAGCTCTTATTACAATAAGAGTTTATACTCTTGTTGTTTATTACTACCTGCTCTGAGCATTAATACATAAGCAACAGAGGCCATGAACTCTGAATCCTTGTTATTCTGGATAAGGTTGGACTCTTCCAGAAGGAGCAGGTCCAGGATCTGTGGCTTCTCCAGGACTTGCAGATCCTGCTAGAGTAGCAGGTGGAGGCCATGGGCAGAAGAACCTTTGACCAGATACAATTGGTATAGTATGTGGCAGTTCTTCAAGCAGAATGCCCTGGCAACAATCACCTTACTTCCTCATCTAACACTTGAACTGCTGCCTTTAAAAACTATCCAGAAGCTACAGTAGATAGAAAATGCTCGTGTGCTGACAGATAAAAGTTGGTTAAGCAGAGCAACACCTCTTCTTTGATTAATGTACTGGTTATTGTAGGTTTTCCAGGTACAATTCAAGGTTCTAGTTATCATCTGTAAAACTCTTTTGGGCCTGGGTCCTTGTTACTTTTGAGATTATGTTCTCCAAGTTAAGTCTGTCCATCCTTGAATCAGAAGGCATGCTGTGAATTCTTACTTCCGATGAGGCTAAAGCAGGCCTTCTCTGTGGCTGCCCCATTCTTAGGAAACAGTGTGCCCCACAAGGTAGGGATGACCTCTCCTTGTTAACTTTCGGGAAATAAATATGATTTTCTTTGGAAGGACGGATGGATGGATGTTCTAGTTTTTCACTGAATAGATCCCAATACAATTTTTTTCATTGTGTTGGACTGAAGAACTCCATGCTTCTGGATTTTCTTTTCCAACCCTCATGGGTTAAAGTTCTCCTGATCAAGTTTGCCAGACTTGTTTTGCTTGACTTTCTGAGTTGCAATCCTCATATCAACAGTCCATCATCCAGAGAATATCGACTATAATCCCCAAAACACAGTCTGTCCTGTATACACAGTTTCCAAAGCCAATTATTCACTTGCAGTATTCGAACACCGTCTGAGCCCCGAGGTTCTTCTGCTTTCTTTCCAGAGCTTTGGAGTCTGTGGTGATATGGTTGTAGCTGCTCTTAGCAATATCAGCTCATGGGAAAAAAATTAAAAATATCACAGACTTGTATCCTTTCTGCTACATTTTCTTTTGCAGTAGTATATTCCTGGACCGGGAGGCTCTACTCACTGTCACTCATGCCCTCGTGACCTCCCGTCTGGATTACTGCAACGTGCTCTACATGGGGCTGCCCTTGAAGAGCATTCGGAAGCTTCAGCTGGTGCAGAATGCAGCTGCATGGGTAGTAAGTGGAGTCGGATATTCAACACATGTAACACCGCTGCTATGGGAGCTGCATTGGTTGCCAGTGTGCTTCCTGGTGCAATTCAAGGTGCTGGTTGTCACCTGTAAAGCCCTTCATGGCTTGGGACCGGGTTACCTAAGGGACCGCCTTCTCCCAGTTGTTTTTGCCCGTCCAATTCGATCTGGTAGATTGGGCATGCTACGGATCCCGTCAGCCAAGAATGTCGGTTGACGGGGACTAGAAGGCGTGCCTTTTCAGCCGTAGCACCTGCCCTCTGGAATATTCTCCCCTCAGAGATCAGGATGTCCCCAACCCTGTTGGCCTTTGGTAAGGCCGTGAAGACCTGGTTATGTGCCTGGGCCTGGGGCCTCGAGTGTGGTAATGGTCCCGTTTCTTGGTTGTATTGACATCTTACTTTGTTTACTTGGCAGCCATGTATATTTATTTTTTATTGTAATTGTTTTTATTGTAATTGTTTCATTGTTTTATGGTTTTTATTGTTGTGAGCCGCCCAGAGTCACTGGTTGAGATGGGCAGCTATAGAAATTGAATGAATGAATGAATGAATGAATGAATGAATGAATAAAACAGAGGACCCTATCATAGCTATGTATTACAATTCAGGCTATATGAACTGTATTTTTTTAATGGGGCAGCCTGTCAAGCCCTCTGAGGCTGGCAAGCTCGGAAAATAAGAAACACTTTGATTTCTGGAATGATCTTTATTGCTAGTAGGGTAATATAGCAGAATCTTGAACACCTACCAAAGCAGTTCTCCAGATCAACTTATACCTAGCCTAATTAAGGCAGAGTTACTCTCAGTCTCTTTCTCACACTTCCCCCACTCCCCTGGAATAAGATATCTTTTCTGTAATAGTCCTACTCCCTCTCTGTGTTCCCAGAATCTGCTAGACATTCCATCACCCAGGCCTACAAGAGAAGTGTTTTTTTAAATGGTCTTTACTTGTAGGAAAGTTCATTTTGCAGATAACCTGAAAAACTTTGTTGACTAGCTAAAAGCACTCTAGAATGGGAAGGCACTTGTGTCTGTTTCCAAATTGAAACTGGGAGTCCAGAGGATACGGTACACTGAGGAGTAGCAGATCCTCTTGACCTCTTCTCAGTTGCCCATGCTCACTTCTCATCTGGCTGGTCAGCAAACTCAAAAGAGGCCAAGAGTTGGGCTTCCTGGGCAAAATGGGGTGGCTGTCTCCTGCAGTTGGTTGGATTTGGCTATAATTAAAAGGCAGGAAATCGATATTTTTATTGCTTATTTTCTCCTATGGAAAATGGGGTTTTCCGTCTCAGATTCTAAAATTTCTCCATCAGGTTTCTGCAGCTCAAATTCAGGAAGACAAGTTGTTCTTGAGCAGGATAACGTGTTCAGCAGGATGAATCTATAGTTTTCCATCCTCTGCTTTAACAACTTGAGAGAATAAAAATATGCCTTTTTATGTTTTGTGACGAATGGCAACAATCCATATGGCCTAAATGCTACACAGAAAACTAGAATGCGTTGGGGGGTTAGGGGAAGGGAGAGGGTTAATCTCCAAGCGACTGCTGCTTCTGTAGGTAGTTCTTTTTTATGTGGTATTTCTGAAGAAACTAGGTTGACTTGAAACCCCGGTTGCCTCAGGCAAAACTCAAACTGGTTGCTGGTAATTTTTGCTTTTCCTCGCATTAGGAGAGGGGGAAAAAGAAACACAGCTTCGCCATGTTTGCCAACACACCCTCAGCCTGGGGAAAATAAAGAAGTCCTCAGGATCGTGAATTTTTCCAGTTCCCACACTGTTCTTTTAGCTTGTTTGTGTATCTGAATCACAGAGGAACTCCTGTTGCACTGCTCTGGGGTTCAAAAAATATTTAGTTTTTCTTGAAATATGACTTCCATTGTCATTTTTTAATTATTATTACTGCTGTGGTTATCATTTGCATTGTACTTTGTTTGTTTGTTCTGATTTTTTCATGTTATGGCCTGTTAATAAAAATTCTCCAGAAAGCTTAGCCTTGAGTTCTTGCTTTTAACTTGGGAGACAGCAGTCATCCCAGACTGACAAAATTTCTTTTGAGGATAATTAAGTGGCTCCAAAGTGGATCTGCAGAAGATAGTGTGGTGGTTTTGTCTCTCATGCATGGAAACTACACACTTAACTCTGTCACTTTTGAAAGCACGTATTCAAAGGTAGGGCAGTATAGCTTCCAGGCCAGTTCTCATTACAGCACTTGAAGTGTTTAATTTGCAAAAACATTCATGCGTCTTTTCCTGGTGCAGAAAATATTCTCATAATCACTTGAAGGAAAGATAATATGAATTTAGGAGAGAGGAAAGAAGGAAGGTCAGATATTCCAACAGAAGAGAATATATGTGGCTCAGGGTTGAACTGTGGAGTCCTTGGTGCTCTCTGAGCTTGGTTGTTTGATTGCAGATGTTGCAATACCCAACTAGGTAACATCAGTGCGAGTAAGTGTGACCAAACCCCACACTTACTCGCACTGATGATGTTACCTAGTTGGGTAATGAAACATCTGCAATCAAACAACCAAGCTCAGAGAGCACCAAGGACTCCCACAGGACAGATATTGTCTGTTTTTTCTATCTTACAAATAGAAATTCTGTGCAGTTCCCAACTTCTTCATCTTGTCAAAGTAGGGTTGCCAAATCTAGCATAAACCCATCCTGGACATTCCTCCCACTCCATAAATGTGTTACACTTGTGTATGTATGTGAATGTACGTATGCATGGCCACACTCCAAAAAACTATGCTGCCAAGACAGGAAAAAATAAGAATTCAGTTAAAAACTACTGACTAAAATGAGTTCTCTATAAAGTCAGGTAAGCCTTTTTTAAATTAATTGATCACTCAAGGAAATAAGCACACACTGTCTTTATCCCTGAAACAACAGAAATATCAAGAAAGAAGGAAAGATGGAGAGGGGATGAAGGGAATGGAAAGTAGGCTTCTCCCAAGCAACTGCTAATCTTCAAAAATATCCATGCTTTTTGGCAGCAATTTGCACCGCCTGACTATTCTGTTGTTTTCAGATGCTTCATCTGTTTTTATCAATGAAAGTAGGAGTATCCCCTCAGTTCACAGGTAGAATTGAGGAAGAGGAATAATTCTATCCACTTACAAATTTGTGATACTGCTTTTTACAGACTCCTGGTATTCATACTAAGAGAGTTTAAGCCTTAAAGATAAGCAGCATGTTGTACCACCAGGTATTCCACATTCCCAAGAGGACGCAAGAAGGTTAAGATAAACAGATTTATTGCAGAGAATTAGGAAGCCATGCATACAAGATGTTCTGTGACTAACAGCACTCAGAAATACTGCCCCACATATATTTTCATCCAGAGTTTAAATATTAGCACTCTTCTTCCTACCTTTTTGAATCCTAGAAACCTCCTATCATCTTGTTTACAAAATAGCTTTTTCTGAGATGAGAATCAAAAATTCTCACCTCACTATTTCAAACCTTATTCATAGTAAGAAGATTTTACCCTTAAGAGGAGACAGTGATTTCAATAACCTAGAAAGGTATTGGTCTCCCCTTCACTGGATGTGTTCAGTTGGAGGCCAGACAGCCATCTGTCAAGGATGATTTAATTTGGATTCCTGCCCTGAGCAGGGTTTGGACTCAGTGACCTAAATACTCCTTTCCAGCTGAAGAATTCTATAATTCTTACTATATATTACAAAAACTTGCATTCTGGCATAAATGTGATCTTTACAAACTAGATGTGACAATTCTAGGTCCATGTATTTTAATGTGGTTTAGACTGATATTATAGAAAGTATGAACTATGATCCCATCCATTTAGGCAGTTAGATAATCAGCATCAGAAGCTTAGTAGAATGGATGGATTCTTCCAATTCTTACTTAGTTCACAGCTTTTTTTTTCCATAGCAGCAAACACAGTTATACAGTTTCCCAAGTGGCCTTTAGAATGCGTTCGTATATCCTTCCTTCAGGATTTTTATTTCTTATTTTTTGGTGTATCCCTTTGCAGTCTTAGCTCCCAGTCTATGAGACAGGAAGCTGAATAGCGTCACAAATGTTTATGTGTATCAGAATCTGCACTGGATTCTTATCCAGCATTGAACAGAATAAACTTTAAAAATAACAGGCAATGTCACAAACAGCACTTATTTTAAAACAATGGTATGTGCCTGCTATCAAAGTTCTCCAAAGTCATCGCATCTTTTCCTTCCTGTTTGTACCTTGTGCCTTTAGGGACAAAGGATGACAAATATGTGAAGAAGAACTCCTGAATTTATTGTCTCTACATGAATAACAAAAATAGGACATCATAGTGAAATATGTTAAATTGATATTAATGTCTTCAGTAGGTTCTATGTGTAAAAATATAGTTTAAAAGTCAGTTCTGCACCTTCAGTTAATAAATCAGTCTTTGTTACGGATATGGATCAGCATAATTATTACATCTGTATTCCCAGTGATTATTTTAAACATACTTATTAATATAGTCATCTCAGTAGATACATGTTTCATTCCTGAGCTACTATTTGATGCTTAATTGTGACTTGGTTTGTAAGAAAAGAAAACCACATAGCAGTTTTAAGCTGAAAGAAGGGCTACTAAAATGTCTTGGGCTGAGGTCCCACTTCTGTGCAATTCATTCTAAAACAACTGATATGCATTGCGAGCCAGGATCTCTGGTAGACCTCTTCTTTCAAGGGTTCTCCAGTAAGAGGTACCTTGGATGGGCCACCACTGCTTGGCCTGAATCTTTTGGCACACCCCAGCCGGTTCAGCTGGGAAATTCTTAGCCCTTTAACAAGAACTTCTCCCTTCAGCCCAGCCCTTGGAACAATATCAAGGAAGGTGCTTCAGATCTTCCTGCCCAAAGGACAGAAAACAGAATTTGCCAAGCCTTGTGCCATTCCTGAAATCCAAGCAATAGCTGAGTAATGGTGAAGATTTGTATAAGATGAACGTTCTAATGAAAAATTTGCTTTTTAAACCTGTGGGGGCAAATCTTGAGATATCAAAAGGAGTTTATTAAGAAAAGGGAAATATAGGAAAACCAAGGGAAGGCAACAGTCACATGTATGGAATTAGAATTAAAATCAATACAGTTGGGGTTTGGCACAGGTTCTGAATTCATTGTAGAAGATGATGTAAGTGAAACCATCAGGCAGCCCTGCTTCTTGTTCCTGCCTGTCACCCTCATTTTTCAGAATATGGAGAATAATTCAAAAACTATCTCTTTGGGGGACTGACTGTTGCTTTTCCCAGTTAAGGAAAAGGTTCCATCAAACCCCTGGAGGCCAAATCCAACTTCCTAATGACCCTGTAATGGAATGATAACTAGTTTTCATTACAGGTAGTTGTGTGATTGCATGAAAAAGATTACATGGGAGAGAATTGGGGGAAAATAAAAGATGAAGAGTACTTCGGCCTCTTACCATAGAGTCAGTTTATCAGATGCCACTGCTACCCGTGAACCACAGTTGCCATACCAGAACAGTCAAGGAGTGTCATGCCAACTAAACTTATATTGATGTAGAACATTCACTCATTTATCCATGTTTCTGTCTTTTATATTTCTCAGTAAAGACATGTGTACTTGTAGTCCCAATAAAGTCATTGGCCATAGTTCAGCGTACAATTGTTTTGTCCTATAGGCTTATCCCTTGCTGAGGTTTAAGGTCGCAGCCCAAGGCTACATTGAATTATGGTCACTCAATTCAGTGGCAGTAAATAGTGAATTAACTTTAACGTCTACTGTATATTGAAGATTTGAAGGTGTTGATTAAAGCTTTTCAATATAGCCTAGACTTCATTGTTTCATTCCTTTACTTAATTCATAGTATTGCCTTTCTCTTGCTTGATTTTCTAATGTAGCAGAAGTAATTAACCTGTTCATGGAGTATTTGTGTCTTCCTTTTTTAGCAAAAAAAAAGGCATTCCTGTAATCATATAGAATGAGTCAGGGAAACTGACAACATTCAGGGATTTTGTATTCCTAATTGCTGGGAATGTACAGTGTAACTAAGAATTAATAATGAACTCATAAACATACATGGACATCTCAAAATGCCACAGAATTCTTAAGGCTGCAGACTTAAATATTTACTGCTGCAGATCTAAGCCCAGTAAGGTTTACCCTTGAGTAGACATGCATGAGGTTAGTTTCCTAGACTGTTCATTTGTTTTCTGCCTTCTCATTTATGTAATTTTCTACTTCATTAATGTTTATAGCAATCTTTCCCAACCACTCCAAATATTTTGAGTACAAACCTATCTTCTCCAGCCAACAGAGATGACTTTATGGTATCTTGAGGAGGAATGTTAAACTTGGTAATCCATTTCTGATCTTTTAAAAATGCTTAACTTTTGCCATCAGATACATTAAACATACATCGTTCCCCATCCAGTTACTGCCGCAAGCCGATCTATGCTTCCAAAATACCATTTCATATTTTTCCATTCCTACTTATCTCCTAAAAATGTTTTCCTCTGGTAGCTTAGGTTTTTTGAGTGGTTGAAAATGGAAATTGCTTACATAGTAAATTCCAGCAAATAAATCATTTCTTTTCTGCAGTATTAATCTCTGTTAACATGAATTTACACCCCACCCAGCTCCAAAGATTCCAAGTAGTTTACAGTAGGATCAAGGATATATACATAGACACACACACATACGCATGTGCCCTTAAGGTCTCGGTAAGTTTTTTCACAGCACCCCGCGGTTCCCAAACTGTGTTCCAGGGCACCACAGCACACAGTTTGGGAACCGTGGGCTTAACAGAAATAATAAACTCACAGGGCACCCTGGGATATTTTAAATTTTCGAGAGAAACACAGTGATACTAGGCTAGTAGTTTCTGTGGTGCACAGTTTGGGAACCACGGCCCTAAGATGTTTATATGTGGCTTAGAGAATATTTGTGGTATTCCCGGTGCTCTTTTGCTTTACCTGAAATTGTTCTGGCCTTCTGTATGCATCTTTTTAATCTCCTAAAAGGTTCAAAACAAATACTACCAAATATGAATGGTGGTCTGAAAACAAGCCATGTTCATTGCCATGATTACCACCATCGTACTTATTATCTAGTTCGTGTTCCATGTTGAGCTTAGGTAGACACACATGTTCATAAGCTATAACCCCACATTTTAAGGCCCCTTCAAATTTCTATTTCCACCAGATTAATTTTATAATACTTACCAAAGGGGGGTGGGTGGGACTAATTTCCCAGGAATGAGCTTCAGGCAGTAAACATCAGGAATTCATTCTTCTCATAGTTCTTGCAGATTTTTTTCTAGAAAATTGAGCATATTCATTTATCTGTGTTTCTCCCATTTTAGTGTAATGTTTTCCACGTGCTGTCCTTCATGGGAAATACTACAGTCCTCATGCAGAGGAAGACTTGATGTCAGAATTCTCACTTCCATAAATTACTTGTGTACTGAAAGATTAGTCCATGGAGTCAAGCATGCCACTGAATATCAGTTGCTGGAAAGCACCAGCAGGAGAGGGTTGCTGTCATTCCTGGCCTGCAGGCTTCCAGGAAGGAGATAGTTGGTCACTGTGGGGAACCATCATATTGCACTAAATAAACATTTGGTTTGAACTAGTTGGGCTCCTATTAACTTTTAAGATAAATTACCTTAATACAGTTCCTCTGACATAGTAGCATATCAGGACACTGCCTGGAGCATGTTTATGCTTACTTAGTTGATCTATGTACTGTAGTGGAGAGAATGAATCTTTGCTTTATATTTCCTTCTTTATAAAATCCTCCCTTTCTATTGCAAACACAATCCCAAACTGGGTTTAAAGACATTTATTTAAAGACATAAAATTTAAAGACATCCAGACTTGGCATTGGGATCATCACAAGAGATCCTAGTTCAAATTAATTCTCAAATTGCAAAGGAGGTTAGCTCTGAAGGGATTATTATTTTTCTAAGGTATTTTGTTTATCTTGAAAATAGCGTAACATTGTCTGGAAACAGTACTTTACACATGAATAAATTTAGCTACGTACGGACCCTGCTGCAGAACTCTTACCACTGAAAAGTTGCCTGTGAAGACAGATTACACATTAAATTTAATATGCAGTACATTTGCACATTTCCTCTTTCAATTTTCTTCCCCCACATCAGTTTTACTGAAGGTTTTACCTTTTTTTTTTTTGCTGAAAATGCAGGAAATTCAAGCAGTGCTTTTGAAAACTTCCTAGAATGATGACAAACAAGATGCATATGTTTCTCCTATAATAACCCAAAGCAAATAAAGCAAATTATCTGGTACTTTCTAATTAAGCCAAGTTTTGTTTTGTTTCTTAAAGAAATATCAGTGCCTGGCAGCAATAATTGGCTGGGTAAAGGTATAGATGCTGAAATTTAATCCAAACAACATGAAAATGCTCCTGGTTAGGAAACTGATTCAGGAATAGGATTTCAACCTGTTTTGAATGGGATAATGCTCCCCTTAAAGGATCATGTCTGCTGTATGAGAGCATTTCTAGATTCAGCTTTGCATGTGGAAACTCAAATGGTAAATAGACCTAGGAGAGTCTTGCCCAGATTACATTGGTGCTCTGACCATGTTGCTCAAAGTCACTCTTGGCCCAGCTTATGGGTTAGTAGCAAACATTTGGAGGTGAATTACAGCAACACACTATAGCTGATTTTATTTCTAGAGCTAAGTGATCTCATATACTGTATATGACTTGATATGCTTATAGTAGATTCTGCTTACCTTGGAGGTACTTTACACAAGTTACTCAATAATCTGTGAGTTTGCTATGTTTATGAAGTGGATACCAGAACCTCACATTCAATCAACCTGCCTTAGCTTCCCTTTTAGAGAAGGGTTTTGCACCTTCCTTTGTAGGTTCTAGAGAACTTCGTCACTTGTGCAAAGAAGTTGCTTGATATTTTAGAATTTGTCTCCAAAATCAGGGAGGGCTGGCACCTAAACACATACAAAGAACATTTGGATAGCTATCAGAACTATCGTTACGATTTCATAGTTGGAAGCCAAGTGAAAGTTTTGCAAGAGGAGTGTTCACAATTGTTTCAGAAGCCTAAACTATGAAGTACCAAAATGCCAGTCTAATAATATATCTTTTCACATGGATAGCAGCTGTTGCATTGAAGGATAATTGGTAAAACCTTCCTTATTTAAGCCTCTGTCTTGAGGAGAAAGCCCAATTCAGTTGTTTTGCAGCTGGGTACAAAAGTTACCGTACAGGAAAATAAAACATTTTTAGTAATGGTGAAATGTTTTTATAACTTTGTTTATATCTGCCCTAATGGCATGTGTATACTCAGAGATGCCTCAGCTTTGTACTGATGGTTTAAGACAATGAAAAACAGTGTTTTTCTCTCTGTTGACAGTATTTTTGCCATTCATATATACATTCTGTTCTTGACTTTCTGCTTGTTATCCATCCTGTTTCTTCCCATTTCCAAAAGTCCAAAAGGAAACTATTAGCCTTCTTATAGACTAGCTGAAGAAGGGGAGTAAATTAGCTCTGTTTCTCCTAAAGCACCTTGCTGCATTTCTACATTGGGGGTGGAAGAAAGGAACATCCCACTCATTTCCTTCTGCAGAGTAGAGGGTAAAACTCCCATCTTGTCTCTATAGCTTCTTAACTCTTTTGCATGCAGTTCCTTCTGCTGCCAAGGATATTATTAAAGGCAGTGGTCAGTTATTCTACTGATCAATTTGGAAGGCTTGCCCTTAGAGATTTATGGAATTCAACAGATTCCTGAATGGAATAGGACTCTACTTGCTGCTTCTGTTGAGGAAGGGTCATCTGAGGTAACTAGATGTTAGTAGTGAACAGAACTCTATCTTTTGATGATTTTCAAAGAGGAAATTTCAGCTTGAGCAATTTCCCCCATTTTTTTATTTTTATTTTTTTATTTTGAGTCAAGTGTGGACTCCTGGTGACTGCCTGGACTAGTCTCTGCAGTTTTCTTGGCAAGATTTCAGAAGTGGCTTGCCAGTGCCTGCTTCTTTCTTCCCCGTTGCTACCATTATAATATCCTAAACAGCCCTTCACAAAACCAGGCACTTCTGGGCACAAAGCTGGTTTATTCCTGGGCACTTAAGGCCACGGTCAGCTTATTTTTCCATAACGGTTTTATTATTTATTTAGCACTGAGCCTGCTGGATACTAAAAGGATCCCATAGCAGTTGGTAAAAAATAATAAAATACAATTACATTGGGACTGCTTCTGGTGCCCTTATCGAGAAAGCCCTGATGACCTTCCCAGAGGTGTAGAGTTTGATGGAATTCACGTGCATTTATTTGCAATTGCTGTGTTAAGAGCTGTCCAAAAGGCCACATACAATTGCTTTCATTTCTAAAAATAATAAAATCAGTCTGTTGAGCCTTTTGAGATAGATGACTTATTTAATTGCCAGGCAAATTAATTTTGCTGAGAATAGAATATGGGAAAGAAATAAAGGTGTTACGTTGCATCAAAATTATTTGGTCTGCTAAAAAGTTTAGTTAATTTGTTCTTGAATGCTAACCTAGGGAAAAAAGTAACGAAGTATTCTAATATCTATTGTACACATATTAATATGTTCTGACTAATAATATCTTTCTTTGTTTCTTGTAGGCCCAGGACTTGAACGTGATTGAAGAAGTCATTCGAATGATGTTAGAAATAATCAACTCCTGCTTGACAAATTCCCTCCATCATAACCCCAATTTAGTGTATGCACTGTTATATAAACGGGATCTCTTTGAGCAATTTCGAACTCACCCTTCTTTCCAGGATATAATGCAGAACATAGATCTGGTATGTGCTTGTTATCCTCTGTGAAAATACTATTTACATCTTAAAATAGCTACTTTCATATAGATACACACATAGACACACATTCTTGCATTATAGTTGCTGCAATGCCCAACTTCCTGATCCCATTGAAAACCAATTCTGGAGATTATTCCCCCACCATAAACGCATGCATGTGGTAGAGTTGTATGTTTGTGTGCCTGTATGTGTGTTTGTTCCTTTGAGACAGAGAGACACAAATGCGCAGACACAAACACACACGGTCCTCTTGTTCCTGCTAAACAAACATATTCCAAAAAAAATTGTGGGAATGGGTTGACTGGAAAGGGAAGGAACAAGAAGCAGAGAAGGGAACAAAATGAATGAATGTGAATGAATGAAGATAGAGCAAGGGGAAGAGGTAGTTGCATCTGGAAAGAAAGAAAAAAGTAGGAAAACTCTCTTGCAAAGAGTTACAGATAGTCCTCAGTTAACGACAGCAGTTGGGACTGGAATTGCCCTCACTAAGTGACAAGGTCATAAAGCATGACATCACATGACCACACCACTTAGCAATGGCAGTTCTGGCAGTCCCAGTTGCCATCATTAAGCAAATCCCACGTTGTTGTTAAGCGTGATGTCACCATTTGCAACCTCCTGCCGGCTTCCCCATTGACTTTGCTTGTGGGAAGCCGGCAGGCAACGTTGGAAATCGCAATCACATGACCATGGCTCGCTGCAATGTCATAATCATGAACCAGGTACCAAGTGCCCAGATTGCAAACATGTGACCACAGGGACGCTGTGATGGCCGGAACTCCAAGGACTGGTCATAACTACCGCTTGTTCAGCACCATTGCAAGTTTGAACAATCGCTGAATGAATGGACATAAGCCAGGGACTAACTGTAAAATTAACCAGCAAGCAGTCTGTCCCCAGCAACAACTAATCTCAAAGGCATCCATGCTTTTCAGCCGCAGTTGAATTCCACACATCTCTTTCCATTCTGTGGTTTTCAGTAGCTGCTTCTATTCTTATCAGTAATTGCAAAAACATTTTCTCCATTCTTCAGGGGTCAATGGAGAGGAATAGTTCTATCCGTATCGAGTATAATTTTGTGACGTTGTTTTTTACAGGCTAATGGAAACCACAATAAGAGGATTTTAACCCTTAGAGTCAGAAAATAGTTTAAATTACCAAAACTGATGGTGGACTTCCCTTCACTGGGTGTGTTCAGATGGAGGGGAATGGGGATGCTTTAATGTGGATTCCTGCGCTGAGCTGGAATTAGACTTAATGCCTTAAATAACCCCTTCCAACTCTGTGATTATGATTGCAGAAGTGCAGTTCATGGGCACTATCCAGAGATTAGAAAATAATGGAGGCTCTGCTTTTAGACTAACAAACTATTGAACCTGACATAAGCAGAAAGAAATATGCAAATTCAGGCACCAGTTGCTCTGTAATGGCCATTACCCAGAACAGAATGTCAATAAATAAGATCCTCTCCAATCTATAGCCCCTAAAATGAGTTTTACTGGACTGAATGTCATTGGGACTGTGGAACTACTGTTGATAGGCCTGGGGAAAGAATTGAAAAGTTTTCATTCATCGTGGTACTCTTTGGGTTCAAGTTTATGCAGTCTGTAAAACCGACCTTTCAGAGAGGACAGAAATATCTCTATTGGATACAAGGGCAATGGAATTTGCTAGCCCTTCAACAGGCCTCTTCACTTGCCATCTTTCAAAAGCTTTCCAAGACCTCTGCGTTTAAGAAGTTTCCACTAAGATAGTTCTTAGCTGTTGTGCTTCTTTCTAAATTTAGCTGTCCACCTACTAGATATATCTACATTTTTATATTGTACTTTTCATTCTACAAGAAACTACCATTAAAATTTTTACAGAAGTGGTGTATGATAGCTGCTTCCATAGGAGAATTTAAATATTTTTTATACTGTGAGAAACCTACTTTGGCAAAAATGCCTCCACATTTCCTTGCAGAGAAATTGATAGGAGCCCTGTCAGTGTCGTTGATAGGGCCCCTGATTGCTTCAGCCTTATAGCAGGAGAGGATATTTCTTCATTTGTTGCTCCAAATGGTAATATTTATTTATTTGTTTATTTATTTTTCAGGCCCCCTATTACCACAATTAATAATTAGTTAGTTTTTTTATTATTACTGTTATTATTAATATTAATATACTGCTTTATCTTCTGAAGAGCACCTAAAGAAACATATAAAAATAATGCAGACACACAATTTTAAAATGAGTAAAAAAAATGCTTTATCAGTTCCTCCAGCCAAACTGTAGGAATATAATATATTTGATTACAAGCATAGTTGTTAACATCAGTTCATTGGAACAAATAAATCCATGCTTATTTATTCAGTGAGCTCAGAGGAATTATAACAGACAAAAAGAAGTCTTAACGCTCTCAAAAAGCTAGTCAACAAGTATAACAACGACTGGAAAATGCTAGATCTACATTAAATGTTGGAAATCAGAATTTATTAATGAATTCTTGGCAGAGATGTTTCAATAATGCAGTTTGTCAGTTGTCACTATTTGATCAACTGAATTTATAGATATTTTTTTCTGAAAAGCTGTTCAACAATGTTTTCATATGTGTTCGTTTAAAATAGTTTCTTCAAGCTTTTCATCAAATGATCAGCATGGGAGGTTTACATCAAAATAAAAGCTGTTATATTAAAACCAGCATAAGGACAGTATTACAGTACAGAATAACAGGAAAACAAAAGAAAAAGTAACAACATTAGCTATTCTTGCCAGGCCTCCCAAAGTCCTGTGAAAAAATAGAATTTTGACTTGCTACCTAAAACCCATCAATATGGAAACCCACCAGCCACCTTCCAAAGGGAGTTTAATAAACGTGTACCACAACTGTGCCTGGATAATGAGAAACATGAAATTAGAGTTGAAGATTGTTAAGATATGCTGGATGGGACAGTATATGACTTTAAATATCAACATCAGCACTTTACATTGGACCTGGAAGCTAATACTGTACAGCAGCAGATTAATATGTTCTTTCTGGTCAGAGTTCATCACCCTACTGCCATATGTCTAATTTGTCTTAGAAAATACCAACAATTACTGCAGAGGTAGGGAGATGGATCTAGCCTGGATAAAGTCCAGATGTGCCTCCCCTCCTAATACTGCGTTTAATGAACTTCCCTCTATTACTCTCTGTCCCTGGACCTCAACTATTGCTCTGCAGGAAAGACCAATGGCATACTTGCTCCCAGTATTCTGTATAGAGATGATCTAGACAAGACAAGTGGACAGCCATCTCTCCCTGTCTGTCAGCCTTACCAGGTAGACCAGACAGGAAACATAACCAGATAAGCTAATTCTACTTTACTGTAAATTCTGAGCCTCTTGCCTCACCGATTATGCAGCTGCGGGCTATGCTGTCTCTTATCTGATCGTTCCCTAGGCAGCATCTCTTCGCCCTGTCTCCCAAGGTCTTTCCCACATACCATTACATTGCCTCACCTACCGCAGGGTGGTTGCCCACCATGTTTCTTCAGGATTGTGCTCATGGCAGCAAAGGCCCCAGGGGTTGTGCCCACTGTACCTGAGAGGCAGCCTTCCCTAAAGATAAAGGGTGAGATGCAGACAAAGCAGAGTGGATCTTGCCATTGCTAATGAAGGAATGTCAGCCAGATCAGCTTCACCTGTGCCCTACCTTCTCCCTGAGGGGGAAGGATGAAGAACAGACAGAAAGCAACTGAGGAGGAAGTGGAGCAGTGAAGAGCGGAGCAGGGCTTAGGAGGAGGTCCTTTTACTTGGAGCTCTACCGACTGACTATGCTGGCCCAATGGTCTGTGTGTTCCCCATCACAGATTTATTGTAAAACAAAGGGGATCCCTTGTTGAAGAGATTTCAGTCACCCTGCTGCTGAATAAGAGACTGTTCCTTTTCAAGTCTCTGCCCGTGGTCTTCAGATGATGCAGAGAAAAAAGACAAACAGTAGAAAGATACGCTATGCACCTTATATTCTTAAAGCTGTGCGTAATGTTATTTGCAGAATACATGAATTACGCTTGCTTAGATTTGTGGGTTTGAGCTGTAACAGCTCTAATATTGTGCAGATAAAAAACATCTGGGTCACTTAGTAACCAAGGCTAGTATGAATTCTGTTTTCATTTATTGCTAAAGTCTGTTCCAGAACTAAATGGACTCCCCTTCTGGGGAATGTGATCAGTTTTTTCTTCCTGGCAGTTGTGAATGCTGGACTGAAGTCATGCATGTTGTAGAAAGTTGGCTATTTCTTTTGTTGTGTTGAGAATTTTCCTACTAGATAAATCAGTCTGATAGGCAACAGCAACAAAAAGATCTCTGAAAGTAGAAGGGAAATCTAAATAAATAAGTGGTGAAGAACGATCAAACCTTTTGCTACTGTTGTCAGTTCGCTTGTAAGGATGCCATTGTACTCACAACGCAGATGTATTGTTTTTAAATGACCTATGGGGATTTAACAGGACTTGTTGGGTTTAAAACAAGGAAGGTAGTTGTAGTCCTGAGCAGCAGATACCAAGGAGTAGCTTTAGAATTGGAGACACCCTCCAGTTGTTCAGCCATTGGCTGTACACAGTTGTGGAGTCAAGCTGAGCAAGGCTGATTGACTGTCTTTTCAGGGGCAGATACATTATTGAGCTTAAAGGACCTGGAAAACCTCCAGTTTCTATCTTGTTTCTGCTGTGAAGTCTCTGACTTGGTTGCCTTCTATTCAGGAGCCCATTTAGCTTGAGGATGGCTCTAACAGTCTCCATTTTGTTCTGGAAGAGGTTGGGGTTTTCCAACGTTTTTCCTCATGCAGAGAGACAGACTCCAAAATGTTCCTGCGCTAGTAAGAGCCTTTTTTTTTTTTTTTAAAGATAAAGAAGATGGTGAGGCACAACTCCAAGGCACCATGGAGAAAGTTCACCATCAGAAGTCACTTAAACAAGAGCCTGCCTTCCATCCCCTCTCCCACCTCATAGCATTATGGTAGCTAAGCATTTGTTTGTCCGTTGAATCTCCATTCCAGAGCAAGAGGCTCTGCATGCTTTCTTCTTGCCAGCAAATGCAACTCCACCAGAAAGTCATCAGGATGTGAGAGTGCCTGAATCCTAAAAGTCAAGGATCTGAGATGGAGATGATAGAAGCAGCTAGCTGCTCAGAGGCTACTATGAACCCTTTTGCAAGATCTCCCAGGAGAGTTAAGAGTTGCTTTGTCCCAGTTTCTCCTTCCAGAATGGGGAGAGTGACTTTTTGCTTCTACCATATCACCCGAATGGGAAAATCTGTTCAAGTATCAGCCAGGATGTTTGTGTGTCTGTTGGAAAAAAAGAACAAATTTGGATTGGCTGGTGGAATGGCTTCCTTGAGTTCCTTATCTGCTAGAGAAAGATACAGCTGGGCATTAGGAACCTGAAACAGATGTAGGAGATAAAAATGCCTACTCTTTCCCCTTGGAGGTTCCGTCATTTTGTGGCAAGTGCTACTTGTCAAACAGCATTGGGGGGGGGGGGAATGTGTGCTTCTAATTGGTTGCTTTTAACATTTTTGAAAGAAATTTGTTTAGGATTTGCAGTAGGGAATGATTAGTATCAGCAGACAAAGTTATTTCACTACTGATAAACACTTTTCCTATTGAATTTCATTTGCTTTGCACTTTTAAGCTTTTCTCAAAAGCCTTGGGTGCTGGCCTGAACAATCCTGTCCTCCAGATTAGGGAGGCAGTGTCTGCAGTTGGCTTGCAGCAATGGTGTGTCTCATTTGAATCCCTGAATAATCAGACCATCAGCTCTCTTTTGTTTTACTAATAGCAGCCGAGTTGTAAAGGCCTAATTAGGCTTAATGGCTCCAGGTGGGTGTCTAACTCTTGAGTACAAAGGAATCTCAAGCAGCAAACCATTTCCAAGTCCTTGAAGGAGATTATTAAAGGAATGTTAGCACCCTCAGTGACAGGTCCAATGTTCCTGTCTATTTGATTTCTCAAGGTAATGTGTATATTTCGAGACTTTGCTAGACTGGTAGACGTCTCTTCCCTATAATACCCTGAAAAAACCCAAAGTGAGGTAGGTATTGTAGTGGAAGTTCAGCAAGTCCAAACAGAATTCACCATTTTGAGATGTGGTTACACTACTCCTGCGCTCCTGGGTTGACTTGGGATCATGCAGTGCAGGCCGTCAAGGAGTGCAGCCTGCTAAAATGGCGGCATGGGTCTACTGGGATTTTTAAAAATAATGACGTACGTGTTAATTATCTAGGAAAATTGGGAAAGCAGTTGATGGCTTCTATAGTGAAAAGCAGCAGATGTGTACATGATGCTTTAGAATAGTTTTCCAACATGCTGAGAATTCTGGGAATTGTAGTCTCACCATATATAGGAGACTTCTGGTTGGGGATGGCCGCTTTAGAAAGAGACATATATACACGTGTAATGGATGGAAGGAATGCAAAGAATGGTCATTGTAGCTTGCAAGGCAGGGGGAGGGTTCTGATAGGATTCAGAGCTGAACAAACCATCTTTACAAGAGATAATTATGGGTTTATTTGGGGTTCCACCCATACTGCTATATTGTCCTCTGCCATTTATTCAGTTTCTTGCATAAGATGTTTGTTGCTTGTCCTCAGGAAGCTTACCTTTTTGTGAATGTGGTGTTTGATGCTGATCACCATTTGGGGACATGACCCCCCCCCAACAACTCCCATGAAAATCATTTTGTGACAAAGTAATTGTTTTAAGAAACTAAGAGTGGTAGTACTGTATATGATGGCAGTATGCACTAAGTTTCTAAAGCAGTAGAAAGGTAATCATGACTAAGATGGGATAAGATTTGAATGGGGGACATTGTGGGTATCCACAGCTTAATCTCTTGATCACTGTGTTATACAGATAGATGGACATTTTTGGATCACGACCATCAAACAAGATGCAGATTTGAAACAAATAATACTTAAATTTTGGCTCATTTAGGTTATGAATATTTAGTATTATTTTTAATCTAGCATTCAATTATATAGTTGACAAATATCAATGAAGAAGCTACTCAATCGTCGTCATAATTCAGTTGTGCAGATTTCAAATTTTGTTCTTTAATCTGGTTTACAGATTCCTGGCATTGCTTAATTAAACCATGTTACTTTGCTTATTCCCCGCTTCATTCAAGGTGATCAGCTTCTTTAGCTCACGGATTGAGCATCCTGGAGCCGAGCTGTCAGTGGAGCGAGTACTAGAAATTATCAAACAAGGAGCTGTTGCCCTACCCAAAGACAGGCTCCGGGTGAGTGATGGCAACACTAACTTTAAGAGTACTTCATCTGTTTTTCAGATTACTAGCATAGTCTGTTGCAGTGCTTCTCAACCTTGGCAGCTTTCAGATGGGTGGACTCCAACTCCCAGAATTCCCTAGTCAGCTGGCTAGGGAATTCTGGGAGTTGGAGTCCACCCATCTGAAAGCTGCCAAGGTTGAGAAACAGTGGTCTGTTGTATATAATTGTACTGAGTTCCACATGTATTTGTGTTCAGTTATCTGTTGGATAATTAATCTATAATATGTTATGCAAATAACCTGGATAAAAGAACAAATGATTGTGGGACAAAATAACCATTTGCCTAATCTTACACTTTTTAAAGGGCCCTACTGAATTAGGTTTTATTTGACTGTATGTGTAAAAATTTTATGACTGTATCTTTAAGAACTGAAATTGTACCAATCATAGTACTTAAAGCCATGGGAAGAAACCTAAGCATACTGTCAAACAAAACCTCACTGAAACATAAAATAATGGCCTAGATCGGTTATTTTTCCCAGTCTCTCATGTGGGTTCAGTGGGAAGTGGACGTAATGATTTTTAAAGAGCGTGTGCATGTCCAGGATGCAAAATGCATGACACAAATGCAGAATGTATGGCCAGCTGCTGAATTGCAACTAGGATAGACTTCCCCATTGTTTTGAATTGCAGCTCCTGAACCTCCGTTGTCTAAATACGGAAAGACATGAGATTGGGAAGGGCTGGGCTAGATTGACATGCTCTAGCTTTTTTTTCATTTGTGCATTATGTATGGCTTTAGCAATGAACAGGCATGCCATGTAAGAGAGGAGAGAGAGCATGGTCTTCCTTTCCCATGATATGTGCACACAGGGGAAGATAGTAATATCCAAAGCAAGTGAAATAGGGGAAAAAACACCATTTCTACCTAATTAAAAATCTTGAATAAGAGGAAACATATTTAAACATAACCACCTCTATTTATATGGGTTCCTTAGCTACAATTAAGGCAAAATTTGTTCTGAGGAGGAGATAGAAAAATTCCACAGTCTCATAATTGTAATAGAGTTATAATAGACCCGTGACATTTGCACAAAAGTCTGCTATAGTGTCATTGTTAAAGTCTTTAGTCTAATAACACATTTTGTTCTGTACTTCTTTTATGGGAATATTTCAAGCCTGTCCTATAGGAATACTATAGTTCTCAAGGTGGACTCTAACCAGTAAAACAAGTTGACATGTAACTATGGAATTTATACAATCCCTAGGAACATGGAATTCACTCTCCTCCACATACAGTGATGTATAAGGACAATGTAAGAGAAAGCATGACTAAAATCACCATACAATTTTAATTAAAACAGCATCCTGATAAAACAACAAAAAGCAGCAACTAACATAGCAGTCAGGTAAATCCTATCAACTAATTGGATTGCCTGGGCAGACAATAAGGTTTTGTGGTGCTGAAGATACTGAACATTTGGGAGTATTTTTATCATATTTGGGATAATGCGCAGAGAAACCTTCCTTCCTTGTTTTTACATCATATACCCAAAGTCCTTAAAAGAAAAGTTTCTGCTAACATTTGTAAGGCATAAGGTAGATGACATAGAGCAGTGTTTCTCAACCTTGGCAGCTTGAAGATGTGTGCATTTCAACTCCCAGAATTCCCCAGCACACATCTTCAAGATGCTAAGGTTGAGAAACGCTGACATAGCAAGAGAGTGTCAACTCTTTAGGGCTCTGTAGATTAACCCTAGTACCTAGAATTGGGCTAAAATAGGCAGTCATTGCAGTTTATTGCGATTGAGTATGGTATGATTGTACCTGACTATATTGCTCATAAAGCGTGGAGTAGAAATGAAGTTTCTGGGACAGCCACCAGTAGAAAACATTAATCTAATCCAAAGGTCATTCAAGATGAACCATTGTGGCCAGATTACCTTTGTTCATGAACTATTTTTGTGGGCAAATCAACCATCTTCTGCTATTGTGCCATATAAAAATATAATACATGTAGCTGAATGTCCAGGGAAAAGCTGGATCAAAAAGCATCTCCTAAGCTGGGTAGAGAGAGATGCATCCCCATTAGATTAGGACACATACCAAGTTAGACATAGGAACTCTCTACCTGTATGCACATCAAATTGAGATTCCATTACCACAAAACCCCATAAACCCCATCGTGGGATCAACAGTTACCCCTTAGGAAATGCAGGCAGGTTCAAATAAGCGGGCATGTTATTTAGAGTAACATCATATACAGGAACACACTGTAAGTTAAGATAACAAGGACTTGCATTTGTTTGGATAATTGAGAAGAGAATGTTTACACTGTAAATGTAACCAAAGATACTTGAATGCCTGACTCTCAGCTTGCTGTCCCACTGAACATATGCGGCATGTGATTTTCTTTCGTTTTGTTGCATATGCCAGCTCCACAGTTTAGGGTGGACAATTACAGATGCCTAGGAGGGGAACTGCTACAGTTCTGATCCCATAAAACCGTTGTGCCGTTCTTTCAGAAGCATACGCTACCACCACAAACCTTTAAGGTCAGATATATCAAAGCATGCAGCTGAGAGGGAAAAAGCAAATGCATTTGACAAGTTCTTGAGAATGGGAACATGAGTCGGCATCTTCACCTGACTGCTGTTCAAGATAAGTGCAGTATAATTAGCTGTCAGTTTAAAGTGCTGCTGGCTGCGTGCGGTGTCGGGCAGGAGAAGTCCAAACTGGGTAATTAACTGCCTTGGAAGATAGCAGCAGGAGCCAGGAGATAAAAAGGCAGGTGTTGAAATACCCGGCTCTTAGATTTTTCCTTCACCTTGTGGGAGGAGATAAATGAAGTTAATAGGCCTGGGTGGTGGGGTGGAGGCGGCAGCATTCAAAGATAGAGCTGTCGCCTTCTTAGACAAGCAGCCCACATTTACAGGCTTTCCATTTTATTGCAGAAGATTATGAGGAGGAGGCACTTGAAGATCTTTGCGATTAGTCCAAGCATTGGTCTTCCTTGTTATCTTTTCTCCCCCTCCCCACTTCCAAAGTTCATAGTCACTCCTCCCCACCTAACTTTGGGTGAAAGGATCTCTAGTTTGAGCATTGGGCCTCAGAAAAGTGAAACCATGTCTGGAGTCTGGGAGTTATCTCAGAATTTTTGTGGAAGTTAGCCAGATAGCTGCCCCCCCTTTTTTTGGAGGGGGGTAATAAGTGGGATAACCTGTTCTGAATGCCAGACATTATTAACTGGAAGCTTATGTTCAAGTTCATAGAATATATAGCATTTAAGAGATCACATTCAGATGCTTTTGAAAGAAACTTCCTGCCAGTTAATCTATTTGAAGAGAAAACATTTATTTTATAAACGGTTTTCCCCTGTTGAGTTTTCGAGTTTTATTTCATAGTGCATTGCTTAGGGGGGGTTTGTAATTATTATTATTCCTTTATGTTCCCACATACTACCCAGGATGCTGTTTCATTGTCCTTTGCCTGCATTGTGTGGAAAAGCTAGTCTTAACAGCAGAACATTGAGGTCTGTTCCTTAAAATCCAAGCCTAAGAGGGAAAGGAGGAATTGTGCTGTTCAGTTCATTTGTATGCAAATCCTCTTTCCCTCCGGCAGTCCAAAATGCTGGCTTTCTTTTTTTTTCCCAGTAGATGGCTGCAAATGCACTAAATTTTCAGGGGAAATAGCCCCTCCGAAACAAGCTACAGGGATGAATAACCAGAGGAGGCACTGTGATATTTAGAACTAGTAGGCTCTTAATCCCAAAATTAATATTACAGAATGGGCATACAATTCCTTTGGATAAGACAACTATGCCAGCTCTACGAGAAAGCAAACATTCATGGTCATCAAGCAACTGGAGCGATAAGACATACATTTTCTTAGAAATTGTGACTTGGGAGCGCAAAAGTATTGCTCTCTTCTGCAGGGGAATCACAGTTTGGAATTTTGAAATGCAAGTTTGAGAAGAGATGGCTAAAATTTAAGCCTGAGCAAAGGGAGCATTAATTTGAGAGGCACAACAGTCTAGTGCTCAGTTAACTTGGTTCATGGGTTCATGGAATGATTTCAAGAAGAATCTGAATTAGCTCTGCTGGATCTGCCGAATTCTTGAACTGGATGATACGTCTCCACTGGTCTAAATTCCAAGGCAGGATGCAAATAGAGCTGCTAGATGGATTTATTTTTCTAGTTATACATGGTCTTTGGGCAATTTATAATCTCTTTTTTGGGAGGGGGCATCTTTCTCTTTTACTTTTTAACTGTAGGTCACCCAGGCAAGTAGGCACACAGACCTGGTAGACTTTAATACCTGTCATCTGGTCTTTTAGACAAAACTCTTAGATCTTCACAGGATGTGTTAATGCAGAACCCGGATAAACATTGGGTATAAATACTCTAATTTGGTTTCCTTTATTGAATTGGGGTTGGACTCAGTGGCCCCTTACTACTCTATAATTCTCTGTTCATCATATTTCTGAAATCTAAACCTTCTTAAAAGATTAAACAGGCTAGAAACCAGGAGACTGAGAGTTCTAGTCCTGCCTTAGGCCTGAAAGCCGGCTGGGTGACCTTGGCCAGTCCCTCTCTCTCAGCCCAACCCACCTCACAGGGTTGCTGTTGTGGAGAAAATAGAAGGAGGAAGGAGTATTGGGTATGTTCCCTGCCTTGAGTTATTTATAAAAAAATAATAAAGGCAGGATAGAAAATAAATAAAATAAATTGCCTTTCAGCAAGTGGTTATATGGAATATCCACAAAATGAATTGTACTTTCATTTCTAGAGATTTGAAAATGCCACCAACATACCCAGTAAAATATCTCTTCTTGCCAGTTTTCTGAAAAAAGTTTTTTTTTAAAGGTCTCGTTCATTCCAAGGATTAGTTTATTTTGCTGCTAGAAAGAGAAGTTATTTTTCCACATAAGGTCCTAGTTACATTTAAGATTGGTCAAAGGGTTGCTTGATTTAACAGCAGTGGTGTTTATCATGGCATCCACAACCCCTGTATGATTCTGAAAGCGAGATCATATGTGTTGAAATTACCTTATTTATATATTATTCTTAATGTTTGAAAAGGGGGATGTGCACTCTTACCTCTCCCCAGGTATCCACTGGCCCTGAAAATACTCCAGTGCATATTTCAATAAACATGGCTATAGACTTCTTCAGAGAAGGGGAAGTCCCTAGATGGGCTGCAGGGAATTCATTTTTAAATTGTGACTAAACCAGAGGATTCAAAGCACCTAAGTTCACTTTTATATTGTAGCTGTCAGTCAGTTCTGGAGTTAAACAATATTCCTGGCGTCATTTAGATCGAAGCATGAAGCGTGATCTCTGTCAGTGTTTCTCAACCTCAGCAACTTTAAGCTGTGTGGACTTCAACTTCCAGAATTCTCCAGCTGGCTGGGGAATTCTGGGAGTTGAAGTCCACACGGCTTAAAGTTGCTGAGGTTGAGAAACACCAAACTATGTTATAGAGAAGAGGTATCAGATAGCGATAGGGGAATTACTACTCGGGAGGAAGAATATTAAGGCACCTTACCAGCGCTGCTGACTAATGCAAGAAGGAATGACTCAATTTATTTTACCTGTCATTCTGGCATTAAAGCTGTAAAATGTCCCCGTGCTTCTCTGGCACCCTTTGGTCCCTGTAGAAAAAGGACTGTAAACCCAACTTTTCCCTCTCAACATAGGCAAAGGCCATTAGTGAGACTTCCTTGAATTTCTGCCATGAAGGCTCATTCATGTAGTGTCACATTTTTACGGTAAGCAAGCCACAGAGTTCTGTGACAGAACATGATCACCCAGCTTTTCTGCTTAGGGAGCTCTCCATAAAACCTTTTTCTTTGTAACTTAACAACCTTATTTTTGTCCCGCATCCAAGAATGTGAAGAGTTGTTGCTTAGCATTTTGCATAGCAGCAGCTAAGCCACCACTAATGGTTACCAAGAAACAAGAGTTTGATCTTTAGGAAATATCATATTTATTTACATTTAATCAACGTGTATACCACCTCAGTCATGAAAGCAAATAATTGGGTTCCTTTTTGCTTAGGGGAAACACACACATGGGTGCCCTGTAAGAAGAATTTTAGGGGAGTGCCCCTAAAGACAGTCTTGCAGTACTTTGTGCCACAATTTCAATTTATTACAGCCCAAAGGCCCAAATACTTTATGCCACAAGCTTTTCCCACATCTGATCATGTGGGCTTTAGTTGCCCACCATTCGTGCTTCAATAAATGAGTTAACCAGGAAGGCATCACAAGAGTCTTATTTTGTTTGCTTGCTTATTTTTCAGGATGGATATAAACTATGATGCCAAAAAAAACCCCCCAACGTTCACTCCTAAATGCAAAATTCTCCCACTGAAATGATAAAGCGGCATAGCTAAAGCTGCTGTATTGTACCTTCAGCATATGGAATGTGTTACTGCAAGATGCTGTGATGGCCATGACCATGGATAGCTTAGGAAAGGATTCCAGATGAATATATGGCAAATAGTGTTTTCTGGGGTTGCTGGACATAGTAATAAAAGGGCACCCTCCTTGTGTTAGGCATATAGCACTGGTTTTCTCTGCTTGTGAAATTCCTGAGAGAGCTGCACTTTTAAAACATTTATTTTAAAATAAGTACCAAAACAACAAAAACCCTGCATCACCAACAGAGAAAAAAGATGAATAGTGATTATACAGTGAAAAAAGGAAACCTAGATATATTATAGTGACTAGGTAAACTAAACATGACAAAAGAAAAAAAACAGAAAAAATCCATGTCATAACTATAGAAAGAGGGACGCGGTGGCGCTGCGGGTTAAACCACTGAGCTGCTGAGCTTGCCGATTGGAAGGTCGGCGGTTTGAATCCGCGTGGCGGGGTGAGCGCCCGTTGCTCGTCCCAGCTCCTGCCAACCTAGCAGTTCGAAAACATGCAAATGTGAGTAGATTGATAGGTACCGCTTTGGCGGGCAGGTAACGGCGTTCTGTTTAGTCATGCCGGCCACATGACCACGGAAGTGTCTACGGACAAACGCCGGCTCTTCGGCTTTGAAACGGAGATGAGCACCGCCCCCTAGAGTCAGACACGACTGGACTTAATGTCAAGGGAAACCTTTACCTTTAACTATAGAAAACAATATAAAATTAATGCAATCCTTACATTTATTCTTCAATCTAGACCATATACCAATCTACAGTGTCATCTTCTAATTTGTAGAACACAGGAGATTTTTCACAACTAGATAACAAAGTAATTTCCTGGATCTTTTCCTTAAAATCAGGAAAATAAGTTTCTTTCCAGGTGCATCAAATTATCCTCTTTGCCATGCTCCAAGCCCTACAAAGCCAAAACTCTTGATGAGATGATGTAATCTGTATAAGAATATAAATCCTATATAAATATCAATCAATTTAATGAATAATTAAGGCTAACATCACACCAAGATCCTTAATTGTAATATTTCTTCCTAGCTGAAACATCTTCTTGATTAGCAGTAGTTAGCCAAACAGCAAACCAAAGGAACTGTAGATGTAGCTGATGTGGTAATTCCTATCTTCTGGTTCAGCACAGAGGCCTTAGTCCACCAGAATAGCATGATGAATTTCCATGTAAGTGGGTGTCATTTTGTTGAAGATACCAAGTTTGTTAGCATATTTTGCCATCCTTATTGTCTTATTATATGTGCTGTGAGACAGGAAGGTAAACATGTTTTCATAGAGTTAATGCCACATGCATTCTTTTCAGATGCACCTGTTGGTGTGGTGGTGGTGGTGTCGCCATAAGTGGAGTAGTTTAACATAAGAACATATGCTATGAAGTGCCTGAAGTTATAGCGGTGTTCTTGTTTTGAACGTCTTCTCCCTTTGGGTGGGCAGGCAGACAGACCAACAGACAGCCAGATACCATTTGAAGCATTTGTTGTTATTTTTGAATTTGAGGTTTTAATGGTTTACTATGGTAGATTCCAAAACAGAGTCTTTAGATTCCTAAAATAGAGTCCAGCTATCAGCTCCTTCACATTGAAAGCTTCATCTGTGTTTTTGGCAGGCTAAAAACTTTATCCAAAGTTTCTTTTGTCTCCAAACTTTGATTTCTTAGATAACATTTCAGAATTGATTTCCTTTGTAAGGGGTTTATTTTTAAAATGCATCCATAAGAAGTACAGCTAAAAGCACACTTGTACTCATTCATGTTCTTGAAGTGCAGTGGCTTAGCAGAGCCATATAGGAAGTGTATCCCAGTCCCCCTGGGTTTTTAAAGGGCTGTCACATGTGCGAAAAGCACTCATTGTTCTTCAGCAAGAGCTCTAATGGAATCTGGGCCTTCCGACGTCCTCGCTCGGTGCTGCTTGGCTCGGCAGTGGGAAGCGAGAGACAGTCTGGCTCCGTCAAGGAGTCTTTCAGTGGTGTCTGTGCCCTCCACGGTTCCAAAATCTCTGCCTGGCTTTTCCCACTGGACCATTCATTTATCAGGAAATGAAACTGGTTACAGAATTCCTTCTGTTGCCAAACCTCACTGACGAAATCTGGTTTGCTGTTAGCTTCAGAAATTACAGAGTGCATTCGCTGGCTCAGTCGTGCTCTGAAGTTCTCTTCTGACGGGCCTGAAAAGAAGCCCTGTTCTGTTGAGTTTGAGAGAGGAGCTTCAGCACGTTTGCCTCGATATTTACTCTCCAAATCTAAACAAAACTGGGGAAGTCATGCCCCTGACAGTTTTGACTCAGAAGCTGGGGGTGGGTGGGGGTGATTTCTTTGGTATTACAATGGAAGATGTTTCTTCCTTGAAACTGGAATGGTGTTGCCTGTTTGTACAGTCTTCTTAGCCAACCTGGGATTCTTTTGCTGCTCTAACTCAGTGGGCATGGGCTACCAAAGCAGGTTGTGCCATGAAACAGGTGATCTTGTTGATGCTAAAGCTAGATAGTGTGTTTAGTTAATATCTTGTAATAAAGGGCACCATCAGGGCAACTGCTAGTTAGGACAAGGGCTAAGAAGGCCAGCATGATTGATGTGTCATGCACATTCAATAGCTGTGGTTCTTTTCAACTCTGGGGTAGATGGAGGAAATAAAATGGGGTTCAAATTATTTTAGCCCGTGGATTCTGAGCCTGGTAACTCTGTTTGCAAAGATTGAAATTTTGAAAGGTTGCAATTTTGGTGCAATAAATGCTATAGAACCTTTGCTGAATCTTTGCAAGTATGGGGCTAGTTTGTCTGTAGGAAAACCAATAGATTTCCATGTAAAAGCTAAAATAAAATCATCAAAAATTATAAAACAATCCTTGTTTTACCAGTCATGAGTAGAAAAATTGCTTCCTAAAAAAATGAGGCAGGATGACCAGTTCTGGAAGCCATTTGTAATAGTGTGCATTACAGATCAAATCATTTGCTATCCGTTCTGGGTTAAGTACGTGCAAACAGTATTATTTGTGAATGGCACATATGTATAAATCAGAGCTTTTCCTGGAAAGCTATGCATGATTGGCAGCCCTGTAGGTTTGGAACCATTCATAATGTACATATATGTATGCATTTTGTCCTTCACGGTTCCAAGGGAAAGAGAAAGAGAAAGAAACCACACAGAGACACGCATGCATACATGATGCATCCCTAGATACAAGTGAAATGCTGGTTTCAACATCTGCAAACCATTCTATAGTGTGCGTAGCCTTTGTTTCAGGAGAAATTAGGCAAGCAGTATAAATATATTGTAAATGAAAAATAAAGGACTAGGAAACATTTTTGGATTTTATCACTTATTTGGCACTGAAGTCTATGTGCCAGAGAGCTCCAAATCTAAACCTCTTTCCTCAAAGTCTGGCATAAAATATAGTCTTGCCAACAGGGAATTGTTTCAGTGGCTTGATGTTCTAATGCAGCCCATGAGGTATAATGTTAACTACTTTTGTTACTTTCCAAAGAAATCCAAAACCTGTGTCCAGTATGAAGCTAATATACTGAAGTTAATATGCTGACTTTTGTCTTGGAAACTGCTTTCAAGATAATCACTGATGGAAGTGAGATAGATGGTAACAGAAGACAGGGCCTCCCATGCACTAGCCCCTTATTAGAACTCTTAAATCTTGTAGGCTATTATCTTTTAAGACAGACACACCAATGCACCTGGCATTCACTTGATTCATCCAACTACTGGAGTTTGCCATACTTCCTTGTTAAATATATATTCCCTGAGAAAGATAGCTTATCTTTTCTTAACTTATTTTTCTTGCAAGGTATCAGCTGCATTTGTATGCAGTGATAAGTCATATTTCCTTAGAATTTTCAACTATACAAGAACAATTATAAATGTTGGGGGGTTACTCAGTTCCTTTCATTTGAATCATCCTGTCAGCTGAAATGGCTTACCTGATGGCTTTGTGGGCAATTTATTGTTATGTGTGAATCAAAAACGACCTTATTCATCCATTAACACATCAGAGTAAGAAGCTGGATTTCTTCTTAAGAAGAGCACATCAGGAGTTCTTGAGTTGCATATGAGTTTCCCTGAGCTGCTCCTGCTGGAGGAAGAATTGAGCATGCTGTGCTCTTTCCCAAGTAACTCAGAATATGATTTACCATAGTTTCATAATGCATAATTCAACAAAAACAATAAACCAGGACCCCAGCATGCAGTGCAGTGATTAAAATGTGGAATTAGTTAGGGAAGCCCAGGTTTCAAGTCCACCTGCAGGTGTGGAAACTTACTGGGTGACATTAAACCAGTCACGCACTCAATCCAACCAAAATCGTAAGTCACGAGGATGAACGAAAAAGGGATGCCCACATAAGCCACCTTGAAATTTGGGAGAAGAAGCAGAGTTTCAGTCAAACAATGAAATTAGTTTCATTTTTAAAATGCAACTTCACTACTTTTATTTTAATCTACTCAGCATAAGTCCAGAAATGAATATATTCCAAAGCAATCTTTACAAACATATAGTCGTATTTATTTGCCTTGTCCTAGTTTAGAGGCTTAGTTTTGAAATAAATGTGCACTGAGCATTGGTCTTCCATAAAACAATTGGAATTCTGATTCCCTTTATAGTCCTAATTTGTTGCATTATCTCAACTATTTTTAACCTATTGTACACTCTTGTCGATGTTCATTTCTATTTTGTCTGCCTGCTATTCAGGGCATTGCTAACCAACTGTTCATAATTTCTTATAAATTGATTATAACCATTAATGTAGGGCTAAGATGTCATAATTTTAACTCTTATTTCATCAGTTTTATAATAGCTTGCATTAATCCCCATATTTTCCTTCCCTCAAAGAGCTTTATTTAGTTTTCATCTAGTCTTATGATCTGTTCCTGAAACCAAGCTATTTTACAGTCATGCTGAAGTTTTGGCTTGTTTATTTGGAATGACTCAGTGGAAAATTAAGGCTCTCGTAGCTCAACCTCTGCTCATGCACTTGAGTTCATCTCCCTAACATTTGCTTTTGCAGTTGGCTACTCTGTGACCCACTGAAGATGCTCAGCTGTCTTGTTTGCTGCTTCCTGTGATTTACAGAGGTCTCACAAGACCAGTCCTTGTCTGGTGCCAACTCTTGGCCTTGTTCAGTCTAGACCCTGTGGGGATAAAACCAGTTAAAATGAAGGCTAAATGAATGGTTCTGTCTTTCCAGGTAATCATCCATCATGGCATTGTTGAAAATAATCCAATATCATGTTTTCAAAGTTCTGGCTATTAAAAACAAATTTACATGCTTTTCTTCCGTATCTGAAGACAAAATAGTCCAGAGAGATGAGGCATTTTCTGAGAACGTACACAGAGGTCATATTGTCTTGGTCCAGCCCCGTTATCTCTCTACTTCCTCAAGCCAGAAAAATATAGGAGGCCTCGTTTTTGCTATAGATGAGGTAATTATTGCTAAATAGAGACCCTTTCATAATTATTACTAGTTCATAATTTCTATAAATCTCACTGTACATTTAACTTACTATCCTGAATAATGTTTGCACGATGATCCTGCAGGGCAGCACATGAATATTCTCATTTTAAATATAGCCAGTATTGTAAGTTCTTAAAGGCAAGTGATTTTTAAAGATGAATTTCAAACAAATATATTTCCTTCCCTATCACTGTTACCTGTGTTTTCTGAATTTATTATCATCTCTAGAATAAAGAAAAGAGGTGGACTTGAACATGGCAAGGGTGGTCCACAGAGGAGACAAGATTGTTTTTTTAAAAAAAGAAAAAGAAGAAAAACCATTTTAAGTATTCTTAAATTCCTAGCTCAGTCTTACATAATCACAGGAACATCATTGGTCTGACATTTTCCCATATGGGAAGACATGCAGCAAGTTTAAGCACATAGACTATTCTGCACACTATAAAAAAGGCTCAACCTATTGAAAATTTGAAAGAGTTGATTCTCCAAGCCTGGGTTTATTAAGAACATAGTTTTGATCATACATTGATTCAAAGAAAATGATGGGAGTAAAGCAGTAATAATGTAGTATTATATTATATGCAGAGTGAAAAGTAAACGTACAATAGCAGAAATCGTGGGAGGACATTTAGTATTGTTCAGGTTTGCAATCACCTTTGCAAAATTGTTAAAGATAACTGCATGTAGTTTGGGTTTTGTGTAGATAATAACTCAAATCCATAACTTTCTCAGAGTTCTGCCTCTGTTCCCTATCGTCTGGTATTTCTAACCATGTTTCCTTTATGGTGCAAGAATCAGAAAGCTCTATGGATTTGGTGCACATGGCAATTTCTCCAAAAGGATTAGTTAGATTGATTAAGCTAGATTCTAGTTGCTATGACATCCCTCCTTGAACATACCCAGATGAGGCAAAAAAAAAAAAAGAGATCTCTTCTTTGCAGGCCTTTAATTACAAATTTCTGCCTTAGAAGAAAGAAAAAAGGCATCTTCGTTCCTCAGGTGTCAGTATTTAAAAGAGCAGGGTTTCCTGTCTAGGTGATGTAGTCCGTAGATCCTTGTTAAAACTGAGTCACATACACAAAATTATTTATCCTTTTATAGCTTAAAAAGGGTGGGTTGATGCTTTCTTTAAGCACGAAGAAACTCAAGAAATTAAGTTAGTTGCACAAAGGTTTAGAACAAGAGATCTACAGATTTGACTAGCCTTTATTTCTGCTTGGAAGTCATTGGCAGATGCTGAAGAATTTGGGAAAAAGAAGCAGCAGATCTCATCCCATCTGATTTTGGACAAGAGAGAAGCAAGATAGATTTCTTACCATTCTGTCTGCTCTAAATTGCAGTGCAACCATGAGCTGCTGAGTTCCATAATCTTGGATTTCTGGAGGCTTAACAGGGTTGCAATGTCCCAATCTTTTAACTGATTAAAAAGGGGATTCTAATTATTCAGGCAACAGGTTTTAAGAACAATTTTATTAATTTTTAGCAGAAGCTCTTACAAAAACTGGAGAAGTTGGTTATAAACTTTAAAGAAGCAGTACCTGTTCCCTCTCAAGGCAGATTCCTCTTAAGTTATATTTGCTATAACTCCCACAGATGCATTATCTGAAAACAAATGATAGTGCTTTTTCTGTATCTTAACTACTGTTTATTGATATCTAGATTGGCTTGATTAAATGATTATTATCTAGGAGTTATTTATTCAGTCAATAGGGTTGATTATGGGCCATAGGGGGAATCCATTTGCAAACCTGAATCCTCCAGATTAGGAAAGGCAATGCAAGAGAAAACCTGAGACTGTAGGGCTATAAAGGAAAGTTTCAACTAGCTAGATACGTTATATGAAGTTGGGAAGATCTAAGATGGGTTTGTTAGTCTTTGACAGAATTATTGCCACAGAAACGGTACCTATGGATTAATTAGTGGAACACAACTCAGTTGACAATAGCACATCACTTGGTATGTGTATAGTGGATTTTTGCTGCCCCGGTTTGCCTAGCCTTCCCTAGTGATTATTCCACCTTCCTCAAGTTTAAGTGAGAGTGTACCACCCAAGTCTGTTGGGAAGAGAGTCCCCAATCTCAAGAGCAGAATTACATGCAAGTTACAGACAGCAGATGATCGCATCATTCATGAAGGTAGCCTCTGTCCCATTTGCTACCATGATGTGGGATTCATGGTCACATGGCTGAATAATAGGAGGTGTGCCTCACTGAATGCCTAAATCTGTGGGGTACTGGTTTAAAGTAGCAGTTCAGTTAAGAGACACCTTAGCAGTCATCTCCTGATATAACAGGCCCCATGGACCACACATCTCTATACATACTTGCAAATGCATACACACGCTAAAAAAAATGAGTGTCATAAAATGTAGGACTACAACTTTGAATAAAATTATATTATTTTAATTTAAGCAAGACATGTTTGTGTTTTTAAACTGTAACATCTGTTCAGTTGTATGAGATATATAGCATTTTCTTAGAAGTCAACATTCTTTTGGAAGGAGCAGGGGACAGTTTGTTCTGACGTTGCCCTGGACGGAGGCTGGAAGTAGAGGTCAGGAGACAAATGCATCGAGTCATTGCTGAATTTTATAAACTCTTGGGACTTCTCCCAATTCTGTTTTGAAATTTGCATGTCTGTGCTGTTGCATCCCTAGACTTCTCTGAACCAATGTGTAAATAGGCTCTGAATCAAACTCTAGCGTATTCTTCTCTGAAGAAAATGGGTCAGGCAGAGATTATCATCCTCTTTCCACTGCTAGGAAAAGGAGAGAAGATGAAGTTCTTCAGAGTTCATCATTACTTCAGTCTTGTTGGCATTCAGTTTTGTTCTGACTTGGCCACATCAGGTCCCCTTTCATGGCCAGACGCTGAGTCATCGCAGAGGCTGCAAGACGTGGGTCATACAGAAACTCAGGAGACAACTCTTTGTCATTGGGGCACTTGATGGGAGCTTATTCAAAGCAGCTCCAGCATCTTTCCTAACAGCCTCAAATCCATGCTTTTCTAAGTGGGGTGGGTAGGTGGCTGTCCCAACTGTCATGCCACTCTGGGGCATCCTTTCTAACAAGAGGCTCTATCTTTGAGGGGCTTAATTCAGATATCATGCCAAACTGTGTTATGTGCATCCCATAGTTAAGAGCAGACATGATGATTTGAGCTGTCAAGCATATATTTTAACACTCTGTCTATGCATTGAATTCCTACCTGATTGGCATTAGTATATAATGAAGGTCAGTGCTACAAGTGTTCTCATAATCCATACGGTCCTTATAGCAGGCATCCTTCTGTGGCTAATTGGCTGAGCTGACATGGATGGTGCCTAGTCAGCTGGATATGAATATTTTAAACAATTAAAAACATGCTCAGATGAAATGTTCAGTTCCTAAAGAAACTAAACTGGTCTGCAGTCTAGCTTTGGCAAGTGAGGGAAACATCCTTGGTTTGGCTCAGATTAAAAGCTACGCAGAGGACTATAATGACTAAGAAGAGATCTTGGCAACCAAGAGGCAGGGAGACAGGAACTGGAAGTATATGAAATAGATGTCTTATTTTGGTTGAGGAGTCTGAAGGAAAAAGGTCTGGAAAATGAGATGTGTAGGAAAAGGGTATTGGAAATGGCAAGTTGATAATTGTAAGGGGTTGCAAGGGAGAATATTATTTGTAAAGCAGTGCAAGAGTGGCAGGTCAAAAGGCAGGATTACAAAAAGTGAGACAGAATAGACTACTGTTTCTCAACTTTGGCAACTTTCAGATGTGTGGACTTCAATTCCCAGAATTCCCCAGCCAGCAAAGCAGAGCTTCTCAGTTCAGGAATGGGCACAATTGGTGCACAACACAAAGCTGTGTGAAAGGCTTCCTGGTCACAGCTGCCACCCATTCCTCAAACAGGAACCATGAGAACCCCCAAGTTGTGCATTGGTTCTATCTGTGCAGTGCAACCCCATTCTGAACAAGAGAGAGGGAATCCCCAGAACCGGGGGGGCTCTAAAACCCAGATCCCCACTCAGTGTTGCTGGGGTCGAATTGAAGTCTGTTCTTCCCCATCCAGATCCCCACAGCCTCCAGGCACAGACAGAAACTTCATGGAATCACTGGGGTGGCCAGAGTAGAGATATAAAGCTGGGCATCATCAGCATACCGATGATACCTCACCCCATGTCATTGGATGATCTTACCCAGGGGCTTCATGTAGACGTTAAAACAGGAGTGAGGAGAGCACCAAACCCTGCAGGACCCCACAAATCAGGGGTCGTGGGCTTGATATCTCCCCTCCCCTCTTTAACACTAGCTGGAACCAGCCCCGAAGTTTGATAAATGGGGAGCTTGAACCTTGGCAGCAAAATTACGTTGATTGAAACTTCTGCTGCCACCACAACCCTGTGACTTGCCTGAGGACCCAGTAGCAGTTTATGGGAGCTGAATTTCACATCCTGAGGTCTACATTCAGCCAACGTTTGAGTTGCAAGTTTTGGTCAAAGACGTGATGAGCAGCACTTGAGCTATTTCATCAATTCTCCTCAGGTTACCCAATTGTCATCCTAATGCGTCAAGATCCCCAGTGCCAGAAAGTCATTGGAATAGAAAGTTGGGTGGATGAAGGCAGCCTCTCTTATCTCGCTTTCAGTAGGTCACTATGGGAGATAATGAGAGAAGAACAAACCCCACATGGAGACTTGCTAGCATCCCATGACTCTGGAAAGATGCAGCAATGTTAAAATAACAAAACACACCCAACCCGGCCCGTAAGGCATGCTTTTCCTCCATCGCTATCTGCCTGTTGTTTCGGTTTGCTTTGCTTTGCTTTGCTTGCTCTCTCAGAAAAACGAACTCCCAAAGACTTTGCTCTTGTTAGACAGTCTCATTTCTCTGAACAGAAATGCATGTTTGATTTTTCACCGAGCTTGACGTCTGCCCTTCTGAACCCAGGCAGCAATTCCCTGTTTGCTTCTGGGACCTTCAGTTACTTAAGAAGTGAAGTGGGTCAGCCAGCCACGTACATTTTCCAATACACAAAGATTACGGAGCCAAAGGTCTGCTGCCTCTGTCGGGGCGTTAGTCAGCATGTCCTGAACTAAGACAGATAAGGACCCACTTCCTAGGCTGCCCTGATCAGAAAGTTAACAGCTGGTGACACTAAGTCTGTCTCTTGTTTCTTAAGTCATTGTTATCATCTTGTAATATTTACAGGTCTGGCTTGCTCAGATTAAAACGTCCAAAATCAAGAACGCCTCCCTTTGCAAACTTTTGCAACGGCTTGCCCCAGACGTTGGCTTTGGGGAGGGTCTTTGCTCAAGCAGAATGGGGGAGGTCGTGAGGAGCTTGGTACAGCCTTCAGGCGGCTTACACAAGGGGAGGGAGAGGCCCACTTTGGCTTCGGTGGTGCCAAGGCTGCAGCCAAAATGGGTCCCCGAGAATCCTTTCTTCTGCAGTAAATCTGGGAGGGAGGGAGAGAGTGGGTAGGGCAGGAGTTTCCTCTGGCAGATCAAGGCAGAGAGGGGGTGACACAGGCTGCATGTGGTCTTTATGGGTGCTGATGAGGGTGCCAGGTGTGACCTTTCCCCGTCTTGCCCAGAGCCCCATCGGCAGTGGCTCGCTGGGCCCTTTGCTGTGATGTTCCCTGGAGAAAGCGTGTCTGGAGTCTCTCCGTCAGAGAAAGCTTGCACGCTGACTCACGGGCCACTCCTTTAGGCACCCTCCACATGAAAAGGACTTTTTAATGCAGCCCAAAAACAGAAGCTATTTTTAAATGAGAAAAGAGCCTTTCAGCTTTCAGAAGACATGTTTGCTTAATCTCTGAAGTGTAAATGTGGTGAAACGGAGAACAGTCCCTGGTGCGCTCAGCCCCGGAATTGGTTTGGGCACACATTCTACCGGCCAGTGCTCTTCATGTGGCTGGGCTCCGTCTCTCGGCCTTGACGTGGGACTTGGAGATGCACGCGGTGGCATTGGAGGGAGGGGGAATGGAGGCTGGAAGCAGGGGGCAAGAGAGGAGGGGCTCAGCAAGGCTCAGTTCCCTTTTGAAGCTGTGATTTGAAAGTAGGTTACGTTACACCGTACTGAGCCGCAGACAGCATCTCTGCCGGGCCCGGGCACATCACCGTTGCACAAGGTGCTTTCTTGTTTTCTGCCACTAAAAATTGATCCGTGCTCAGAGGCCAGGGCTACTTTTTCTCAGACCGCGTAACTCATTCTCAGCATTGCGGTAAGACTGTGGCCACGCTTCATTTCATCCCTTTCTTATTGAACGTTGAGTCCCCACATTGGGGCAAGTGACAGAATAGGCTTGATTTCATTTTGCTCCCTGCAAAAGTCTCTTTCCAAAGCTCATTCAGACCTCTGAGGAGACCGGTCTTTCCCTTATGGGGTGGGGATGACGATGAAAAGAGGTTTGTTTACTTGCTTGCATGTATGCATGTTTAGTTACAGAGTTCCCAAGCCGCTTTGCATTATTTCTTTCCAACTTCCCACTGGGTTAGAAAGAATAAAGAAAACAGCCCAAAGAACTCCAGAATCTTGTCGAACTGGGTGAATGATTAATAACGATACGGCAAGTTTGGTTAAACAGGTAAATATAAAATAGCACATGCAGCAGCGCAAAACTGCAATGCAAAGTTCAGGCAAAATGTTGATGCAGTATGGTACAGCTGTGAAAAAATAAGAATCAAACAACAGCTGCCGGGATCATGGTGCCTTTCCGTTGGCAATATTATGTTCAGTTCCCTTTGTCGCACCTCAGAAACAAGTAAGTGAGAGATGGAAGAGGTGCAGAAAATGATTAGCTCACATATGAGAGAAGGTTATAACTTTGGGGTTCTTTTAGCTGAGAAAAGGGTTGGTTTTAAAAACAGAAATGATCAAAGTATATAAAAGAAAGATACATGGTTTTATGGAGAAAGTGGATTAGAGAAAAAACTTCCCTTATTTTCACAGTATTCAAGACGGGAGATGCAGTGAAGCCTGTAGTACTGCAATTTAGAGGGCACTAAAAGGGGAAATCAAACACATTTGAGTAAGAGAAGGCTATTATTGAGCATTAGATTAGATAAATCTCCCGGATAAGAGGAGGGAGGGAGGGGGTGCCTGCACGTAATTTTATCCACTAGGCAAGCAAAGAACTAATTACATGAAGAAGCATTCTCAAGTTGATACCCTGCACTGGAAGGAGGTTTTCTTTGTTGTGTTCCTGAGTTTCCAAAAAATTTTATCTTGCTTCATTTATTAGTCTTTTGGTTTTTTACCCACAAGAGCAAAATCATAACCACACAAAGAAACGTTGACAGCAGAATCAAAGCACAGAACATCCTCCGCATTTTCCCTGTTTGTTTTCCACCGAGCAACTGTTAAAAGTAAGAGGTCCTGCTGCTCTGAAGGAAAAATGAATGTCAAATGTTTTGTGTGAACTTCTTGGGGGTGAAGCTGGGGTTGGGGGCGGGGGTCCAGAATCATTGCATCAGAGATGTTTTAATTGATTTCTGTGTCAGTCTTGAAGTGCAAAAATAATTGTAGGTGGGCCTGTTGAACTTTAGACAGCATTTTTTCCTAAAAGAAGAGTATACCTTATATAAATATAAAAAACAGTCTATTACTGTTGGTCTTCATCTGTGTACCTGGAGATCTATGCATGCCCAGACTGTTACATTTTCCAACAAATAAGGATTGTTTACCTGCACAGTTATCACACAGACTTCTGCATGTGCACAAAAACCACTGGATTATGTTGATAAATGTCAGTCTTGCAAAGACAATTTTGGGTTGGGAAATGCCCACGTTTTGCTTTCAAGCAGTTTATGCGGGATTTATGGTAGTTTATCGGAACCCATTTGGTGCAGTGGTTAAAGACAGTGGCCTAGAAACTGGGAGACCATGAGTTCTGGTCCTGCCTTAGGTTGATCTTGGGACCAGCCATCTGGGTGACCTTGGGCCAGTCCCTCTCTCTCAGCCCCAGGAAGAAGAAGGCAATGGGAAACCACTTCCAAAAAATCTTGCCAAGAAAACTGCAGGGACCTGTCCAGGCAGTCACCAGGAGTCAAGACTGACTCAAAGGCACAATAATGCCATTTGTAAAACAAACTAAATACTTGAAGAAAGCAGAAAGTGGTCTAGATGATAATACCTAAAATCTGGCTGTATAGTTTTGTAAGGGTTTGTAAGAGTTTGTATGATCCATATAAGGCATTTTATTTTGAATGAGACAGTGAATCTACACAGCATTGTACCCTTTATTATCCTCTGGTACCTGAGATGCTTTTTTCCTAGAGATGCCAAGGTTCAGGGCATTTTAGCACCAATCTCACAGTGCAGGGCTTTCATAAGAATCACTTATCTAAGTCAAGGCACTGATCTTTATTCGCTGTATAAAGTGTTGGCATTTCTATGAAGAAACAGTGAGTAAAAAAAAAAGAGGATGTTTTTGCTGAGAAAGCTTAAGCTGCTCTTCCACACAAATCCCTCACAAGGGAGCATTTGATTTTGGTTTCATGTCAATAAAAGTTGTCCCCAGCAGTTCCCTGATAGATTCCTCTCCCTTTGTGTGATAGGATGGGATGACATGTGCAGTGGCTCAGTTTTTCATTACAGGAAAATGCAGCTCTTCAGATTACTGTGTTTTCAATTTTTAATTCCCCAAAATAAAAAAAACAAAAAAAAAACCCCACAAAGGGATTATATTTATCTTCCAGAGCAGTCAATCACTTTGTGTGCTTAATGGGGTCACAAATGCTTCAGCGAGGTTGGGCACTAAACCCCACATTTATGCCTTTTTTGTCAGTAATTTATTGCTTATTTGTTTATTGGTATCCTGTCACTTTCCTCAGCTGTTTCTCCAAATACCTCCCTTGAGACGGAGGCCTCCTCAACATTTTTTGTCACATAGCATAACCATTCTTTGCTGGCATAAACCCATAACAAAATTGTTTTAATTCCCTCCCAAAAATGACAAAGCATCAGTTTATTTCCCAGCGTTGCCCCCATCCTGTGCCATAGACCCGGAGCATCCAAAACCTCTTCCTCATTTCCCACACGGCATGTTCTTTTGTCTGTGTCACGTAAATGCACAGTTCTTCTTTTCCTATTTTTGCTATGAAGTTTTTCTCTATTATCTATTTACATCCCTTCTTTTTTAGGGTTTCCCATTCAGAGCATCACTGAATACTGTGCATTATAAAGCATATGGGCATTCTTTTGCTGATAGAAGTAGAAGTAGATCTAATAAATGGATTTATTTCTCTATTTTATGCAAGTCTTCCTTTGGAGGTAATTAAAATGTATCTATGTATCTGTTTGCCTGCATTTGCATCAGGCTTATTCATACGACTTTACACAACTACCAAAATATGAAACTAAACCATACACAAAATTACTGTAAAATAATTCTTATTAAATATAACTATTAAATAATGTTAGCATTCAAGAAATACTGTTTATTGTTCAGTTTACTGCTGGCCCTGTAGAAATGAAATTAGGATATTAATATCCTGATCGCTTTCAGGCTATCCTGTTCTTTTTCATCCAATTTGGAAAGGAATGTAGCATCTCAATATGGACAGGATCCAGTCAAAATAATAAAACACTTCCAAGTGCTATTGGATTCCGTGGGAAAATGGGAAGCTCATGTGTGTTCACTTTCCCCACTGAAATAAATGAACTGAAAACATGTTCAGCTTTTCCATAAGAAACCTGGTCTTGTCCCTTTCTCTTCAAAACTGTGTTCTATGTGGATTAGTCCCACATAAGTGTGCCCTGAATTGCAGGCTTGGTGGGCTGTCACCTTACGCAATTCTTATTTTGTTCTGTAATACCAGCCTAGGAGCAATATACTGAACTTCATTTGGTTAGCAGGTTAACTTTTATTTGTAGCCCAGGTAACTTGGTAATGGCCTATCTGACCTCTTGAAAGTTCAGTCCCAATACATAATTTATATGGCACATTGTAAAAATAAAAAAGCAGATTTACAAGAACAAGTTGGTAACAGTAAACTCCTTTCCAAGTGTTTCATGTCTGTAACTTGACTTATATAACTGAGGCTTCCCCATGGCTATGAATTTTGTTGTTTATTCGTTTAGTCGCTTCCGACTCTTTGTGACTTCATGGACCAGCCCACGCCAGAGCTTCCTGTCGGTTGTCAACACCCCCAGCTCCCCCAGGGACGAGTCCGTCACCTCTAGAATATCATCTATCCATCTTGCCCTTGGTCAGCCCCTCTTCCTTTTGCCTTCCACTCTCCCTAGCATCAGCACCTTCTCCAGGCTGTCCTGTCTTCTCATTATGTGGCCAAAGTATTTCAGTTTTTCCTTTAATATCATTCCCTCAAGTGAGCAGTCTGGCTATTTCCTGGAGGATGGACTGGTTTGATCTTCTTACAGTCCAAGAAGAGGCACTCTCAGAATTTTCCTCCAACACCACAGTTCCAAAGCATCTATCTTCCTTCCCTCAGCCTTCCTTATGGTCCAGCTCTCGCAGCCATATGTTACTACAGGGAACACCATTGCTTTAACTATGCAGACCTTTGTTGTCAGTGTGATGTCTCTGCTCTTAAGTATTTTATCGAGATTTGTCATTGCTCTTCTCCCAAGGATTAAGCGTCTTCCGATTTCCTGACTGCAGTCAGCATCTGCAATAATCTTCGCACCTAGAAATACAAAGTCTTTGACTGCTTCTACATTTTCTCCCTCTATTTGCCAGTTATCACTCAAGCTGGTTGCCATAATCTTGGTTTTTTTGAGGTTTAGCTGCAAGCCAGCTTTTGCACTTTCTTCTTTCACCTTCATCATAAGGCTCCTCAGTTCCTCTTCGCTTTCAGCCATCAAAGTGGTATCATCTGCATATCTGAGATTGTCTATGAATATGAATATATGAATATGAATGAGATTGTCTATGAATATCTGAGATGGCTATGAATAGTTACATTATATTATCTAATATTAATTTCTAAAATCTACAAAAGGATTTGGCTTACATGTTGAATGAGAGTGGAAATTACCTACCATATTTCTCCTTCCTTTATTTATAATATTTCTTGGGATTGGGGTCAATCGCCTTTCTGCTGTATATGAATGTTTTCCCCCTGGATTTTATATTAGCCTATAGGTTTTTATAAATTGTCATAATACATATCATTCTAATAGAAGAGAATATATGTAGCTCAGGGTTGAACTGTGGAATACTTGTTTGCTTGCAGACGTTTCATTACCCAACTAGGTAACATCATCAGTGCTGGTGAGTGTGGGGTTTGCTCCTGTTAATGTACAGTCGCTTGCCCTGCCAGTGTCGGTGGGGTGTGGTTTTCTCCTTGGTAGTTCCTTGATTATGTAAGTATAATTATATAATTATAATAAACAGGTGGTATTCCTCAACCGAACTAGGAGGTGGGGGGGGGTTTTTTTGAGCTTCGTATATTTTCATGTATCTGTCATGATATGGTTCGTCCATTTTTAGCAAAGATGTACCCAGAATAGTTAAACTCTATAAAGCAATGGCCCAGTTGAAAAACCAGACTTCGGTTAAGCATATATGGCCAGTGGCCTGTTGGTGTTCCTGGGAGAATGGTCCCAAGTCTGGGTAAGGAATTCCTAGGGTGCTATATAGCATTAGACCCATGTTACTTCAACTCTCTTGCATCCAGGAATTGTGATCATGTGGTCTCCTGTGTCGTGCTTCAGTTAACAGAACAATGGACTTGGGAGTTCTTCGTTCATGTCACTGCTCAGCCAGAATCCAGCCTTTTCTCACTTTGCTGCATGGGAATTCCATGCAGTCCCAGCCTATTTAGCTGGAAGATGCCAGCTTGGGAAGGCTGACATCGTCAGTCAATCAATCAATCAATCAATCAAACAAACAATCTTAATGAAATTAGATACTGACTGTACTGTAGATGTTAAAATTCCCATGAATATTTTGACTGGGTATGGTAGATTCGCCAATAACTATGCCATAAATCAATAACAAAGAGCAGCAGCTGAAGGGTGTGCTGGAGCGAGGGGGTTGATCTTTGCTAAATTTCCAGATTGCCAGAGAGCCCTAGGAAAGTTCCTTCGCACAAGGAGTTTTACTGTCTGTGGAATCTTTCTCCTGCTTCTACATAAAGCCAGCAACCCCTTAAATGAGAAAACCCTGGAAACTGTTCCCGAAAGAAAACAGTGGTGGGCTCCATTACTAGCTTTCCGACAAGCCTCAGTCACTGTTTCCTTGTACCCTCAATCATAATGAGCTACGCAACAGTGAGTCTGGAGATAGAGCAGCAAAAAAAGTAGTTATGGAAATCCATGTTTAACTCCAGTGAGTCTGTAGCATAAATCGTGGAGGGGGGTGGGGCAGGGAGGGAGTTCCTCTTTTTCTGGTCTTCTGCTTTAGCATTGAGTCTGGAGTGCGAATCGTTCCTTTGCGTATCAGCAGCTCCAGTTTTGTCATGCAGTATCTGTAATGTGGCTGCTCTTGTTAGCCGAAATAGGCAAAGAGGTGAGAACCATTTGGAACACAAACAGAACTCTTCTGCCAAAATAAAATAAAATAAAATTATTTGGAGGCCCAGAAGGCTAACCATCCTAGGCTTAGGAAGTTGATAGCATATTGGCATACAGGAGGAGAGGAGATAAACAAATGAAATGGACAAATGTTTCTTCGAAGAAATACGCCATAATGGCTTTCCACTGCTTTCCTTAACAGTTGGAGTAACTCACAGAATGCACAGCAAATTCTGCAGGCAGCCAAAGCACCCGGTGTTCTTCACAGATGACAGAGCTGCTTTTCTCAAACCAGAGTTTTCAGTTCATGTATCCCAGCACGATTTCTTCTGGCTGACATCTAGGGGAATTTCCACTTTCTAGGAGCCATATTTATCAGGAGCTGGCGTACCAATGTGGTGTGCCCTAAGGATATACTAGGAGCAGGAATTGTAAACTACTTAAAGGAAGATTTGGAGGGGGGGGGTATGGTATGTCTGTATAAGGGACGGGTGGCCATGAGCCTGGTTCTTTAAATTCATTTAGCATTCAGATTATAATGAGTTGCATAGCTTGCCTGCAGATGAAAGTGGATAGATCCTGCTTTGCCTTGTAAATTTCCACTGCTCTGCTTCGTCTCTCTTGACTATGAGTTTTTCCATGGTTGATGTCTCGTCTTTTAAGTCCAAAAAAGGCATAAAGATATTATCAGACAGGCATGGCTGCATACCATGCGGACACTTCAACCGAAACATCTCCCTGTTTTTGTGGAGGCGACTCTCTGTCGAAGGTGGGGGGTGGGGGGAGGAAAGTGGTACAAATACTGCTTGTGAATCCTACAGTGGGGGAGGAAAGTACTTATAAAGTTCAGTAGGATATCCAGATTAACTAATATTCTTGAAACGAGAATGGCACAACCATTCCAGAAAATCTGAACCATTGAATAACACTCCCTCCCCTCATTAAAAGAAGCCTGCTATTTCCAGAAATTCAAATATATGGCTATTGAATGGTTTTGCCCAAATCATTCAAAATAAATAAAAATTACAGCTTTTTCCAGCACACATAAGTTTTCCCTTTCTGTACCTTATTTCCTTCTGAATATCCTAAAAAAAAAAAAAAAAAAAAAAGTGCAGACTAGTCCTTGGTAAAGCAGCCATGAAGGCCTTGGAATAGATATTCAGATGCCGTGATGTGTCTATACCTATAAAGATCAGAATCGTGCAAGCCACAATATTCCCTGTGACACTCTATTGAAGTGAAAGTTGGACTTCAAAGCAGCAAGATAGGAAGAGTATTGACACTTTTGAACTTTGGTGTTGGAGAAGACTCCTGAGAATACCGTGGACAGCCAAGAAAACAAACCAATGGATCATTGAACAAATCAACCCAGAGTTCCTATTCGAGGCACAAATGACCAGGCTTAAATTATCCTACTTTGGACACATTATGCAAAGACCCAGCTCTCTGGAGAAGGCTCTGATGATGGGAAAGGGAAGAAGAGGGTGGATGGACACATTTACAGTCGCAATGGGAGGCACCACTGGAAGATCTAAAAGACCAGGTTAGGGACAAATTGTCATGGAGAATATCTATGTGGCTGCTAAGGGTCGACAATTATTTGATGGCATGTAATCAACCAAAAAATCCTTATATCAATGAACCAGAACTCTAGGTTGTCCTGGAATTAATTGCAGAGAGGTATTAAGATTTCACAATGGCTGAAAAAGGACTTTAATTGTTCAGTGTAAGAGGGACCTTCATAGTGGATCAGATCGAATACCAAAATTAACTGAATTGTAGATTCTGCAGAACAGAGAGCAGTGACCCCTTGACAAAGCTTCTCCGTAGGTCAGGAAAAACAAATGGGTTTGCAAATTAGTCTTCGTAACATTCACCTAGAAGTGTTTGTCATGAAGATATAAGAGAAAGGCTTATTATTTTACCCATCAGCTATATATTCACATGAGACTGGTAGCGGAATGGTGCCCACTATTCTAGCAGAACAGTGAGATGATCCTTGTGCATATACTGCTAATCAGATTGAGGACCCTCCAAATCTGCAATCTAAACGGTACGTAAGGGACCTGAAATTTAGGTAGTCTACGTTTTTCATGTTTCACCATATTATACGTTGTCACTGTCTTCCATTCTGGCCCTAGGTTAACTTGCCAGGAGTGTTGTGGGGAGGGGGAAGAGAAGTAAGCTGCTGACTCCCAATGCTATTTCTCCTTTTCATGTGAGTGGAGTGGCAAATGTCCTAAAACAGGCGTCTAGAATCAATAATGAACCAGATGGTGCTGGCAAACAGAAACTTGTTAGAGCCAAGGCAGATGTGTTGATGGTTCATGACTCAAGAGATCGGGGTGTTGAGTTCAGCGAGGTTGCGGTGAAATTACTAGACCTTGCTATCTACACCCAGGTGTACCTATCATTGACTACTGTACCTTCTGCATCTCCTGCTAGGAAACAGTAGCCCTATCACAATTAGGTAGGCCCAGCATTCATAGGGCAAGGCAGACTTTAAAGGGATAGCATGGTTTTAAGTTGTTTACGAGGCAGAGAAGACTAGGCTGACATGGAGAATTGCTCCAACGTTATACTGCCTTTCAGATAGGACGTTAAATACCTGAAGCTTTGAGCCTCCCCACTTGCCACTCCCAAATAGCTCAGTCTTGGTTCAGTTGCTTCTTTGTGCAGCCCAGCTCTCCTCCTTGCATTCTGATCCTCACATGGGGCAAGTAGCATTCCCATGGGCTAGATGGAGGAGGCTTCAGATGAAGGTCTGAATCAAAAGAGTCCTTCTTTTGGGGGAGATGGGCGGTAATTAAATTTGAATAATAAGTAAAAAATAAGGGCAAGAAGTAATGGGTCCTCACACCTTCTCACCATTGGTGCTAGAACCAGTATGCCCTAGGTCTAGCTGCCTGAGTGGTCGTCCTCTGAGTGGTCTTCCACTTCAGCCAAGTAGAGGAATTTGGCCACCTCTGAATAGTTCTTCCCAGTGCTTAAATTTGATTGGTGCCCATCAAATTTAACCATTCATTGTCTAAAGTTCTAGAGTTTGAATAGTTTAGACTGAAATTGCCTAGAGCCACATGGGTTGATCCAGGCTCTGCTTCCACCTTTAAAGATTAAAGCGGTGGCTGCTGGAGACAAGGCATTCTCAGTCATGGCACCCAGATGGTGCAGAGATATGGGGGGCGGGGGGCATCATTTGTTGAGTTAAACAGTGCTGAGTAGTGTGGCAATGAATACCAGCTGCGGCTTCTTCAATCTGCTACTGCCGTTTTATTTAAAGTTAGTTTCGTTTTTCTCTTAATATGTCTGAATTTCTTATTATTGAAATGTTACCATCGTTCCTTTGAGACTACTTTTGCAGAAACAAAACTCCACTGTAAAAATGGAAGTGGTCTTTCACAGAAGCTATAATCAAATTCAGTGTTTCTCAACCTTGGCCACTTTAAGATGGATGGACTTCAACTCCCAGAATTCCTCAACCAGTGTGGCTGGCTGGGGAATTCTGGGAGTCGAAGTCCACTCATCTTAAAGTGGCCAAGGTTGAGAAACACTGATCTAACCTTTAACACACCCCAGTGGCATTTTGATTCTAAGCCACATCAAATCAGCCTTCTCCAACCCAAGGCACTGCAAAAATTGGCTGGGATGTCAGCTCCCAGAATTCTTAGCCATCCAGGCTGGAGTCATTACCAGCCGATCTGGAAGGCCCCAGGTTACAGAAGTCTTCATTAAACCTTATGGAGCAAAGCCATATGTGATTTTCTCTTACTAATTTTGAGATTTTTCTCTTTTTTTAAAAAAATACTTTTTTTTCTAAATGCACTAAAGCAGGGAAGCAATGTCTGTCTCTACAATGCATCTGTTTGCAGAAACTTCCTGTGGTTGTGCATCCGATCACAATCTTGATGGCTCAGACAGTCTGGTAAACTTTGGACCCGTCTCGCTGCGTGTCCCAACCACCGGCTCAGACATCTGAGACAGGGGAAATCTCTGTGGTTGATTAAAGGAGTAATAATATTACGAAGGCCTGGGACCTAGGCTGGCCTAGATTTGTTGGATCAAAAGTACTTTTGACTCACGTGCATGACAGCAAATATGCAGAAGAGTTTCAATTTGGAAAGAATATGTTATATTGATTGCTTCTTTGATGTTTAGGCTATACTGTTTTAATGAAGAAGCAGCTGTTTTTGCTGATTTCTCTTGTCCAAGAAGATCTCCTAATGATGAACTGTAATCCTGTACATTTGCCAAAGGTTTGTGGCACCCTAGATCAGAGGTGCCCAAGGTCCATCAGCTTGAGGATTTTGCCGTTTACAATGCTCTAGGGACCCATTTTTCCCCTTAAAACTTCTCCCCCCAATGAAAAAAAAAAGCCCACCGTCTTGGGGATAGTACAAAATAGATGCTGGTGCCAGAGGGTCCATGTCATAGCACTATGAAGAGAAAGTCTTCTGTTTCCTGTCATTGTGCAGATAATACCTAGCCCTTTTTTCAGGGCACAGCTAGGCAAGACTGTCTTACGGTTGGGTCTCTCTCATTTTTAAAGGGGAAAATGTTGCCCAGGAGATACACTTCACATGCCTGCTATGAAGAGCATGGTTAGCATGAAGAGAGAAATCCTCCCCACATCAGCATTTTTCCATCTGACACGTCTGTGTCTTCACAGGTGTACATGTTACAAGTAGGGATGGATGTTTTTTTAAATTATCTGCATTTTTTTCAAACATAAACTCTTTTCATTCTGTTTGCACATCAGAGCTTGGGGGATTGATTGATTGCAAAAGACTTCATGAGCATCTATATGCATTTTGTGCCCATGGTCATGTTTGATTTTTGTGTACATTTTTACTAATACGTGGATTTTTAAGCATTTCCCTCTGCTATGTCTACATATTTTGAGGTACAATTTTCTTTAATGCATATTTTTTTAATTGGAGTATTGTATTGCAAAATGCAGAGAAATCTGAAGGCCCAAAGAATTACAGCTTCCCACTTTGCATTTTGGTTTAGAAAATGCAATTTAGTTTCCTTCATATTTAAATATGAATTAAACCCAGTTTCATCCCTATCCATGCATGAAATAAAGCATCTAAGTACTTAAATTTCATAAGTGATATAGTTGGGCAAAAAGTTATTGGAGGTCAAGAGGCTGTTTTCAGAGGTAACTCCCATTTACATTTATCTTTTTAAAATAATTCCATAATCCAAGATTTAGCCAAAAGAAATCACTTTTTGTCACTTGGTTTTCAATGAGGAATGGTAGGCACACAAATGAATATTTTTTATTAGATTTGGTGAGCTAAAAGAGCACTGTATTAATTTGCACACACAACCTCTACATTGTCGTAGAGATATAAGGAGGGGTGAGCATTTTGACTGCCAATAATTACTCGTCACAAGCAACCAGCCCAGGATACGTTCCAGTCTAGGAAAATGTCTGATAAAATCAGTGACTCCATTATCATCTGTCAGGTGCTTTCCATCTTGGAAAGTGAGATTGGCTAGAGTTCTCCAGTATTTGACACCACAGCAAGGGTGCTTTTTCCTTGTTTGGATAGATCTGGAATATATATTGTATTTACCACAAAAATACTAATTGGTTGGGTTGCACAATACTACAGACCAAATTAACATTGAGTTGAGTAGCTGTGGTTGTGGGGAGCCAGTTCTCTTTTTTCTATTTATTACTTATTAGAACATATTTATTTATTTATCATATTTATACAGCCGCCCATCTCACGAATCATGCTGATTGAGATTTGTTAATCCATGTTTAGGATTTAGTGTATTGCCTGAACCCAACCAATGTGCTTCAGAATCAACCTGTCTTTTTTAAAAAGAACAAAATTAGGAGGAGAGAGAGAGATTGAGATCAACATTCTTCTTCTCCATTTATTTTTCTGGCCACTGATGATCATTTTGTGTCCCTAAATGTGTCTGAGCAGTAGGCAAAGGTAGCACATCTGCTTTGGAATTCATCATCCTCGGGGGAGGGACCCTCTGATGTAAGCACTCTGCAGGCATGGTCCATCTCTAGGAGTGTTTCAGACAACTCCTTTAGGCAACCTCCTAGCAAAAGTATGAAGAAACATGATTTGACGGTGGCATCTTTTTCAAGGCTTAATTTGGCCCCGAAAAGGGAACGAAGTATTTTTTAAATGAACAGATTAACTTCTAAATTGGTCTGAAGTGATTGGGGGTTCTTTGCATAAAAGGTACATGCATTTATGCTTCGGATTTGTGAACTGTATATTCTGAGTTAAGTCTCTGATGAGTTCTTAAATTAGAACAGAACCCAGGATGTCATCAGACCTTTTCTACTGGAATCCAAGGGAGTTGCCATGATTAAATCACACCTTTAGAGAGAATGTTTCTAGAGTCAGCAGTTCCAGATGATGTGCTGGTCTTTGGGGTTGCCTTTTATAGGTCATCCTAGACATAATTATTGAGAATTCAGTGTGGGCTTAGTATATCAAAAGCTTGGTGACTGTCCTTCACAACCAGATGAGGGACTTAGATGGTGATAATGCTTTATTTAGAGCAGTGTTTTTCTCAACCTTGACAACTTTTAAGAAGTCTGGACTTCAACTCCTGGAATTCCCCAGCCAGCATGCCAGCTGGGGAATTCTGGGAGTTGAAGTCCACCCATCTTAAAGTGGCCAAGGTTGAGAAACACTGATTTAAAAGAAGGGCTTTGTATACCATCTAAAGAAAGTGACTTCCTTTATCTTGGAATTCAATCCCACAAGAGTCTACATTCTGGCTTCCAGGGACCAATATTAATGGCAAAAAGGCTCAAGGTCTTTACTAACATTTCCTTGCTTAAGTCACAGTATGACTACTTATCCTTAGATTCCTTTGCATCCTGGTAAGTTGTAAAGTGGGATGTAGTTTATCCTTCGAAACAATTGCTGAAATGTGGCTTTTATCTGAACTCCTGCCAATCCAGTGACACAGACACAATATAGAATTGAGAAATCAGATTAAGGAAAGAATAAACAGGAAACAGAGAGATGCTCAGTAATGTTTCTTTTTCCCTTTAAGTCCATTCCCGCATAAAGAAACAGGCATAATTCTTCCTAAAGTTGCCAGAAAACCGATAACTGCCCCTTTTTTCCAGTCATTGCAAATTTGGCAGTCTTGCCACCTTTGAAGAAAAACTGTCTCAAAGGTACAGAGGAAATGGCTGTTGGCTCCAGACCAGGGAAGAGCAGGATGTGAAGTTTCTTCTTAACATTTTCTTCCAAGTGGTGAATAATCGCCCATGGGTGCAGGGTGTTTTGCAAAGGATAGAGTTTGGGCAGAGTTCACAGGATGCTGGAATGGGATGCAGAAGCCGAGCAAGAACTGAGGCAATGCACGCGACTCAAGGCTGGTTGGTCCTTCTTCCTTTTCCATAGACGATGGGGAAGTATTAGGAGAGTGAAAGGAACTCTAAATGCTATGCTCCACCTGGAACATGGAACAAACCTGTTCCATGGCAGTCAGTCCCTTCTTCACTTTCCAGGTTTGCTTCTAAAGTACCTGAGGAATCCATCAAGACTTGCTCTGTCACCAAACCTGGCTTCCTAGAAGAAGCTCTTCAACTTCTCATCTCCTTGAGGCCTCCCTGTTTTCTCTGCTGACCCTCTTCTTTCTCCTTTGCAGAAATTCCCAGAGCTGAAGTTCAAGTATGTGGAAGAGGAGCAGCCCGAGGAGTTCTTCATCCCATACGTCTGGTCCCTCGTGTACAACTCTGCCGTGGCCCTTTATTGGAACCCCCAAGATATCCAGCTTTTCACCAGGGATTCGGGTTGAAAGGCAGAAGGAAATGCAAGTTTATCTTGCCAGACCCTCTCCTAGAATGTGTCCTTTCCATCTGAGGTCTCCTAAGAAGGATGCTTGTTACTATTGTACAGTCCCACTGTTGTTTTCTTGGGGGCATGTTAGAATCTGGAACACCACGTGAACTCCAATAAGATTATATGCTAACCTTTATCTATCTATTTGTAAAGCCAAGAGCCAGTTTTTCCATTGGCGCTGGCTGTTGGGTTGGAAGCACCCGATGCGAGGTGAGATATCAACAGCAATCAGCTTTTGGAAAAAAGAAAAATAATGTAAAGTGGGCAAATGTGAGAAAATATATTTTGTTTTGGGAAGTCAGCATTTGCAAGTTGATTTTCTTCATGTTTTCTATAAGCGTGTCTGCACATCTCCTCCCCTTCGGGCTTTTGCTGTGGGCTTCAAACTTGATCTTTGCAGTGCTGGTTCCCCTTTCATGCTGTGTGTCATGGAAATGTCTAAATTAATCTTGTGGCGTTAATATTTTCAAAAAAAAATGCTTCATTTTGGAAGGCACTAAAAATGGCATTCCTCGCTCTCCGTATCTAGAAAAGTCTAAAAAGGTTAAGAGCTCACACTTCGTGGTTTCAAGAGTGCTATTACACAAGTTGATTTCTCCAAAATTTCACTACTTCTCAACCCCCCAACACACGCACACACACACATACTTCTTAAACTTCTTTCAGATAAGTTGCAGCTTAAAATGCAATTATATTTATTTCCATCTGCAGATGTAGAAATAACTGCAGAGCGTATGACTTCAGTTTTGCACAGAGACAGATTTGGGGATGCGGCAATACGAGCACTGAGTCATCAGCTTTTTAAAAATTGAAAAGTGGACTGATAATAGGAGAAATATTTGATGCAGTGTTTGGATTTTCTTTTTCTTTTATAGCTCTTGGTCAAATGAGCTGAACTCATTATAAGATTTCCTGCAATCCTCTCCTTCAAATAAATGACTGTTGACTGCATACTGTGGAAGAGTCAATGTTTGAAAGGGGCAATTTGAAATGACAAATTAGAACAGTTGAATATTTTTCCTGAGCAAACCTCAGCGGAACAGCTGATGCTGGAAATGGCTGAATTCTATTACTTTTAGTGGCTGTGTGAGAGAAGGTCAAGCTTTTTGAGCAGGGCTGTGCCGCACTTTGGGAAAAAAAATTTGGGGCATGCAGGGGTATGAATGTAGCAGCTGTCTGCAACTCTTTAAAGCAGCTTTGGCTTTTCTCAGGCTCTTACGCTGCCTGCGGCAGCTGCCACATCAGCCTGGGAAAAGACCGAGATGCTTTAAAGAGTTGCAGACAAAGTGTGAGTTCGTCCTCTAAAGCACCCTTAGAGGTGAATGGAATCTGGAGCCCTGATCGCTAGAGCGGGATTTCTCAACCTTGGCCACTTCAAGATGTGTGGACCAACTCCCAGTATTTCCAGCTGACCGGGGAATACCAGGAGTTGAAGTTCACACATCTTAAAGTGGCCAAGGTTGAGAAATCCCGCTCTAGAAGGCCACCTTGGTCTCAAGTTCTCTGCCAAAACCACTCAGGAAACAGGTTCACATACTTCCAATTGTTGAGGGTTGAAGAACAATGCTCCCTCTGGAGTAAGAATGCTATTTGTGTTTGAAGTGTAGGACAGCTAGCTTAGGACTGGAACAGTCCAAAGTAAGAGACTTATACAGAAGTTGGGGTTTGATATAATTGCCCCTTTGGAGCAATACAAAAGCTTTGTGATGTATGGAAACTGCAATCCAAGACAGGCCTATATATTTGTTTCTGGCCTTTACAATATGAAGCACCATCTTCGGGAGTCCATCTTGGGAATCCTATAAGGTTGCAATTTCCCCTTAAGGAGAAAGTTAAAAATGAACAATCCAGTAATTCTCTTTAGTTTACTCTTGTTTTATGAGTAGCTAAGTAAGTAACTCCCAAGAATGTGTTTTCATTGAAAATATCCCCTTTTTGATTACCTTTTCACAACATTGAACTTCCAATCCAGACTGTGGAACAGGGTGAAGTAGCCACCATAGAGGGAAGATTTTGAGCTACTGTGAAAGCCTGCAAATCACAGTTTTTTATTTGTTAGTTGCATTTATTTTATTTTATTTTAATTATTAAAATACATTTTCTCCAACCAGGTGCCTTGGCAATTGTTAGCTGTGTTCTCAGGGTTTTGTTAAATCATTACAGGCAACGTCAGCGGCCCTGCTCTCCACATTGCCTTACGATTTATTGAAGCAGAATGTCTTGTGATCCTTCTTAGCATTTGCAGTGTTGGCTAATTTTTGCACTGCACTCACCTAGTTCTTAATGGCAAAGCTATCAGCACATGATGCAACAAGGGTTTGTTCTTCAACTGGCTTGTTGGAGAGCCCGATGTTGAGGAGGGCTGAGAGGGAGGGACCAGCCCAAGGCCATGCCTAAGGGGCAACCCCAGCTTGGGTCTCCCCACTCCTAGTCCAGCACTGTCACCCCACAGCATGCTGGTTCCATCTTGAGGCAAATAGAAGATCCCATCAAAGAAGTGCCCATCCACTGCAAATGCTACATGCCACTGGTTATATTTCTTTAATATTTTTCTCAGTAGTACAGGTAGTCCTTGGCTGATGACCATTTGTTCAGCAATGGTTTGAAGTTACAACAGTGCTGAATGAGGAGACTTACAACCGGTCCTTGAAGTTGCAGCCGTCACAGTGTCCCCACGGTCACTTGTTTGCCATTTGCAAGCTTCACTGCCGGCTTCTGACAAGCAGAGTCAATGAGGCAGCCAGCAAGACCTCGCAAATGGGGATCACGTGACATTGCGCCTAACAGCCATACGGGATTCACCTAACGGCCGCAGCTGGAACTGCCACTGAAGTCAGCACAGTCACGTGATACCGCGCTTTATGACTGCATCCTTTAGCGACAGAGTTCCCAGTTCCAATTACCATCATTAACCAAGAACTACCTGTATCCTTGAAGAAGGGCTTTGCAGTAGATCGATGTTTCTCAACCACAGCGACTTTAACATGCATGGACTTCAACTCCAAGCGTGCTGGCTGGGGAATTCTAGATGTTGAAGTCTGCACATCTTCAGGTTGCTGAGGTTGAGAAACACTGCAATAGATTAAACAGTACCCAAATCCCAAAATTATGAGCAAAGACAATTTCCTTCTGACCTATTCCTCCCTCAGCAGGAATAATGTTACTAACTTCTAAAAACCTTCTCCCCAATATTTAGGTTTTCCATCTCGCTGAGCTGGTTTCAGTATTGTGTTGAAGTTATGCAGCTATCAACATTCTCTTGCAACCACATAATAGTGCAGTGTTTTTCCACCTGGGCAACTTGAAGGTGGGTGGACTTCAACTCCCAGAATTCTGCAGCTGGTTCTCCAGAATGCTGGCTGAGGAATTCTGGGAGTTGAAGTCCACCCACCTTCAAGTTGCCCAGGTGGAAAAACACTGCAACAGAGACTTGAAACAAACCAAGGCAAATTTTCCCAACCAGGAGCTGATCTTGTTCAAAGCACCATCTCCCTTTTTGCTGAACCCCAATAAAGTGCTTGGCATAGTGCTGTGTACAAAGCAAGGTTTTCAAAATACATAGGAAAACAGTAACTGTTTATGTAATCCCTGCCTCAAACTTTTACAAATAAATAACAACATGGGGGAATGGCATTGTAAATCCATCTTTGTTCCATGGGCAGTTTTGTAAAGCCAACTATGTTTGTGTTGGGAATATAATATTGGATGGCCATATAAATTGAAATAAAGGCTCGCTTTTGGTTGTACAAAGTGCTGTCTTTTTGGCTCAGCCAAGTTCGTTCCCTCTGAAATTCATGTCTGATTTATGCCTGATTGTGTTGCCTTTGTTTTTCGAAAGGCTCGGCAGAGTCACCTTTGGTATTCATCTCAAGGCCGCATACGCATAGAAGTCAAACTTCGTACAAGGTAATGCATCATTAAAAAGGATTATGCAAACGGCATCTTAACAAACCCCAAGTGAATTAAAATAAATCCTGCTGTATATTTAGGTATTTAACTTCCTGTATTTTTTTCCTGTAAATTTGCCATATCTTGATTATTGATTCATCCAGCTGGATGAGATTATTTTGGAGTTCTTGGGCATCTTTTTTTCCAGAAAGTTGGAAATAAATTTTGTAAACGAGCTTGGGATGCTGTCTGTCAGCAGGATAACCCTCTGAATAAGGAACAGAACCGGATCAAATTTGGTGTATAGAGAGAGACCAGCAAATGAAAGATCAAGGGTGACTATGGGCTGAATCCAGCTGGGGTCTGCAGAGGAAAAACACCCTGAAGAATCCCACCAGGCATCCCTAGGGGAGAGCAGGTGGCAGGGACCCAAAATGATGCTGACTCTTCCGTCCTAAGCTCCTCCCCCTTCTTCCTGGTCATGTGACCCAAAGCAGAGTGTGTGCAGCCTTTCCTGTGCTTTTTTGGTGCAACACAAGGGGAGAGTAGAAACACCCACACACATGTTGCCTCACCACACAGAAGAAAATTCAGATGCCACCTATGGCCCTCACTGGTAAAGGGGTTGGAAAGAATTTCAGAGGTTACAAGCCCGTGGGCCTGGGCGTTTCATCTGCGTCCAACCAGGTGCCCTCCAGAGGCACTGGACTACAGTCCCCATGATTTCACCAGCAACAGAGTTGTCAGGACAGCCTAGAGGTGATGGGAATTGTAGTTCAATGCATACGGAATCCAGTCCTTAAGACTGGGGAAGGCATTCCACAATAATTAAGTTGCTATGGCAATGATAACCATATGGTTTCAGAAAAAAAATATTTATAGACCAGCATGCCCCACCCAGCTTGTCCTCTTCTATTTGTCGTTTGTGAAACCAGGTTGTTGATGACTGAAATACACCCATTTGGTGGCTTTGGATAGTTTTTCAAATGAGGCCTCCATTAGCTTTGCAGTATCCACTAGATGGCACCATGTTTGAATAGTATCGGTTGACTTTTCACAGGCATGGACTAGACGTTGGGCAAGTTTGGAGGCCATATTTTCCTATTTTTACTATTGTTCTTGCAAATCCAGCAGATCCCAACTCATGCCAACAATATTTGATTAGAGACGCTTTTGTAAGGTAGATCAGCGTTTCCCAGTCTCAGCCACTTTAAGATATGTGGACTTCAACTGGCTGGGGGATTCTGGGAGTTGAAGTCCACACAGTTTTAAAGTTCCTGAGGTTAAAAAACACTGCATTAGAGCATTTCTGACAGATGACTTTCCAGCTTCTATTTAAAGACCTCCACTGAAGAAGACCTACCATGTCCCGTGGCTCCCTGTTCCACTAACAGCTCTTACAGTCAGGAACTTCCTCTTAATGTCTCACCTAGACCTACTTCCTTGTAGTTTTAACCCACTGGTTCTGGTTCTGGCCTCTGGGGCAATGAAAATAAATCCATACCATCTTATATCTGTCAGTGTTTCAGATGTTTGAAGACTATCTTATTTTCCCCTCAGTTGTCTGTTCTGTTAGTTAAACATACCCAGATCTTTTGACCATCCCTCACAGAACTTGGTTTCCATATCTCTCACCATCTTGGTCATCCTCTTCTGGACTTGCGCCAATTTGTCACTGTCCTTTTTGAACTGTGGTGCCCAAAATTGGATGCAGAACCCCAAATGGGGTCTCACCAAGGCAGAGTAGAGTGGAAGAGTTATTTCCATAATCTGTCTCAATGCTTCTCTTAATGCATTCAAGAATGGTGTTTGGCTATTTAGCAGCTGCATCGCACTGCTGGCATATGTTGGCTTTCAAGTCCCATTGCTCCCAGCCCTCCTGACCAATAGCTGGAGTTTATAGGCACCTACAAAAAAAGGTGAGGCTTGCACTATGATTATGCTTCTGCCATCTTGCCTTTTTTGACCTCCCCTCCCCCCTGTGGATGCTGCTGGTCAAGGAAGTGAAGATCCATTATATCTGGAATGTGCCTAACAGGATGGCAGAAGAGAAATACCGCATACTAAGGAAGTGCCATTACAAATCAGGAGATCAACTCCATGCCAGCATCACAACAGTTGGGTGAACCTTGTGAATTAGTTGACTGGAATCCTTACAGCCAGCTAGATGCTGTTGGACTCCAATTTCCATCAGCCCCAACTAGCATAGCATTAGCCAGGTCAGACAGGATCTGGGAAGCCAAAAACATCTAGAGACCTTCACGTTGCTTGCTTCTTCCTAGAACTTCATCTGGTTGTTCAATGTTTGTCCTGCATTATTTATTTGTTCGTTTTCCTAACTGCATTTTTATATTGCCCCGATCTAAAAGAACCTGGGCAATTTACTTCAGACAAAGACATGCCTTGAATAGAACATTTCCTTGAAAAGAAAACGTATGTGCCAGTAAGGGAATACTGTAAGAGAAAAGGACCATTCCCATAGATGGAGGAAAAAAACAATGCGGGACCTCAGCGGCCAAGGAATGCTGACGGATTTGGGGTGAGGACTGAGAGGACAGGATTCCCACTGGAGCGACCACAGACCTGCTCTGGCATCTGGGAGGCCCTGAACAAGATGCTGGCAGAGGGAGAGGGTGGCGGAGGCTGCCCTGTTCGCCGCCGCCTCCTGGGGCAGCCACTGAGCCATACTCCGAGCAGTAGGAAACTGGGGCAGCCGAGCTGGTTCTCAGCATCAAAATCCAGCCCCCCCTCCCAGCTACAGAGAGGCACTGGGGTTGGAACAGCTGTGCAGAAGATGACAAAGGATGGTGCAGCTATGAACACCTGGGCTGGCGCAGCTGCTCCTCCACTCCATAACTTTTCTTCCTCTCTGCAAAAAGTATTTCAACCTTAGGAGCTGTTGCCTCGGCCTGGATGACTTTCATTTAATTTTTTTGTTTCTGCAGCACAGCTGTGTCCCCCAAGTAAGAAGGCCGGATTGCTTAGCCCTTCCCCCAAAGAGCCCCTTGATGCTCAGGATTCCCCATTGCCCAGTTGCTCCCGGTTGTTGCTGCTGCCAAACGCTTGCCTGCCGCCTTGCTTAGCTGCTCTGGATCAGGAAGCACAGAGGGTAGATGCCAGGGCCACTCCCTGGTGGCTGGATAATGTGGCCGCTGCTAGGCTGGGGTGAAAGAGAGCGCAAGAAAGCAAAGGAAAGAGAGCTTGGCAGCAATTCTCAGAGCTTTAGTTGGCTCTGAATCACAGTGTCTCCTGATGCCAGGCCTGCATCCCTGACATGCCACAAATACCAATCCAGCAAAGGACATTCTAAATCGGAAATTAATTACTTAAAGTGTCCCTTTTCTGGGCTCCTCCTCCGAAGTTGTCCTAGTTAACGTGCAATTAATAATAACAAAACCCTTCCTGCCTGTTTTAGACAGAGCACTAAAGGAGCAAAGGATGAGGAGGGAAGAGGAAAACAACTCAGGTACCAATTCTTAAACAAACATAGTAGTTTTGATCATGACCAGATGAGATGGAAATGATTCAGGGAGAGGCGCCCTCTCAGCAGAAGTGGTGGTGTAGCTCTTATTTCTCAGTTCAGCTGTGAACTGTACTTTTCTTTACTCTGTTCAGGGGAGGGAAGGGCATCAAATGATCTGCACATAAAACAGTTTTTTAAAATAAAACTTCATCAAGACAGATTGAAAGCACAATGCCTCGAAGACAACAGTGTGCAACTTCCATCAACTTAAGGGCCATGTTAGGCTTAGTGTGAAATGTTGATACACCCCAAAAGTAGCCTAGACCCACGGCTGTCTTCTTTGGAAGGGAGATGGGAGTTTTATGACGTAATAGTATCCCTTTGACATCTGCAAGGCTGAAGAAACTCCTTTTGTCTATTCAACCCTGCCCTCTTCATGCAAGAACAAACCCAAACAGGCCAACACTTTTGGTTTCACCCACACTGGGGGCCTCTGGGCAATGCTGGGTGAGGGGCATTCCTTATTCCACCCCTGCCTAAGATCCAAATTAGAGCCAATGCTGATTTGAATGCTAGAGGGCAATTGCTACGTGCAACAAGAATTCACTGAATGTTTCAAAGGCATCTCAGAGGGGGAGGTGGGTCAGATCTAGCATCAGAGACGGGAAACCTTGCTTTCTGGCTGCATTCACCGCCAGACTCAGCCATGTAGTATTGCAGAGCAATGTTTCTCAACCTTGGCAGATTGAAGAGGGGTGGACTTCAACTCCCAGAATTCCCCACCCAGCATGAGAAGGCTCTGATGCCGGGAAAGGTGGAAAGAAAGAGAAGAGGATGACCAGCAGCAAGCTGGATAGACTCAGTTACAGTGGCAATGGGTGCACTGTTGGAGGGCTAAGAACTGGCTAAGTTTGGCCTGGAAAAGAGATGTATTTATTTCATTTATTAAACTTATTTCTATCCTGCTGCAATCAATGAGACTTCTGGCGTCTTACAAAGAATCAAGGACTTATGGTGACCATCTTCAACCAAAAGACGTTTTCACATGCATGATGAAGAAAAACCATCCTCTGAAGGGTGGAACTCAACCCAGCTGGCTCAGATGAGAGGAAAGAAAAGGAGAAGTTCAACCAAACAACGCAAAGCCCTTCTCACGAGTGGTTGGAGAGAAGAAGGGGCCACCTTGAAAGGGGAGGACTTTTTCTGCCTTGGAGTTGTCATGGCAGAAGATCGGTGGATGCTTAACTCAGACACGATGGGAATAGAGCTCCTGCCAACAGCAGATGAGACACCTTTGAAGTTCATTCCAGTTCTGTGGTTTTTTGAGACAAAGAATACTTATAACATAGCCTATCTATCCCATGCCACCAAGCTGGAAATTCTGGGAGTTGCAATCCCTTCATATCTGGAGGGCACCAGCCACAGAAAAGCCGCCTTAACCTCAAATGTTAAGTTTGTTTTCATCACCTTAAACCTCATGTTCTGGAAATGTGCAAAAAAGGACTCCTTTTCTGCCTACTAAATTCTGCAGAGATTTTGCTCCCATGAGACAACATGTACAAAGAGGCCTTTTCTGCATCCTGATCCATAGGAACAGACTTTTTGGGGGGGCCACTGCTGGCTGCCAGGAAAACGGTCATTTGGAAAACATGTCTTTGAATTACAGAGCCAACAATAACCATCCATCATCCAAGTAGAATTATATTTATTAAGATAGATTATAGATGACAGACAGGCAGATGACTGATAGATAGATGATAGATAGATAGATAGATAGATAGATAGATAGATAGATAGATAGATAGATAGATAGATAGATAGATGATGGATGATAGATAGTGATAGATGATAGATAGATAATAGAGAGAGAGAGAGGAGAGAGAGGAATTGCCCAGCTCACACATCTTAGTAGTGCTGACAGATTCAAAAGCAGATACATAAAGTGCTGTTTTCAAAGTCCAATAACACAGTTGACTGTATTTGCCTGACATGCTTCCCTGTGGTTAACTGAACTCTAGTCTACCCAGTTATCTCAGTCTTCCAGATTCATACAACACACTAAGCCATAAAACAACCACAAGGGCTGAGCCTACATGACATGCTAGGCTAAAGTTTGGCTGGCTAGTTTGTGGCTTGGAATGTCATGCAAAAACAAGGCTAGCTTTCATGTTGTTCTAAAGCCACAACAATAGCTAAAATCCCAAGCTTTGTTGGAGTGATGACTACCAGGACCAGACGAAAAATCCCATCTTAGCAACTTGACTGATAAAGCTGAAAAACTGCTTCAAGAGAACTCTTGAAATGATTATGCATTTATTTTTATTTCCGTTTTCATATATAGCATTGCTGGGGGAGTGGAGGAGGAAGAGAAGGTCCCCTGCCCTCAGACAGCTTACATTCAAAACATTAAAAACGGTGTAGCCAGGTTCTTCTGGTCCTGATACAGTCCTCTTCAACTTCCGAGGCCCATCTCTGAGGGCTGCCCATCATTTCAGGCCAAGCAGCCCACCTTTTCCATGTTGACAGCTGCCCACAAACAGGACGCTCTTCCAGGGAGTCATCTGATGCTTTGATGTCATACTGACACCACGTTTTAAGGAAAGCCCACAAACGTCTATTTAAAGTGGAAGCTTTACTACTTATTAGGGTTTCTAAGTGGCTTCCTCACTGTTGTTTTGCATTTTTGTCATTTGTAAAATCTGGGGTGTTAATATCCTATTCTTTAAGTATTTGAAGGATACGTGCATTCAACAAACAGAACCTGGGGGGCGTGGTCAAAGAGGAGGACTATGGGAAGAAGAACATGGAGGAGGAGGAGGAGGAGGAGGAGGAAAAACTGGTACATGTATGATGGTGTGGAGGTCTTTGGACTTCCCTGTGAAGAATCAAAGGGACCTGAAATGTTCTAGACACCATAGAACTGTAGTTCTCAGGAGCCCCTTCCTACTCGCCTTGCTAACCAGACAGGGGTCCTCTCAGGGTGTAGTCAAAAAAGTCCAGTTGGCAGCTATAACAGTGTGATTGAAGCTCTACCCATCACACATAAAAAACCAGGAGAGCTCCAATCGCACCATTGTGGCCACCATTTTGACCTTTGTGACCATCCCCTGCAGACCATGCCCAGTAACTGCCCAATTACTGCCCATGCCCAATAACACATCCTTACCCTAATATATAATTATAGCAAACACATTTCCCCAAATGTAAATGCCCTCCAGGGGCCAATATTCATGAGAGATTTCCAAGAAAGAGGAGCTGAAAGTTAGTGTGATCATCACAAACTTTATTGAAGGTAAATACTTCAACAGGAGTAAACAGCAATGCTTCCTGGGATGGACACCAGGTATGTATGCAATGGTCTGCCATGGCGTGTCTGTGTCAGGGGCTGCTTTGCAAAGCTGGGTGCAAAACAGACTGTCAATTAAAAATATGTGAGAAACTGATCTATCAGCCTGTGAAATGCCTTTCCTGTGAACTCCTCCATATCTCTACACCTGGCATTACCCTCACGAATGTTCCTAGGCAGTGCTATGCATCTACTGTATTTTATACTAAAGGCCCGTGCAGTAGTTAAATATGGCACTAGCTTGGTCCAGGGTATACAACACACTATCTGAGCATGGATCTTTAAGTAGCCAAACGTCAACAGCTATACACATGGACGTATCTGCAAGCTTGGGGGAAAACCCAAAAGTTTCCAAAAGTACAAATATATCAGGAAAAAAGACAAAGATACGGGGAGGCAGGCAGCTGAAGAAGAATGCCGTGTGTGCTCCACAGGGCATGGAATGTGTGTTGAATTTTGGGGAGCAGCAGAACAATTCGAAACTGGCCACTGCAGTGTTTGTTGGGGTGTCAGCCTATCCACATTAACACAGCAAGCAGCAGCAGAACAAGGACAGCAGGAGAAGGGATGACCACGTTCAGATGCAGCTTGCAACCCTTTGGGCTCTCTGGGACGGTAGCGGTAGACAGAACTCTCTACTTGCCCCCCTTCTGAGGCTCCTCACCATTCCTCTTCTTAGGGGTAGGGAGCATTTCTGTTGGCAGTGGGATCCATAGCCTTACCTGATGCCCCAGGATGCCAGAGTCCTGATGCCAGATCTCGAGATACGGGCAGGAATGAAAGCAAGACCAGCGATCACAATAAGGCATAGAGCCCTGGAAAGGCGAGACGTGGTGCCTTGATTCTGCCCTAGACTTGTTGACAGAAAGATGGGGATACAATAAATTAAACACACAGAGCAGGGCACACTGGGTCTCTGCTTACAGCAGAGGCTTGTCTTGGTAGATCAAGACTGCCCTGGAAGCACACGCTGCAGCAATCCGTTTTTCACAGCCACACACCCACACACACTCACCCACACACACATATGCAGGCATCACCAGTTCTTTGGGGTCATTTGTCCTGCACAGGCTGTTTGTGGGGGTGGGAGAAGATTGGCATCTAAAAGCCACAGGACTTGGAGACGGGAAGTCTGCCTTTCTTCCTGGTTGCACTGTGGGAAAGATTCCCAGCCTTTATGACTGGTTCCTCCGGCGCTGGCCGGCTCTCTCGGTCAGCTCCGATAAGTCACGTATGCGCTCTGGCCCCCAGGAGTCTATGGCTCGGGCCGAATGGGAACTGCTGGAAGAGCAGTCAGGCGGGAGACCGAAGCCCAGCCATTCAGAAACTCGTGTCGGATCAGGAATGGACCCGGGCTTGTGCGGTGAAGGCGGGGGCGGAGGGCGGAAGGCCTGCCACGCTCTGCTGCCCTCAGATTAAGCAGGAGCCAGGCTTGAGAGGCAGTCTTCTGATCCGCTATCTAGAGATACTCCTAGACCGACCAAATGAGGGCCCGTTTTAAAACTGAAAACCAACAGTAGGCAAGGGCTGGGTTTCCAGGTTCACACAACTAAACCAGGCTAGTTGAAGACGTAGCCACTGCATTTCCACAATAGCATTCAATTGGTTAGTATTGGCTGGGTTTTTTCCTTTGTGGTTGAGTGTGTTATCCGGACTCAGATCGTTGGGTTAGTTGATTTCTGGTTTAAGGTATTATGTCAACCTGAAAAATGGGTTAATTCAGGAACCAGGTTAAATAGGTTGATTGAACACAGTTAAATATAGGTACATTCATGTGACTTCATGTGCCCCCCCCCCAAGAGATGCTTTCTGAGAACCTTAATCTTTTCATCTTCACATCATTCATTGGGACTATCGGAGTTGCAGTCTAAACAAATACTGGTAGCTGATTTACACACCGTTATCCTCTCCCAACAGGTCTGCAGCAAAGTGGGTTCCTCCTCCTCCTCCCTCTTCTATCCTTCCTCTTCTCTCCCTCCTTCTTCCATTCTTCTCCTCCCCCTCCTCCTCCTCCCCCCAATGTCCTTCACATTGTCTACTTCGGAGTGTAGGGAATGGTAACGCAGCAATGTTTCCAGGTCCATTGGTTCCCTACCCCAGTGCCAGTCCAGGATCAACAAGGGTTTTCCTTCAAGCACATTGTTTTTCCTGGGCTGGTCTTACATTCTTACCTAACCTGGATTCTGGGAGGATGAAGGAGAGTTTTTAGCGTCTTCCCCATCCCAGGCAGGGCTATTCCCATGTTCTCTCATTCTCAGTGTAGGCATTCATGAGGGAGCAAAGGAGGGCAAGTGACAAAACAGGTGTTGAAATGTCAGGACACAAAACCCATGACTTATGTTCTTATGTCCAATGTCAAGATGCAAGCTGACAGGCCACAATTTGCATTATGGCATTGCAATGCACTGTTCTTTTTTTGGCTGTTTCTTGTCGTCTTGGTTTGTGGCAGATGCCGACAGCCCTCTGCCTTCACAGGGCCCTTCAACTTTCCTTGATAGGACTTAGTTTCCAGTCCTTTGATTCCAGTCTCTCTCTCCCCGCCCAACGCCCAAATCTCCATTCATACAAGACAGTGATGCTTATAATAGCTGATGCATTTGTGCAGCTGGTTGATGTTCAACCTACTCTGGAAAGAATTACATGTCTTCTAAAACATACAATTCCTCACCTGGGGGTGTGTTGCTGTTATTAGGAGCACAAGCGTTCTCTATGGCAAGAACCACCTTTAACCATTTGTGACCCTATCTGGACAGCCACAGCCTCCTAGTTCTTGTTCAGATCATTGCAATGTGTTATGCCCAGCAGGGGGCAGCACTCGCCAATGTAGCTGATCTTGAAAAAGCTAAGTAAGGGCAGGAGCGGTTAGTAGTTGGATGGGGGACGTCCAGGAAGTCCAAGGACTGCACACGAGGCTGGAAAGTTGAAAAAAAGAAATCTTCCTGAAGAAGACAATTGCAAACCACTATTGTTGTCAAGAAAAAGACATGGAAGTCTACAGCCTATAAGGCTGTATGGAATCTTCAATTGCTGCCAAATATTGCCGCAAAAGTACCGATCGACGCTGGATGGTAACTTATGAGCCAGCTCTATTTTATCTTCACTGGCTTCTAGTATATTTCTGATGTCAATCCATAGTGATGGAATTAACCTTCGCTGTCGCAGCACCTGCCCTCTGGAACATCATCCCCTGGAGATTTGTAGGGCTCCTACTCAGATGATGTCCCAAAAGGCATTGCAAATCTGGGCCTTTTTCAGGGCTCGGAGGAGGGTGGTGGCTGAGCCTTTTAATGTTGTTTCATGTGTTTGTTTTTTTTCCGGACACATAACATGTTTTTCTCTTTTTCATTGTTCTGACCTTTCATTATGTAATGTGCCCAGAGTCAGTTGGAGACAGGCATTCTGTGAAATGAATGAATGAACGAACCTTTCATAGCAAGACTAAAGTGGCAGAGACAATCTTTTTTTTTTTCAGGTAACAATATTGAAGTGGTTTGCCACAACCTTCTCCCAGCATGTTTCTTACTTCCTAGCCTAGCCTACAGTCTGGATTTCTGAGATGATCTCCCACCTAGATCAACCAAGAACACTTCCATATTTAGACTTGGTTCACACATCACGGTTGCTCTGTTCATAGCTTGTTGGATAACTGCCGGTTGGCTAGGTTCACATAACACATTAAACCAACAACCTTGTGACTGGGATAACACCATGAGTGATACATGGATTAGTGTGATGTGTGAATGCAGCCTGGTTTCTCTTCATAACAGTCCTGCAAGGTGGGATCTGCATTTTCCATATTACTGAGTAGGTGGGTATGATGAGAATGAGAACTGGATTTACCTTTCAGTCCTATCACCATTATTCAGCACCTGTTCTATTGTATCTAGGCATGAATATATAATTTTGCTTTTAAACTGTTTATTTTTCCTTCTTGGATACCACAGCATTGTGCAACAAATATGATCCAAACCAATATTACAAAGATAAAACACTCAGTGACCAGTTCGCACAGTATTGTGCAAAACCATAATATGGTTTCATTGGTTTGGAGCCCAACACTAACATCTGAAAACAGCTATAAAGATATGAACAGAAAAGTCTTATCCTCAAATCCTCTAGCCTCAGTTCGTTCAAGCTGTCTTGTTCTATTCGAGAATGGCCTCTGCTCCACTCCCAACAGAGGTTACCCGTCAGAGTAGACAAGACTCCTCAGTGGAGGACCAAATCCTAAGTACCTGTCCCTCGAGTCATCTAGGATGGTGTTAAACTAGAAAGAATGCTTAGTGCATATATATATTTTATTACTTCTTTATGACAAGTTACTTGTGTATGCTAAATAATAAATCTAAACTTTTTGTTAAGTCAGTCTGCATGGTGTGGGTGGGTTAGTTTAAGTTCTGCTGGGCTCATCTCATTCCTTGCTAATGACTTCGTCATCTTGGCCAAGTTAATAAGGAAAAAACAACAACAACCCCAAATTTTGGATCTACTTCAATGTTTCAAGATTAGAAGTCAACTCCTAGTCACCCCAGCCGAAGTACCTCTCTCAATCAAAGTGACAACTCTTCGCCCTCCTTGTACGTGTCAAAAATTGACAAGCAAGTAGAAAAATTACCAAGATGTTTTAGAGAAGATTTTAGAGGAAAGAGAGCCTGTTTTCCACTAATTCCCTTGAAAGATCCTAAAGAGGTTTTTTTAGGAATCCCTGGGCTCTATTCTATGACTGGGGGCTGAGGAGGGAGATGTCCACGCAGATTCCAAGTTCTGACTAACTTCTGCATTCTCTGGCAATGCAGTTCTATGAGTCAAAATTCCAGCATGTAAAAGAAGCATAAAGCTAAGACGCCTGAGTCAAGCTTGGCGTCTGGCAACAGCATCCACGCCGTTTTCTGGGCAGTGTTACAGCAGTTGCTTGCCCCTATCTGCTCTTGGGAAGTTGTTTTGACTTCCCAAGCTAGCCCAAAGGCTTGAAATTTCTAGGTGATTCCCCCCTCCAAGGACTACCAAGGTATAACCCTGCTTAGCACTGGAAATTTGCTTTGTTCTGCACAATCAATTTGTTCTATATGCTGCCATTATGTTTTATTTAAGCTACTATTCTTGAGAAAGAATTATCCAGAGCAGAGTGATGTCTTGGTTTTAGGAAGCTTCATTGAAGGAACCTGCTGGCTATTGAGTTTGTTGCTGAATTGGTTCATTCATTGTTGCCTGCAACTATATGAAGTAGAATAGTTTTGTCTTGCCTGGCTTTGGTTTTAAGATGATGTCCCCAATAAGCTGAATTTCACATCTTATTTAATACTCTGGGACTTGATGAACGATATTTAGAACAATACCCCATTCCCTTCTAACACTGAAGATGTTGCCTAGTCTGGCAATGAAACGTCTGCAAGAAAACAACCAGGCTCAGAGAGCACCAAGGACTCCACAGTTAGGACAATACTTCTGACAGACAGGCCTTTTCTTTCTTCTGAGCATCTGGGAAAGTGTTATATTTAGCTATGCAGGGGGCTCTGCAGGATATGGTCCAAAAAGTCAAGATGGCAGCCACCACAGTGTAATCGAAGCTTTGCCTGTTTTTTACAGGCACCGCACACAGGAAACACACAAAAAGGCAGAGCTTCAATCACACCATCATGAGCATCTTGACTTTTTTGGCCATACTCTGTGGACAGCTACAATATCCAATGGTAAGGTTAATTTTCCTCTTTGAATAAGTCAACACCTTCCTTCATTTGAAGCTCTTCAGAGGTTTTCCATTAGAAATCAAACAATTCTGTATCTGCATAACCTTTGATCATGCTGCTGGTTACAATGGAAACCACTGCCAAAACCGATGGAGTTTTTAAAGGTCAATAAAAGAACTCCAAGCAGCTAACAACAACCTTGCAAAGTAGAAGTGTGAACCAGAAGAGAGCTTGCACATTAAGCTTAATTACGTTCAGAAATAAGTTCAGTCTTCACGCTGTAGTTAGATGAAGAACAATAGAGATAGCTTACTTTTATTCAGTAGATCTGGATACAGGTAGATTCGTAGTAGAAAGTACTTAAATCATCACTGGTTCTTTGTAGACACATTTCTATGGAAATAGAAATGTCTGCATGCAAGTGAGATGAAAGGACGAGAGCTTCATTCTGCAGCACCTCCTGCTTGCAGGTCTGCCAGAAGGTAATGGAGATTTTTAATCCCCAAGCCCAAGAAGGAGGAGGAAGTGGAAATCAGGTGACCCATGTGACATCCCACAAGCACAATAATAATTATTTATTATTATTTTATAAATTTATTCACTGCCCGTCTCCCCCTCACTTGGGGGCTCTAAGGATGTGTTTATTAGAGAGACCCCCTTAAGCTTATGAGACAATGCTGAGTTGACCCCTGATAATTCCAACAAAAACCAGGATGGGGAATATTGCTGTCTTAGGTAATAGTCATTGCTAAAATCTCCTGATCAATTTCAGTATGCTCTAAATGAAATAGCACTACTTTGTATGAACCCAATATGATTTATGCATGTATATGCTTCATCACAGAATTTTAAGTCTCTTACAAGTTGGCTTCCCTGTCAGTATATGTCATTTTCTATGTATCTTTTCTTAACTCCTCTATATTAATAGATGTTGAGATGTTTATACATTGTAAATGATTTTCTGTTCAGGTGATATTGGACTCATTCTCTCAAAAGTGGTTGGCAGTAAATGTGGTATCACTCTCCTATTTAACTCAGAGTATATATAAAGTAATTTCATATTTGGACAGATGCTGCATATACAGGAAGTGGAAAACTTTGGCGATTGTGCTTGTGAAAAGGATCTTGGGGATCTAATAGAACACAAGCAGAATATGAGACAGAAGTGCCATGCGGCTGCCAAAAACTAAAATGCATCAACAGAAATACAGTTTCCAAAGTAATCGTTCCACTCCATTTTTTTGGCACTGCTCAGACCCCCACTTGAAGGACTGGATCCAGGCAACAAGGAAAGAGAGTGAAAATGAGAGACAAAGAGTGTGTGTAAAAAAAAATCATATTTTTGAAAATCATATTTTTTCCCCAGGGCAACAACCTATAATAATCCTGGAGTTGTGAGGCCTCCATCACTAGAGGTCTTCAAACAAAATCTGGATAACCATTAATCTGGGATGGTCTGAAGATTCCTGCCCTGGGCAGGGGGTTGGACTAGAGCAGTGTTTCTCAATCTGGGCCACTTTAAGATTTGTGGACTGTTGGCAGAGTGCTAGGAAAGCATTTGGCCCAGGAGAGATCAGAAAAGTCACACACCAGGCATTTCTATAAAAATAAATTTATTTACAGAAAACAAACATATTTAAAGGCTGTTTGCTGAGAGGAGAGATTTCTCTCAGTTGCATATTCTCTGCAAGCCTACACAGAAGGGAAACTGAAACTAAAACAAGTTCAGGCAAGTTCCTCCCTTAGGCAATGCAACCATTAACACATGAAAAGGGGACAATTAAATTCAACCTCTTCACCCGGCCAAAATGATTAGTTACCATAGTAACCTTAATCTGTAGTAGAAAACAATATATTAACATGGACTTCAACTCCCAGAATTCCCCATCCAGCCCTGCTGGCTGGGGAATTCTGGGAGTTGAAGTCCACACATCTTAAAGTGGCCAAGGTTGAGAAACACCAAACTAAAGGCTTTAATCAATCCTGGTTTGATTGACTTCTGTTAATAAAATAGAGAAGGTGTAGAATGAATTACCAGCTTTAATCATACCTGTGTCAAATGAAGCCTCCCTTGCTAAGAGTAAGAAGAGTACCAATAGATTTGAGCCCAAGTGCACCCAAAATCTGCTTCACCATAGCATGTTCACACTATTCTATGCAAGCTAGGATCTCTAATTCCTTTCCAGCCAACATCCTGTTGCCCAGATCCCATCAATTGGGAGGAACATGCGGTGGGCTGACACACACACAGGATGCACCACCATTGAAACTATTTGGAACAAACCATGTTCTAAAACATTCAATAGTGCCTCCTGAGAAGAGGCAGATTTACATCACAAACTTCAGGCAATCTGTGCAAAATACAGCTACCATTTGTTATGAATTCATAAACACCCTGAGAAAACCTATGTAGTTTTTTTTAAAAGTGACAAGTAAGCTTGGATAGTGTCAGCCATCAAAGCACTTGCCTCTTTATGGACCCTCTACATCGCAGCTGGAAGCTTTAACACAATCTGTTCTTAAATCATGTTATAGGCAAAGTCTGTTACTTGTGTAGGGCTTCACATGAATATTAGCAGGAAGCACATAATTAACATATGGATGCATACCCATTCATGTATCGCTAATCCACGGTGCACATACAGCCAAACATCTGGACATACTGCACAGTAAAGAGGACGCTGGAATTGTGTCTGCCAGTGCTGCAGATGATTAAATGAACAATCCCCACAGCAAGCTAAAAATCAAGAAGAGGGCAGGTTTAATTTGTTTTACTTGGGTGCAATTTAAAGATGTCAGTATTGGAGATGTGCAATTACCATCCGAGTCATTCAAGCAAATCAGCCATTAACCGAGATAGTTTTAAGGGAATCATGTTTCCTGCTGGCATTGTTCTCAGGTAGGGACCAGGGGAATAAAATCAGCTTTGCTAATGCATGTCCCTTTGTCTTCAGGAGCCAGTCCAAAGATACCTCTAAAACTAAAGGTGGTGAAAGCCAAGATCCATGTTGACACGCTGGTGTTCACCTTGCTAGGGAACAATAGTGGGATAAGGACTGGCAGAATTCATTCATTCATTCATTCATTCATTCATTCATATAGCTTATAATTATAACAGAAGCAGCAGCCAAGATCCTAAAGTTCTTTCTTGAAGAAAGGATCTTCCGTGCATCAGCCAGCATTAGCTCTCTTGATCCATAAAGTGGTTTATTCCAAGTAAACAGCATAAGTGGTTTGGGAAGAGTCAAGCATGTGAGCCAAGACACAACTGTAAACAAACTGGGGGTGGGGGGAGAACCAAATAAAAACTCAGTGTAAGCCAAAACAACCACAACAGCTAACAACCCTCCTGGCCGGGCTCACTGGTCTGAGTAGCTGTGTTAGATGCTGGGGCTGTTTGCTGTGAGTTCTTGTCACTGGGAGCTGTTTGAGACTCTCAAGGACAAGCTACCCATCAGCGGTCAACAGAAATCATGGTAGCAGGGATGTCCGCAGGTTGTGGTCAAAAAAGTCAAGAGGGTGGCCACGATGGTATAATCCAAGACCTGCCTGTTTTTTACGGGTGTCACACATAGAAATCAGGCAGAGCTTCAACTGAAATGTTGTGGCCACCTTCTTGACTTTTTTGACCACATCCCACGGACATCCCCACACAGTGGCCAAGGTCATGAAGAAGGAGAGCGTTTCTCCCAGATCCTGATTCTGGGTTTAAAATTCTCCCCAGAAATGCATATTTTCAAGAGATTCCAAGTTCTTGACCGAGGGCCACTTCAGACACTCTTGAAGGGATGATGGGATCCCATACATCTCATTCCTACCCCCTCCCCTTTTTTCTTTTTAACTGTGGGCTCTCTGACTGCTGCTGTGCAACTAAGACTCCTTAATCTTATTACTTTCCATAATCCTCTGGGACTCTGATGTGGCATCAGTCTTGCTGGAAATATGCAATAGACATGCATTAGCATTAGTGATGCTGTCTTGTCTTGTGCAGGAACGAGAGACCAGGGCTGAGCATCTGGGTATTCATGGATGCTACATAAATTCTTCCATTCTTTTCCATTCTTATCTGCAATCTGTCAGATTTACTGTTGGTATGTTCTGGTAGCAGTGATGGGTTGCCTTCATATGTTTCTACAAGTCCTAGTGAAGGGGCTCCTTTGGCCCTATTACAAGAGAAAAATGTTTCAATCTACTGAGTAAGCTTTCTGTTTATTAAGTAGGCTATTTCAGCCCAGCTCTCAAAGAACAGAAATAGATTTATTGAGCTCTTGGGAAGCTGAAGGTGAAACTCTTTTAACTCAGGTGACTGAAGAAATGGCAAAGCATTGCACCACTGGAGGTTTTGCTTTGTTTTGTTTTTCCCAAAAAAAAAAAAGCACAGAGAAATGTAGGAAGCTCAGGGAAAGAAAAAAGAGTAATAAAAAAGGTTCTGCCATGCTTCAAACCAGTAACCTTCTACTTGCAAGGCAAGAATTATAGCCATTGTGCTGTTATAGAACCCAAGGAAAGTGCAGCTGTATAAAAGTATTAAATTAAATAGCACTGTAAGCACTGGCTCAGTGTAAGGGGTGTTCCATCCTCTGCAAAGTAGCCAATGAACTGGCAGGGTAAGCCTGCAACAAACAGAAGCATGCTATTGCAAACAGGATCACTTGCAGTGACGTAACATGGAAAAGTGATTTCATAAGTCAAGCAGAAAAGCATGCCCTGAATCCACTGTAATGGTGAGTGGGGCTTAATAGAGGGTGATGTCTGTTTCAACCTTCCATAAACAGTTGCCTGCCAATTCTGGTGATCGGGTGACAGGGCAGTGCAGCTAAACTTTGAGATAACCTGAAAAGAATAAATCATAAAGGAACTTAAATGATGCAATGATTCCAAAACAAGGTAAGCAAGTTGGTGCCCTCCTCAAGCTTTGTGTTGCACTAAACACAGCTCCTTGCCACTAGCCTTGCTGGCTGAGGCTAACGGGGGTTGAAGTCTGAAACACCTGGAGGGCTCCAGGTGGGTTGCTGTTTTTCTAGGACATCATGGGAATTTAAAATGGCAGTTTGGTTCCATTCCTTTTGGCTGCTTTTCGTACAATGAGAAGCGTTCCTTGCTATCACCCTGAATCTCAGTGGCAGAGACCAGCAAAGCTCATTTTATCCAGATCTAGAACTGGGTAATCTACACATTTCCAGCTGTGGCTTTTTTTTCCTGCAACAACGTTTAGATATGTGAAGGTATGTTTAATTATTTTAATTAATTAATTTTAATTAATAATTTTAATTATATTATCAAGCCATTGATGCAAAGTAGGCGAGCTAGGATTTGACAGTGGAAGTCAAGATAATTTGTTAGGAAATATTACTCCAGGAAGAGAGTAGATTTGGACAATTAGGGCAACTTCAGGAAGGAATAAAGAAATCTTGTAGAGGAGATGGTAAGTGTATTGTGTGGAAAGCTGCCTCCATTCAATTGGGGCATATTGGAGGGGAAACACGTTGAGATCATGTTTAGAAGAAGAAACCAGAAGCTTTAACTTTGAAGCAACCCATTATTTTAAATTGACTTTTTTCGTATAAACCACAGTCTGACAATTTGGATGACACAATTTTTTTCCCCAATCCATTAAATCATGTCCAATCCTCGGAGACTGCCTGAATTAGTCCCTGCAGTTTTCTTGGCAAAGTTTTTCGGAAGTGGTTTGCCCTTCCCTCCTTCCTGGGGCTGAGAGAAAGTGACTGGCCCAAGGTCACCCAGCTGGCTTCATGCCTAAGGCGGGACTAGAACTCACAGCCTCCCAGTTTCTAGCCTGATGCCTTAACCACTACACCAAACTGGCTCTCGGATGATACAATACTCCGTGGTTCATAAAAAAAACAAAAGCAACACTTCTGAATTTTTCTTTCCAGCTGTATTAGTGAAAGAGGATGGAGAATGTGCAATGAGACTGGCCAATTCTTGGCTAATTTGGTTAGCAATTTTATGAATGAAGATCTTGTGTGGGTCTGGATACAACCCAGCCTCAGTAGTCAAAATAAGGAAGGTAGGAGCTTGGGGAAAAGGTTCAATGGGGAAAGAAGCGAGATGGCTTCGTCCCCGAGCAGCCTTCCCCCCTGGCCAACTTCCATTCCCAGAATTCTCAGCAACTACCACATTCGTGGGAAATTCTGGGGATGGAAGTCTACGCATCTGGGAGCACCCATGTTGGGGAACTCTGTCTTGGTGTCCTAACTAGACATTTATTTTGCCTGCTACAGCCTTAGAAGAGTCAGCTGCTGCTTAAAGTGTAGACGCAGGTTCCAGAAACAAATCCCCCTTGTAATGTTCAACTAAGACTGTATTGTCCTAACTGTTTATCAGAGGGAAACACAGCACATGGTGTATTATAACAGTGGGTCATCTGAGTGGGTTAAATGGTGAATGCTTGTACATGAATAAGCCCCACCTATTTAAAAAAAAAGGCTATTCTTTATTTGCATAGCCCTGACCAAAGTTCAGTTTAGGCCCCCATGTTATGAAAATCAGAACTCAATGTACCCTAGCAGACAGACGTGTTCTGAGACACGCTGCTTCCTGGGTCAAAGGACAAGAAGGCACCCACTTCCCGTTTCGTGCACAACATCCAACTAGAGTGGCAGTTCAGTATTTCTTCAGTAATGTTGGGGCAGTATCTCCTCCACCCAGGGAGTCAGCTTGCTAGCCTAGAGGACCAGAGTGGGCTGCACTTTGATGCCAAGTCTCAGAATCTGCCGTCCCAGGTAACTGCCCCACTTCGTTGCACACCAGCACCAATCCTGCCATAACAGCTTGGACGCTACTAGTCATCTGGAATAGGTGCTGTGCTTGAGTCTTCAGCACAAATTCCGTAAACCCCAATAAATGACACGCACAGCCATCAAAGGAGACTCTGCCTTTTTTAAAGGTGCATTTGGAGACCACAGACACTGGTCCCAACATGCTTGCAAGCTGCTGCTTCTCTGCTTCTGGGAGGCTGCATCCAGGAAGGCCAAGGCAACCAAATTATTTCCAGATAAGGCTTCGTTCTGCAGCCAGCCATGCAAAATTCAGCTTCAGAAGGGATTTGGAAACATCAGCAGAGGTGAGACATCTTCTGTGAGGCACATCAGGGGAAACTGGTGGGTGGAATTGCCCTCCAACGTTTCTTAAAAGGCAAAGACTCCACAGGCTTTGCCAGTGTCGTCCTCCCGGAAGATTTTTTGTTTTTGTTTTTAATTCCCCAACCTAGCTTATAGCCCCAAGATTTGTGGGTGGTTCCCATCTGAGTACTAACCAAGGGTACCCCTACTTAGCTTCTTTCAAGATAAGCTAAGGCCTGCTAGGTGCCATCATCTGTGGTGATTATAAAGTTTCTTTTTTTTTTTAAAGTCAACTGAAAAAAAGAATCTAGAAGATTAGAAACCTTAATCAGAAGCTTTTCAATCAACAACACCGATACTATTGCTCCTATCAGCCTGACAACTAGATCTGATTCCTTCACATTGCAATCAGGTGTATGGGCAATGTTTGGCAAAAATTAAGCCCAGGTATCTAGCTCTCTAATTCATTGATTTTTTCAATGGATCACTTTTTGAGCACCCAAAAGCCATTGAAAGATGGTTATAAATCCAAAATACATAAACACAAAATCATCTTAAATTGTTAAGATACATCAGCTCTAACACCATAACTACTGAATGGGGTACCAGACTAGCATAACATCATTTCAACAGGGTCTTACCTGAAAACAATTTCACACACGGTAATTGTTATTCTTACTGCTTTCTTGGTGGGACTTTCTGGCTAGAGGGGCAGCCCTTGCTCTCAAGCGGTTCAAGGCTTTCAGAATTAAAACCAACACTTAAAGTGGGCTCAGAAACACCACTGGCACTTAGCAGAGCTGCTGCGGTGTAAGTATTACAAGATTTGACCGGTTGACTTATCTTGCCACAGGTGAAATTTCCTTTGGAGCTCGTCATGTGGGTGCCTTAGCAGCAAACTCATAAAGCATGGAAACATCGAAGTAGAGAGGTTCACTCACTAAGTGACCATGGACTATGGAGCAGGAGCTAATCCACAGGTTCTGCAGCACTTTCTCTGCATGCTTCACCTTGTCCACTACCATCTGCATATTCTTACCAGAAAAGGGAGGCTACTATGAAGTACACACATACGGGATATTACGGGTAGTAGCTACTCTACATCTCTAGTCTTGCTTTTCAGATGTTCTGCTGACCACATGGGCATATCCATGATACGTAATTTTGGGGCAGTCTTAGTGAGGTAGGTCAAAAGCCAAGGGCTTGACGCAGATCATTACGATAACAAGATTCAGGCGTCAACAGCTCTTCTCAACCAAAAGCCAGAAGTGATCAGCCCATGACGCTACATGGGTGGGAGAACAAGGTATAGACTGGAGCTTTGATTCTACCACGTCGGCCTTGCGTTGCATCGTATACTTTGCCCTTATTGGATTTTTCCATGAAGGGCTTTTCTAGTTCTTGCAATAAAGCTGGCTCATCATGTGCTGTGTCCTTGAATCACTGCCTGGATGGATTCTGGTTCCAATATTGGTGGGGAGAACCCTGGCTTTCTATCTCCCCACACTAAACATGGGTTGCTGAGCTAATCCATTCCCCAGATTTGCACAATATAATTGTGAAATAAATTTACAGAATGGCTGGATTTTGGACAACTTGCTTATCCACCAAAAAGTTAAAACTAACCAAGCTCTAGATGTGTAAGCACAGCCATTCAGCTTTTAACTGACTTGTTTAAAATGTGTTGTATGAACACAGCTGTAGATGCATGAGACTGTGCCAGTCAAGCTGTTGTAAATATGGGCAAAACTTGGCAGAATCACACAGAGAAGGACAAATGTCAGTTAATTTTTTTTTTAGACCCCAGATTGCAGACTGTAATACCCTGCAGCTCTTCGTATCAGACCAGTAAAACCCTGGCTAGTAGGTTGGCACCATCTTCTGATCTACCTTTCAATAATCATTCTTTAAATGTTGGCCTCTTGACCCAGAAAGTTCCCACTTCCTGACTCGTGCTGATAGCACCAATAAAACCAAGTTTGGTATTTTAATAGCTGCATTCAATCAAACCACATTTCTAAATGCACATTAAAAGGCAGCAGGAGGAAGAGCTGCATTTTAAAATGGAGATGCTGGTTCTTTTTTGCTTTGCTGGTGATTTCTTACCTGAATTGTCTAGGACTCCTGTAAAATGCATTTTCTTTAACTCAGCGAGGAGCTAAAATCAGATCAGCTCTTGCAAAAAGCTTATCTCAAAGATCTTCACCATTCCTAGTTTGGAGATAATATATTGTGATTTATTAAACTGAGTTACATTCAGACTTAGAGACTACAAGACATTTCTGCTTTCTTTCATCAGTGGATGCCAGACCTGAACACTAGCTGTGTAAGTAACAGCAGGGTCTTGTATGTTCAACAGATGTGGAAGTGAGAACAAACCAGATTGTGACCAACTATAGAAATCAAATAAATAAATAAATAAAAACTTCAAGCTATGGTTATTGATCTTGGTTTGTCCCAATCTTAGTAACCAAAATTCCCTAGTTTAAACATAACAAGGAACTCTAGTGAATAACCCTTAATGGTTTTAACTGTGACACACTGGAAAGAGGCTCACAAGTATATGTTGGCTTAGCAAACCAAGATTTTTTTACACATGAACCTGACCTGGATGTTTGCTTAAGCTTAACTTCATAATATTTTGTTATACTGTTATTAAAGCAAAATCATACTCTTTTGTCTGCTGCCCTACTAGTCAGAAAAATGAATGTTTTTAATAGTTCATATTTATGTTGGTTTTAAATTATGTTAATTTTTATGTTTTTGTATCTCATGGTTATAGACATGTTAGCTGCCTTGGGTGTTCAAACTAAGTAGAAAGATGGTATTAAAATAAAATAAAATAAAAAATCTCTCTCTCTCTCTGTTATGTTTATCATCTATCTTTATCATCTATCTATCTATCTATCTATCTATCTATCTATCTATCTATCTATCATCTTTATCTATTATCATCTGTCTCTTATTTATTTGACTTATAAACTCCAGGAGCTCTAGTCAGTATATAAAATCAAACCCGGGATATAACACAATGTATGTAATTACAACAGTAAAACTGAAAGCAACTTCATTCCAATGCTATCTGTTTTATGCTTCCAAGGTCAAGACTCTTCAGGTCTATTGTCCAACCAACTTACCAAAGTGTCTGTGGTCCCATCTTAGACAATGAGACCAAGCAAGCATTTTCTTTAATTTCTGAATTTGGATACTAAACATTAACCAAGTTAAGGTCCATCTTTGCGCTGTACTTCCATGCTCAAAGACACCATTACAGTTTTCAAAGCAGGCAGGTGAGGTTCTGTCTTTCAAGATTGCATGCCCAGCTATGAGCCACAGCTATTTAACAGGCCACTAAGGTTTTTGTGTGCCTGTGACTGTGTTGCACAATAACAAAGGTCCTCACTTTAAGATGGCAATTCTCCCTGCTCACACCAAGTTACTTCTGTTTCCACAGAAGACTGAGTCAGGCATGCATAGCACAAAACTGCTTGTCGTTTTCCAACCCAGCCCAACTGATACACATTGCCCGTATGAGTTTATTGAACAGAATTATGTTCACACCTCTATTTGGGTGTGTTTCTCTGTGTGTGAGATGCCTGGGATAAGGAAGCCAACGTTCTGATGTGCTCATTCATCCCTTTGCTTATACATGTGCTGGGTTTCTGCCACTGCCTTGTAAATGCTTAAAATGTCTCCCCTGATTATTCACCAAGACAACTTCCTTGAATATACAATATTCCAGTTGAGGGAAGGCTCATCTTAGATTATTATATTTACATGGTTAAAATGCTGGCATCCCATGGATAGTTTTAAAGACAGAAATGGCCTTTTAATTTATTGGAGGTGTTTTCCATGGATATACACAAGAAAATCCTCTGCCTCTTGACTGGCTTTATCAGTTTCCATGGGAGCTGTCATTGCCAAAGTTTCATTTCACAAACAATGCACTGAAACATCTGTTCCGGATCACAAAGGGAAGTCTGTTGCTAGCCTACAAAGAAATGTATCTCTGAAAGGTGAAAAGTGACAGCTTTTTGAATGCCAACTCCTGAGGACAAGCCCAGGAGTCCACTGAGTGCTTATTTTTAGGGAAAAGAGAATCTATGTAGATATGAGCTCCCCAGAAGCTATTATGGAGCCTACACTGAGGTCACTAAGGTTTTTGTGTGCCTGTGACTGTGTTGCACAATAACAAAGGTCCTCACTTTAAGATGGCAATTCTCCCTGCTCACACCAAGTTACTTCTGTTTCCACAGAAGACTGCGTCAGGCATGTGTAGCACACAACTGCTTGTTATTTTCTATTCTATCTATTCAGGAGCATTATGTTTACCAGAGATTGTCACACAGACCTGGAGATAGAGAGAAGGCAACCCAGGATGGTCTACTTATTAATGTCAGAGATGTAACAAAGTATGTCTTTCAGACTGCTGTGGGAAGCTGATGTGACTGCCTTAATTTGACTTCCTTTGGCTCAAGGAAGGGTAGGAAGCATGACCAGGATGGGAAACATAGTCCTACAAAGGGAGACTCAGAAACTGGGAATGTTTAAACCTTCAGAAGACAAGACTAATGTAGGATATGATTGATGGATTGATTATGTGCCATCAACTCACTGTAGACTCTTAGCATCCACATAGATAGATTTTCTCCATGACAATCTGTCTCTAACCTGGTCCTTCAGGTTTTCAAACGGTGAACCCATCACCACTGTAACTGAGGCCATCCACCTTGCTGTGGTCGTCCTCTTCTTCTCTTTCTTTCCACCTTTCCCAGCATCAGAGCCTTCACTGGAGAGCCAGGTCTCTGCATAATGTATCTGAAAGGATACCATCCTCTTCTTCAAATACCTAAAAGGATGTCAACCTGAAGAAGATTCTGTTATCTCAGATGTTGGAGTTACATTGGAAGTTAGTTTCCCAGGTCAAAAAGATTGATTTTGTCAACAACCAACTGCTATCTAACACCAAGCCAAAAAGTACAAAGCAAGATGTCCATTAAGCTGTGGGAAAGACGGGAGAAAGGAATGTTTGGTTTACGTTGCAATGCATATGAGAAAGGATTGCCTCTTGTGTGAATGGAGCCCATAAGCTGCTTGAGGGGCTTCATTCTAGCTTGCAGACCAGATGGTTCTTATCTGTCTGTATCTCAAGTCTGGGAGATGTTATCAACTTGGAGCAGGTGAAATTGGTACCTGAAAGTAGGTCATGGGATAAGGGTCTTTTGGTTGAATGTTAGGAAAGACTCCCAACACTATGAGCAGTTCAACAACAAATCCAATTTCCTAGGGGAGTGAGAGGCTCCCTTTCACACAATGTCTTCAAGCAGAGGTTGGATCAGCATCTCTTCAAGGTGCTTTGAAGAGGAATTTCTGCATCGGGCAGGGGCTGCACTTGATGACCTCAGTATCCAACTGTGCTCATTTAAGTCAGCATCAGCTCCATGTTTGGGAGGGCATCCATAGCAAGGGGCTAACATCTCCTCTCCAAAGCATTGCCACTTCCTCCCATTCTCTTTTCTTGCCCTGGACAGCAATCAACCAACCAAACGTCTATTACAGCCCTAAGGCCAGATACAATAATAATAATACTACTAATATATAATAGTAACACTCTTACATTGGTGTGTGTGTGTGTGTGTGTGTGTGAGAAGCTGGAGAAGTACCAGGGCCTGAAGGAGGAACTAGAGAGGATGTGGAAGGGGAAGGCCAAAGGGGTCCCAGGGGTGATAGGAGCACTCGGGGCAGTGACCTCCAAGCTGGGAGAGGGGCTCCAACAGATCCCAAGAACAACATCGGAGCTCTCTGTCCAGAAGGGTGCAGTGCTAGGAACAGCTGAGATCCTGCGCAGAACCCTCAAACTCCCAGGCCTCTGGTGGAAGACCCGAGGCTGAGGAAGACACATACCACCCATAGGGGTGAGAAGGGAATTTATTTTTTTACAGAAAAACAATTAGTATGATACAATCTAAGATTAAGAATATTTAATAATTAGGAAATTCTAAACCTAAATAATGGTACAGCGTATCATGCAGATGGTAGCATAAAACTGGGCAACATGGAGGATATTTTGAAGCCCTTCTCCGAAAGTTGTTGTTGTTTATTTGGTTAGTCGCTTCCGACTCTTCGTGACTTCATGGACCAGCCCACGCCAGAGCTTCCTGTCAGTCGTCAACACGCCCAGCTCCCCCAGGGACGAGTCCATCACCTTTAGAATCTCATCCATCCACCTTGCCCTTGGTCGGCCCCTCTTCCTTTTGCCGTCCACTCTCCCTAGCATCAGCACCTTCTCCAGGGTGTCCTGTCTTCTCATTATGTGGCCAAAGTATTTCAGTTTGGCCTTTAATATCATTCCTTCAAGTGAGCAGTCTGGCTTTATTTCCTGGAGGATGGACTGGTTTGATCTTCTTGCAGTCCAAGGCACTCTCAGAATTTTCCTCCAGCACCACAGTTCCAAAGCATCGATCTTCCTTCTCTCAGCCTTCCTTATGGTCCAGCTCTCGCAGCCATATGTTACTACAGGGAACACCAAGGAGTTTTAGGTGACCATCCATATCACACCAGCACATGACTGGAGAGTAATCCTAGTACCACCTTTTCATTTTCATTACCTTTAAATTTAAATGAAACCAAATCAAGTGGAGGTTTTGTTTGGCCCAACTTTGGAGAAAGAGGCCTTCTCAAAAGCCAAGAGCATCCTAAGCCCACGAGGCTAATACAGTCAAAGCCTCGGGATGGACCTTTCGGTATCTCTGCATGGTTCCAAGTACATGCTGTGGTGGCTGCTACAGAAGGAAGCCAGTTCCAAATGTCTCATCTTAGCAGCAGCCTGAAATGGCAAAGAGTGACAACGGGGACAGGATGTCCAGGCTGGCTGAAGCAGGTTGACTGGGGTTTCAGCAGACATCCAGCACAAGAAGACCCTGGGCAACCGGCCTTTGAAGTCTAAAATCCTGATAGACAGACGGAGGGAGGGAGGGAGGAAGGGAGGGAGGAGAAGAGAGGGAGGTAAAGACAGACAGACAGATGAAGGGAGGGAGGGAGGAGAAGAGAGGGGGGAAAGAAAGAAAAAGAAAGAACGGACGGACGGACTGGAGGAAGGACTTTCCTTTTCCCTTACAAATGTAGTCTGCTGACGACTGATCTATAAAAGTGATACCATCACATAGGCCAGTCCCACGCCTCAGACACACCAAAACTCTCTCCCTTGGCCAAAACTCTCAACTCTTGCAAGAGACTCTGCTGTGATTTATGGATGACTCTCAGTCTGTCTCTAGCTGTGGCAGGAATGAAGCCCAAGCTTTTCCTGTTCTTTCTTCATCTGTTTCAACAATCTTCCTTGAAGCTGCTTCATCTGAAGCTCTCACACTGGGGAGGTGCAGGGGGAGAACCACGATTGCTTCACCTCCTTTTCTCCTCTTCTGCCCTTTACTTCTTTTTACCACAGACAGACTGTGTGGGCCTGCAGAAGACACATGTATTCTATTGCACACTGAGCTGTGACACAATCTCTGAGTAAGGCACAATTCATGTCTCTCAGCTTCCTTCTGGGGAAGGACACAAGGGTAGTTGTTGCTGATTCTTATAAATTCTTTGCAATAAGCCAAAAGCCTATTTCCACACATTTTTAAGAAAAAAGCTTGGCTTAGGGTATCTAGAGAGGAATAGAAAGAGCTTGAAGCCCCAGTATCTACAGTATATGGTGATTAATACAGTGAAGGGTTGCATGGTGATCTTCTGGTGTCTGTGGACAATCAGCGGTGGTTGGCTGAGTGGTCATGATGTCAGTGAGATCCAGATGGATCTCTGGAGCTGATTTAATCCTACAAAGGGGTAAGAAAGTCAGAGGAACTGGAAAAGGAGCAGCAAGAAAAATGGGAAAGGGCCATATTTTAGGGCAGTGTTTCTCAACCTCAGCAGCTTTAAGCTGTGTGGACTTCTTTGTTTTTCAGAGTTTTATTAAATTTCAGAAAAAGATATAAGATACAGAAAAACAAAAAACTACAAAAAGAAAAAAAGAACTAAAAAGTGTGAAAACACAAGAGAAAATTTTTTAGATAGACTACAAAAAGAAGTGACTTCCGACTTTAAACATCAGGGATATACAGCAATTTCCCATAATCAATCCCTTACTCTATATTAAACCAAAATCACATTATTTCTACCAATCAACCCCTTAGCACCTTGTAAAAATCACTAACTACCATTGCTCCCTTCCTTTATATTAAAAGAAAAGAAAAAATATAAATCACCTAATCAACTTCCCGCCCCCCAAAGTAACAATTACTAAATTATTCCCTTCCTACTACTATTCTATACATTCCTGTCTACTATAATAAAAATCAAAAAGAAAAAAGCATGTAAATTGTCTACCATTATAATTAATAATACAAAAAACATGAATAAGAACTTTAGTAATCATAATCCCAATCATTAACGATAAGTAAAGTCATCTAAAGCCATAAGACCATCCAAATAAATATTTTTAGTCCCTTAACCCACTTCAAAATAGACCAAGGCATTTACATATCCCCATAATAGGCATAGAGCTATTTTCTTAAAGAAATCAAACAGCCCAGCTGCTCCCCTCACAAACACAGACTTCTCTCCAGAAAACCTCCCAGACATAATAACTCCTTCTTTTCCATAGCATTCCATCAGAAAGTCAAATTAACTCATGTCTTGCAACTCAATTTCTCCGTTTAAGTTCTTCAGTTCAGCATTGCCAACTTCATCAAGGATTTCAACACAAGCCAGAATCTCACTCTTAGGAGAGATAATTCCATCGCTGTTAGATTCCTCAGGTTCATCCACATCATCCTCAACCAGATGGCACATTTAAGACCACATATTTTCCACAATGCTCCGAATGTCTTGCAGAATAACATGGCAGGAATCAGAAAGAATCTCCTTAATATCTGCTTTGATATCTCGGCAACAGTCAGAGAAAGCCTGGCTAAGATCCTCCATTTCTGGAGCAGTAAGTTATGGCGCTCCCTAGATACTTACCCGGCAGAAAAAAAACTGGCAGAAATGGAAAATTTCCCAGCTGAGTTAAGATAACAGACAGTTTCCAGAGAAAGTAGCAGCAGGAAAGTAAAAGTTCAGAACGGCAGATTCAACGTGTAGGGAAAATGCCAAAATCTTCAAAACTAGCGCAAAAATAATAACAGGAAGATGATATCATCCTCTCAACCCTCCTTAATATTGGATGCAAAGCAAAATCCAAAGCTTTTTTTAAAAAAATTTTTTTAATTAATCACAAAAAAAACAATAAGCACCAAGATTGTTCCTCCTTAATGCAGAAAGCCTCTCTTAGGGTACAAATACTTAAAAAAAAATTGGGTGCTTTAGAAATGGGGTGGCTGGACTTAGTGTCCCTTTAAGGGCTGCAGGGCAGCTCGGAAGTGGTGAAATCCCAGCCTCCCAGCAAAGACTTACGTGTGGATTGCGCACACTGCCCATGATCTCCTGGCTACAACTCGCTGTCCAGAGGACGAATGGGTTGATTCCAAGCATTTTCCTTAATCCAGAAAAACACTCTGGGCTACAGGAGAAACCAGCCTGAGCCCGAAGAAACTGCCGTGATGCCAGTGCTGTCCACGGAGCTCACAGACACAACTGCTCAGCCCACCATATTCCCACTGGAAGTCCTAAGCTGTGAGCAACTCCCAGAATTCCCCAGCCAGGAAGGCCTTGGAAAAAAAGATCTATTGTAAAGACGGGAGAAAAATTCAAGGGGAAGGGAGGGAGGGGAGAGCAGTGCTTCATTTCAATTGGGGCAGGGGGCTGATTTCTTTAAAGGGGTGTGGATATATTTCTTGGCTTAGGGGCCACATGACTGTTTGGCAGCCAGTGTCATGATCGCCGTTGCGATGTTTGCGACATCGCAACGGTTCGCATGACAATACAGGGATATGGGTCCTGAGCTGATAAGGCGAGGGCAATAAAAAAACACAAAAAGAAGTAAGGGGTTTAAGGAAACTATGTAACGACTGAGTCCGGCAGCCCAGGAAGCAACAATAAAAGGCAACTGACATGAAATTGAATAACAACCACACAGGCGAGGAGGTTCGGAAGGGCGTGCCCGGGCTTTCGAGGAATTAGAAGCCTGATTGCCCGGCAATGGATCATCACCGCACAGGAAGGCGATCGAGGTGATGCCCGGGGCACAGGGGGCTGGACGACCTCTCACCTGGCAAGGACGAACTGTTGGGACTTGTGGGGCGCACCTGGGGCAAGGTGGGGCGGAGCGCTGACCGGCGCGAGCTATTTAAGTCCCGTTCCGGCGCGCTCCCCTCACTCTCAGCTTTCTAAGGGCATGCATTCTATTCCCAAATAAAACCGGAACCTAAGTCTACTCTAGCGTCTGTGTTTTTATTGGGTCTCAGGCAGAGCCTGACATAAAGCTGAGAGTCATTTAAAACGAACCTCGCCGGTCTCCACCGGAAAAAAAAATTTTCCACGGGAGAGAACACCGGCGATGACGGAACCAGGGACGGCCATGGAGTCGGCGCTTCAGACCAGAGGCGCGAAAGACGCAACGCACGTGGGAGAGATGACCAGACAGCTTCTGGAGTTGGTGCGCCCGAGAGGGGACACGGGCTCCCTCCCTGCCCACACCGCACCCCAGTTCCAAACCTGGAGCTCCAGCCCGGAGTGGAGAGCCCCGATGGAAGAGGAAATCGGGAGCCAACAACTCTTCACTTGGGACGGCGTAACGGGACCCCGGCCGGGGGCATCCTACACCACCTGGAGACTCCACTACCCCCAAACACCCGAGAGGGAAGTCGCAGGACTGCCGATCGGGCAGCAACCGGCAGCACCGAGGATGGACGACCCTGTCACACCTGACAGGTTCAGAGCCCTGGAGTCCAAGGTACAAGCCCTGGAACACATGCTCCAGTCCATGGCATTGGTGATGAGCGAGCTCACAAAGACTGCTACTGCACAGGGGGTAGGGGGGGATCATGGCTCCCCACCCACCCTATCGACAACCCCGAGAGGAAGGGGCCAAGCACGGGACTCTTTCTCAGGGCCCCGTGGTCCCTTTCCAGTGGGGGTCATCCCTAGCCACCCACAGGTGGGGGTCTCGCAACTTGGGGGGTTCACCAAGGACTTCCCCGTGAGATTTGACGGAGACCCCACGAACCTGTCGTTCTTCGTGACGAACACCACAAACTACATGATGCAATATGGACATTGCTTTGCAACGGAAGGGGCCAAAATCTCGGCCGTGGCCACAAAACTCAAGGGCAGGGCTGCGGACTGGTACGTCCAGATGTCAGAGTCCAGAGCCCCAGCCCTGGCTACCTTCCATACCTTCCTAGCCGCTCTAAAGCGGTACTTCGAAGACCCCCTGGCAAAGGAAAGGGCCAAGAGTACCCTTAAAGGACTTTGCCAAGGACAAAAAGCAGTGGCGGACTACGCCCTTGAATTTAAGGTCCTAGCGGGGAAAATCCCGAATGGTCCGAGGCCACCTTGATCGACATGTTCAAGGATGGCCTCAACCGTGAGGTGTTGCAATGGGCACTATACAGAGACGATCCAGACTCCCTGCACAAGTGGATCTGTCTTGCCGGGAAGGCTGAGCACACCCAGCGCACCTTCATGCTAGCGACCAAGAAAGACAGACCCACTCCTAGCGGGAAAGGGCCAGTTCCACAGTCGGGCTCGACATGGGACGTGGAGCGACAACGTCGGTTTGCCTGTGGGCAATGTGTCAGGTGTGGGAAGACGGGCCACTGGGCAGCTGAATGCCTCAAGGCCAGAACGACAGATCGCCCGCCCAGACCAACGCAGAAGGCGCCGCACAAGCCACCCAACCCTCCCAGACGGCTGACAGGAGCGCTAGCGACCCAGGACAAGGAAGAGGACGCCTACCTCGCAGGGGACATGTTGGACGCCCAGGAGCAGCCGGCGGGAAACGCCTTCCACCTGCCCTAAGCAGCGCCGCCGGGCAGGTGGTGAAGAATGGGCGCGACACCCCCAGAGTGAGTGGGGATTGTCCCATCCTGGCAGGGGAAATCGAACTGACCTACGGCCCCAAAGCCATCGCGGTCGGAGCTTTGGTGGACTCTGGGTGCTCCAGAAACCTGATCCACCCGGACATTGCCGCCGCATTAAACCTACCCTGCTTCCCCCTCCCAAAGCTGCTGATCTTTCAGCAACTCGATGGCTCCACGGCGGGGGGGGGGGGGACTGGCCACCCAGGGTACAAGGAAGGTCACCCTGAAAATGGGCACCCACAAGGAGACCATAGACTTCGTGGTCACCCCGGTAGGCAAGCCCATAGTGGTGTTGGGGATCCCCTGGCTAACCCGCCACAACCCCATTAATTGGAAGACCTGTTCGATAACATTCGAGGACGGGTTCTACCAGGCACCAGCAAGGGAGAAATCCTCTGCTTTGACTGTGGGGAGGGCTGAGATCGTCGACCACCAAGCCCACGCTCCCGCCCCCCGGAAGAACTGCCGGAGCAATACTTGGACTTCGCCATCGTCTTCGGGGAGGAGGAGGCGGACCAATTACTCCCCCATCGCAAGACGGACTGTGCAATTGAACTGCTCCCGAACGTCCCACTACCCAAGCCCAAAATTTACCCCATGACTCAGAGGGAATCGGCAGCGCTGCGAGACTTTTTAGACAAAAACCTTGCTAGGGGCTTCATCGAACCGGCAAACTCACCGGTTGGAGCGCCCGTCCTATTCCGGGAGAAGGACGGCACCCTAAGACTATGCACAGATTACCGCGGGTTAAATTCCGCCTCCCTGTCAAACAAATACCCCCTCCCCCTCGTAAAAGATATGCTGGCACACTTGTCAAAGGGAAGGGTGTTTTCTAAACTCGACCTCCGCGAGGCGTACTACTGAATTCGCATCCGGGGGGGGGACGAGTGGAAAACAGCGTTCAACTGTCCCTTGGGCTCCTTCCAGTACAAGGTACTGCCTTTTGGTCTTGCGGGGGCCCCGGGGGTCTTCATGCAACTAATCAACGAGGTGCTGCATGAACATCTGTTCAAAGGAGTCTTAGTTTACCTAGACGATGTCCTAATCTACTCTAAGACTCAGAGGGAACACGAGAGATTAGTGAGACAAGTTCTCACTAAGCTCCGGAAAGCCAAACTCTACGCTAAGCTCTCCAAGTGCGAATTTCACAAGTCGCGCTTGGATTACTTAGGGTACAGAATCTCAGACAAGGGCATAGAAATCGACCCTGTGAAGGTTCAGGCTGTTTTGATCTGGGAGCGCCCACGCACCTGGCGCCAGCTTCAAAGTTTCCTTGGGTTCGCAAATTTCTATAGGTCCTTCGCAAAAGGGTTCGCTGAAATTGCCCTGCCCTTGACCGATTTATTGAAGACCAAAGGCATCGGGGAGACGCGCAAGGTCAAAAACCCAAGGGCCGTACTTAATTGGATTCCCGACTGTCAAACCGCTTTCGACAGGCTAAAAGCACTGTTCACAGCGGAGCCAATCCTGTCCCACCCCGACCCCGAACAGCCTTTTGTTGTGCAGGCTGACGCCTCCGACTTTTCAATTGGGGCTATCCTACTGCAAAAGGATTCCGCTGGAATCCTGAAGCCCTGCGCCTATCTCTCCCGGAAATTTTCCGAGACAGAGAGGCGCTGGCACGTGTGGGAGAAAGAGGCATTTGCGGTTAAAGCAGCACTGGAGGCTTGGCATCACCTTTTGGAAGGGGCAACTTGCCCTTTTGAGGTCTGGACAGACCACCGCAACCTCGAGGCGCTCCGTACACCCCGGCGCCTCAGTCCCAAGCAGATACGCTGGGCTCAGTTTTTCAGCCGGTTCAAATTCCAGCTGAAGTTCATCCCAGGAAAAAAGAATTTCCTGGCAGATGCACTCTCCCAACTACCCCAGGACACGGAGCCTATCTCCGACGTCGTAGGGACTGTGCTTTCTGACTCCCAATTGGGTTTAGCAGCTGTCACCCGGAGCCACGCTTGGGGACAGCCTTCCCCCCCCTTGCAAACGACTCCGGCGCAGCCCGCCCCAAGCTGCAGGCAACCACAGATGCCAGGTGGGTTACATCCAGATTTTATAACAGCATTAAAATCTGACCCCTGGCTCCTCGCCAACCCTAACAAAGTGACTATGGAACAGGACCTCGCCTGGGTGGAGGGAAGGTTATATGTCCCTGACTCACAAAGACCGACTATCCTCAGCAGGTCGCATGATAGCAAACAGGCTGGTCACTTTGGGTTCCTAAAATCCCTCCACCTAACTCGACGCCAATTTTGGTGGCCCTCGCTGAGGAAGGACATCAAAACGTATGTGGCGTCCTGCCCTGTGTGTGCGATGGCCAAGCAACCGGCCGTTAAACCCCAGGGGCTGCTGCAGTCCGTGGCTGAACCTTCACGCCCTTGAGATGAAATCTCGATGGATTTCATCGTGGATTTACCGCCCAGCCAAAAGAAAACGGTCATCTGGGTAGTCAAAGACTACTTCTCAAAACAAGCCCATTTTATCCCCTGTGCCTCGATCCTGTCAGCACAACAGCTGGCGAAACTCTTCCTGGTACACGTGTACCGCCTCCACAGCTGCCCCTTCCGCTTGGTGACCGATAGGGGCACACAATTTACCTCAAGGTTTTGGCAGGCTTTTTTGAAACTAATAGGTACCCAGCAAGCCCTGTCAACCTCCTGGCATCCCCAGACAGACGGATCTACAGAGATCCTTAATGCCACACTGGAACAATTCCTCGCTCCTATATAAATTACCACCAGGACGACTGGGTGGACTTACTCCTGTTTGCAGAGGTCGCATACAATAACGCAATACATCAAAGCACGGGACCAACCCCCTTTGGGGTGGTGTCGGGTCGGGAATTCGTCCCCATCCCAGAGCTCCCTCAGCCCCCGTCCCCAGCAGTGGCCGCCTGTGACTGGGGTTCAAAACTCACAGACTCCTGGCCCGTCATCAAGGATGCGCTTAAGGAGGCACAAGCCGCATACAAACTGCAGGCAGATAAACACCGGCGCCAACAACCAACTTTTCGGGTAGGGGACCTGGTTTACCTATCAACCAAATTCATTAAATCACCGCAACCGTCTAAGAAACTGGCCCCCAAATTTATTGGGCCATTCCAGGTGACACAAATCGTGAACCCAGTCACGGTGCGCTTGGACCTGCCCCATAATTTAAAGCGGCTGCACCCGGTGTTCCACTGCAGCTTCCTCAAGCCGGCAAGTGACTCCTCCCGGTGGCACCCACGCACTCCCCCCCCCACCAGTTTTCATAGACGGATAGCAACATTTCAAGCTCAAGGGGGTACCCGACTCCCGCAAACTGCGGGGCTCCCTCCAATACCTGGTAAAATGGAAACACTTTCCACACCCTGAGTGGGTCGCTGCCTGAGACATCCAGGCTCCCGAGCTAATCCGCAACTTCCACACTGCATATCCCTCCAAACCCTCGGCTTGATTTTTCTCAAGGGGGGCAGTATGTCATGATCGCCGTTGCGATGTTTGCGACATCGCAACGGCTCACATGACAATACAGAGATATGGGTCCTGAGCTGATAAGGCGAGGGCAATAAAAAAACACAAAAAGAAGTAAGGGGTTTAAGGAAACTATGTAACGACCGAGTCCGGCAGCCCAGGAAACAACAATAAAAGGCAACTGACATGAAATTGAATAACAACCACACAGGCGAGGTTCGGAAGGGCGTGCCCGGGCTTTCGAGGAATTAGAAGCCTGATTGCCCGGCAATGGATCATCACCACACAGGAAGGCGATCGAGGTGATGCCCGGGGCGCAGGGGGCTGGACGACCTCTCACCTGGCAAGGACGAACTGTTGGGACTTGTGGGGCGCACCTGGGGCAAGGTGGGGTGGAGCGCTGACCGGCACGGGCTATTTAAATCCCGTTCCGGCGCACTCCCCTCACTCTCAGCTTTCTAAGGGCATGCATTCTATTCCCAAATAAAACCAGAACCTAAGTCTACTCTAGCGTCTGTGTTTTTATTGGGTCTCAGGCAGAGCCTGACAGCCAGGGGTTAAGATGGTGGCCATCAAAAACAAGTAGAGTTTTGATCACACCATTCTGAGAATGCAATGGCAAACCACTTCTGTATTATAGGTCCCCTATGAATATGCCCATTGAGTGATTCTCAACCCAAAGAAGATGTCATCTTTTTCTCTCTCTGGCTTTAAATTTCATTAGCTTGATTATCCGAAGTTTTGCCCATCAAAGAGCTGAGAAACACCAGAAAGCAGTAATATATATCCTAAAATAGGCTCAGCCATTTAAAAAAACAAACAGCATTCCCTCCCAACAACTCCCATCACTCACTGAATATCCCCTTTTCATCCCTTTTATATCATCGGGATGCTCTCGGTTGCTTTGCTGCCCCCCCCACTCCAAAAAACGGGGCAATCTGGCCTCCAGCCATCAACGGTCTGTCCATCTCCAGCAGGTTGGCCCTTCCAAAGTCCAACTGTGTTGTTTTAAAATACGTACCTTGCTTTGCAACATGAAAACCAGATCCCTATTGTTGGCTGGGGGTGCTGGGTATTGTAGCCCCTCCTCATCTTGGGGTCCAGGTGGAGGAAGATGGATCTCTCTTTGCCATTGCCTGACCCTCAAACAGGAGGCAGTTTGGAATGCCACCCGATCCATTTGAGAATTTTAGCCTCTCCATCAGTCCATTCATCCACGTGAGAGATTTTAACCACAGGAGGAGGGCCCTGCTGTGTGGTTTTCTGCATGCCATTTCCCACAAGCTTTAAAAAAAAAATAAAAAAGAAAGGAACATACTTTATTTCATGACCAAGTTGCTATTCATCTCGATCTTCTTTTAAGACCGGAGTAGACATTTTGCCAATTGCTAATAGAAACTAAATAAACACAGCCAAAACAGTATCATCTATCTGGGGGTGAGTAATTATGAAGGATTTCTCTTTAAATAGATGTTTAAGTAAATATAGAAATATCATTTTACAAACGCTGGCTCAGACGGAGAGCCTTGCTAAACTGCAAAGGACAGACGACTTCTCACCAAGGACGGCGTGTGTGGCTAACAGCGAGTGGGAGACCCAATTCATATGACTGACAGGGTACCGCCCGCACACGGGTCCACATGCATGTGCATGCACACACACACACACACACAAAAGGACCCCATGGCTCTTTGTTCCAATATAGGCCATACTGGTAACAGTTAAACATCTCGATCACACATCTCACTTTGGAAGTTTTGGATTCTCTTGCTAGATGCCATCAGCTGCCAGCAGGAGGGCATGCCCAGAGCCCCTTGGAGTGGCCTGTGGCATTCAGAATATCCCAGGATGGAGAAGCTGCATACTACATTTCTAACACGCTTCTATGAGTAAAAAATCAGGAGACGTCCGCTAGCCCCTTTTCCAACTACCTCATTTTATTAACAGGCAGAAGCTCCTGTGATCCATCAGATGCACAGGGTGGCTACGGAAGGCCACGCCTTTTAATAAAATGGGTTACTCAAAAAGGTGCTGCCAGGTGCCTCCTAATTTCTGGCTACCATACGCTAACATTGTTCTCCTCCTGCAATGTCTTCTATAAGTATTCATCCTGGAAGTCCCTTGCTCTTGCTTGACATAGGACGAAGGCAGTTCGGAGCCAGCCAACCGTAGGCAGGTTTCTAAACCATCCAAGCTGCAGTATGATCATGCTGGCTGGTTGACATAGTAGGCAAAGGCTGATTGTTGTGTTAACGACTTAATTCTTTCCATACCACATCAAAAGGATCAGCTTGGTCTCTGTGTGAGAGAGACAACACGCACATACCCATGCAGACTCATACAAATGCATATCACTGATGCTTTTTTGTTACCTCTAAAATGCAGACTGGCAATGGCATAAAAGCTCATTTTCAGTAACTTCCATGCTGCCAAGATAACCTGCAAATTGAGGCTTAATCAGCTTGATTAATTAGCACATAGCAGATGTTCTTTTTATTGTACCCCCCATCTTCCCCATTCGGTTGTATAACTGCACCCTCAGCAGTTGATTTACTGGATGCCTTACAGCATTACAATTTCAACAACTCCATTCACTGGAGAAAAATTCAAAGTGTACGAAAGTCTCGGTTTCTCAGATGAGGGAGGAAGGGGAAGGGAAAACCTTTGGGGACACGACAAGCTTGTGCAATGTGAAGCAACGCATAATGGGATTTCATGGGCTCACATCCTGTCTGCTGAGGGTGGTTAATGATCCAATAACTCCTCTTGCAAACTTAAGGGTGTTCACCACATTTTCCTTTTCTGGCCTGAAGCCAATGCAGGTAATTTGGACTGCAAGGTCACCCAAAGTTCTGCGCCACACGGAAATGCCAGGAATCATGAACTTAGGTATCTATTTCAACGGCTTAAGTCTAGCCGTTTCCCTGGAACCCTGGAAGAATGACTGAAGGAGCTGGGCCTTCAAAAGGGGGTCTGAAAAATACGATAGCCTCTTCAAATACCTGAAAGGATATCACCTAGAAGGAGGCCAAGGCATGTTCTCTCTTGTTCCAGAGTGTGGGACATGGAATTTGGATTTAAATTACAGGAAGGCAGAGCCTGATTTTTTTTCTAAGCTCCCTAAGAGTTGGAGCACCTGGACAATGGAAGCAATAGACAGAGAGGCGGTCAACTCCCCTTTGCCGGATGAGCTATCATTGGCTAGATTCACACAACATCGCAAGGCAAAGCCAGTCAAAAATTCATTAAGTCTAGCAGAACAGCTGAATAAGACAACCTGCAGCAAACACCTTATTTCAGTTCATGGGGGAAGAAAACTACAGAAAAGGCAGATCAAAAAATCCATGCAGATTTTGGTCCACTATGAAGCAAGAGGGGCCGACCAAGGGCAAGGTGGATGGATGATATTCTAGAGGTGACGGACTCGTCCCTGGGGGAGCTGGGGGTGTTGACGACCGACAGGAAGCTCTGGCGTGGGCTGGTCCATGAAGTCACGAAGAGTCGGAAGCGACTAAATGAATAAACAACAACATGAAGCAACAGAATATATCTCACCATATGTCCACTGGTTCACACCTCACTGAACACGTTAGCTCATGTTCTCAAGAAGCTAAGTTGGTTGTGTGGACTGGTTTGTAGAAAACACTGCAGAAGCTCTTTGTAATTTTGGAAGAGAATCACTTTGCCCTGGAAATGGTGTACCACATAGGATAATTATCAACCAAGGGAGTGATTTGCTGAGGAGAGAACTATATTAGTCTATTCCTAAACCACTTCTCATATCAAAAGACAACTCAAAGCAAACTACATCCATTTTTGATACAGCATAACTAAAGGCATAATAAAATTCAGTAACTAAAGCATTCAAATAAGTCTCATTAGTAGTTGGATGGGAGACTCCGGGAAGTCAGGCCTCGTTAATAGTTAATAGTTGGATCCAATAGTTAATAGTTGGATGGGAGACTGTATATAGTTGGATGGGAGATACAGGTAGTCCTTGCTTAACGACCACAATTGGAACCGGAATTTCAGTTGCTAAGCGAAGCAGTCATTAAGTGAATGACCTGATTTTACTACCTTTTTTACAGCGGTCATTAAGCAAATCACTGCAGGCGTTAAGCGAACCACATGGTCATTAAGTGAATCATGGTTCCCCATTGATTTTGCTTGCCAGAAGCTGGCTGGGAAGATTGAAAATGGTGATCATGTGACCATGGGATGCTGTGACAGTCGTAAATGCGAACCAGTTGCCAAGCACCCAAATCGTGATCACGTGACTGCAGGGATGCTGCGATGGTCGTACATGTGAGGATCGGTTGTAAGTCAGTTTTTCCAGCACCATTGTAAGTCTGAACTGTCACTAAACGAATGGTTGTTAAGTGAGGACTACCTGTAACCAGATCAAGCCTCGTTAGTAGTTGGATGGGAGACTCCAGGAAGTCCCAGGGGATACATGGAGACTGGGAAGTGGAAAACACCATGCCAGAAGGTAACAATGGCAAACCACATCTGTGCCACTGTCAAAAGAACAATATGCACACAAGGGCACCAAGAGTTGAGTTCAATTCAGAGACTTTTTAATACCAATACTTCTGAAGGACACCCGCTGGAGAACAGGGATGGGTCAGCTTTTTTCCCCCTCTGCATTCCTACAGAGATGGTGGGTGGATGCACAGAGGAAAGTGGTTTCCCTCTCACACACACTTCTTTCTCTCCCGCATCTAGTCTTGTTTGAGGTGCTTTGGGGCCACTGCACTTGATACAAAAACCCAGCCACACTGAAGAGTATATAAATTAATATGTAAAAAGTCAGTAGAGAACAATGTCTCAATCACATAATACTTTGGATATGTTACGTGAAGACCCAGCTCTCTGGGGAAGGCTCTCATGCTGGGGAAGGTGGAAGGAAAGAGGAGAAGAGGGCGACCAGCAGCCAGGTGGACAGACTCAGTTACTGTGGCGATGGGCGTACCATTAGAAGACCTGAAAGATCAGGTTAAGGACAAATCATCATGGAGAAAATCTATCTACGTGATTGCTAAGAGTTGACACCAGCTTGGTGGCACATGATCAGTCAATCAATCACGTCAATTCCCCTTCATCCTCATCCACTCATAAATTCATCCTGCATAATAGCACCACCGTATCTTTTCAGCCACATCCACTTCTCTTTCCCCAATGCTCTTCAGAAGATGCAGGTTTTTAACAATTTCCTAAACCTTATCTGATCTATCCAGTGGTAGGTTGTTCTACAAGAGACGAGTCCTTGCAAAAAAAAAAATTAAGAATGCCTGCCTTGGTATCCCCTCCCACTGTGCCTTTTCATAGACTTCTTCTCCTTTTCCAAAGTAGTGAGGGAAGCGTGAACTGATCGCTTGCCCAAACATTTTGGAACTAGGCCAGGCTGCATGGATTTATGGTGTTCTGCCAAAACCAACATACCAACCTTTATATAGGATAAGCGTGTTAGCTTTTCAGTTGCTCACAGAACGGATCGTTAATTCAGACCACCTTTTTACATGCATTTGATGCACAGGGAAGGATGCACCTCCGTTAGAATCTCACCTTAAAAAGAAGTTTTGATCCCTCAGGTCTGCAAAACGATGGAACTCCCCAAATAATGGTGAGACTTCCAGTTTTCCAGATAGTTTGCTCCTCAGTTCCTAGTTCTGTGACCCCCCAAGGAAGTTACCACCATCTCTTTTCCAAATATCCAGCTCCACTAAGACACTGAGACGCCACCAGGGCACTAATGAAATAAATGCACAAAAATCGTTGTGACGTATTTGAGTACGCAGCTCTTACTTTCTTTAAACACAGAGGACTCACAGCAATGTCTTGCCCTGCCCTTACTTGACAAATCCCTGTGCGTGTTTCAAACGCTTAGTATTATTCACATAGCACCATTAAATATGCAAAGTATTTTCCAGCTCTAACTTTACAATAGGCACTTACAACATGCGCATATAGCAAGAAGATCAATAAGTTGATCAATTTTTTTTTAAAATACTCATCAGGAACTGAAACTGAGGAGGCGATACGAGACAGAAGGTGGTGCAAGAGAAGCAAACTGAGGCTGCCTCACCTTAAGCATTGCATACCTGACTGCATTTTAGCAGAACACAGGTGGTTTCTTCAGAACCGGCATTGCTCCTAATATGTATAATTGTTCCTTCCTCCGCTCCACTCCTCCAATCCCTAGCTTGGTTTTTCATTTATTTCACTTTATTAGTTCACCTCCTGCAGCATCTGCAGCCCACACATGTTCGCAAAAGAAAAATGCAACCCCGAACCAGAATTAGGGTAAAACAATATGAAACTGAATGCTTAACAATGGCCAGTGAAAAGAAACCTAACCAGATAAAACAAAATTTAGCTTGTTTTTAAAAGCCTGGTTATGTAAAAAGGTCCTTGTCTGACGAGATGAAAAAATAGCCTGCTCAGCCTCAGGTCCATCTTCCTGGGAAGAAAGTCCCAAATGAAAGCAGTAAGATTAAATGCTTCCAGAATGCCAAGGATGTGCCCAAGGACACCTATTTCCCTGTGGCTCCCTGACCCGTTTTTAAAGATCCTTTGGATTCCTGAAAGGGAGAACCGGTCCAAGTTGCAAAGCAAAGCCCCACCTTCTCAGGTATGTCAGTATTTTTGTCTTCCTATTCATTAAATTTATATGGTCATCCACTTGCCAGGTGACTCTGGATGGCTAATGAGGGTTGAAAACATCAATACTGGAAGATGATAAAAATGAAATACAGGCAGTCCTCGCTTAATGGTGGTAATTGGGACTGAAAACTCCTTCACTAAGCAACACAGTCATAAAGTGCAATGTCACACGACCGCACCGCTTCACGATGGCAGTTCCAGCAGGCCTGGTTTCTGTCGTTAAATGAATCACCGCAGGTCATTAAGCGAAGACCTCACGTGATCGCGACTTCCGACTTCCTGCCCGCTTCCCCATTGACTTGTCGGAAGCTGGCAGGGAAGGTTGCAAACTGTGATGAGGAGAGCACGGGATGCTGCAACACTGTAATTGTCAGCCAGTCTCCAAGCACCAAAATTATGATCACATGAGCACAAGAACACTGCGATGGCACAACTACGAGGACTGGTCGTAAGTTCTACTCGTTCAGGGCCGTCATGACTTCAAATGGTTGCTGAATGAGTGGATGTTAAGTGAGGACTACCTGTATAGTCAAGTCAAACACACTGTGCTGGGGATCAAACACACACCTCATATAGTTCCAGCAGGCACAATCGGTTTCTTAGCCCAGCATCTGGGGAAAAGCAGGTCTTGCTGGGCCGGAGGGTTGGGGCCAGCTGTTCCACAGGGCAGGCGCTGCAACAGAGAAGGCCGAAGGGGAGCCAGCTGGGGGCGGAAGGAGGAACCTCACTAATTCGCCTTTGGGGATTGGAAGTGTGAAAAGGAAGGGCAGACTTTCTTCATGACTTGTGGAAAAGCAAAGAAATTTGGGGTGCCAATTGATACAATGATGCAAAAGGTATGCAGACTAGTATTACAACGAAACCAGAATTATTTCTATTGGGTTTTACGGACGCTGCAGTGGAAAAGAAATATGGGAAACTAATATTGTACATGGTACAAAGCACAAAGATGGAAGAATAATGAAATACCCACAGTAGAAGGTGGGATTATAAAATTGATGGAGCTCACAGAAATGGCAACGCTCACCAGTTTGGTCAGGGAAAAGACAAAATCGTCTTTTAAAAGGACTTTTTTAAAAGACTGGAAGCCTGATATGGATGTTTTGCTGGAAGAACAAAAAAACTGAACTGATGATTTATGGATTTGGGGATTAAAAAGGGTTAAAGAGGAAGGGGAAAAATTATGATAGCCATTACTCGATGGAGAGAAGGGTTGAAGTCATAATTCTATCTACTCTTACCTTCCTCATTTTTTCTCTTATTCTCTATTTTCTTTCTTTTTCTTTCTTTCTTTCTTTTTTTCTTTCTTTCATGTTTTTTAAATTTTCTCTGCTATTATTGTATTGAAAAGTTTTAAATTATATATAATTAAAATATAATTTCCACAGGGAAAATGGAAGCTTTGCAACTGCCCTTACTACCAAGCCAGCCATGTTGTGAAGGGGCATGCCACTATATTCTGAGAGTGCTGGCAACTGCCTTTAAAAATCCAAGTGTGGATGCACAAATAATACACTCAGCTGTCTTACTTGGAGCAAAGCAAAGATGGATGGGGAACAAGCGAGCTGTTGCAGTTTGCACCCCTCTTACTGAGCCCTCTTCAAGGGCTGCCCCGCAAGCAGCTTACTGCCACTAGCCAGCTGGGATGGGAGGCGAAGGCAGGTTATCACGATACCACTGAAACCACTTGCGTTTCCAAAGCAAAAGGCAGATGAAACAGTGGCTCCCACCCACACCCCATCACCGCAGACACGTTTTTACTGTGTAATTCACGCTAAAAATAGAAGCAAATTCCAAGCCCAGTCATTTCTCTGTGAGAGTAAAGCTTTCCTTGTTTCTCCCCATCCCACTGAGAGGCATTTTTGCCTCCATTTCAGACCAAATCTACTTTTAGGTTCCTTCCTAGCCACACATTTCAGGCAACCCGACCAATTTTATTTTATTTTAATTTATTATTTAAGGAAACTCCACCAGCGGTGCAGTCAATGCTTTCCTTTTGCAGTGTTTCTCAACCCTGGCCGCTTGAAGATGTGTGGACTTCAACTCCCAGAATTCCCCAGCCAGCCTTGCAAGGCTGGCTGGGGAATTCTGGGAGTTGAGGTCCACACATCTTCAAGCGGCCAGGGTTGAGAAACTCCCCCTTTCTAGCCAGTCGCAACTCCGCATCTTCCATAGGTGCGACGGTGATGTCACAGCCGCCTCCTGCCAATCACCGAGAGGCAGAACCGGTTTTTCATCTCCAGCCCAAGCCTTTTTTCCTTTCCCTTCCTTTCCTTTCAGACCCCTGAGAAAACTTCCAACTCTTTGGCCAGGGGGTGCCCCGGCCCATCTGGAGGGTGCCAACTTTGAAGCCCATCTGGGACGTTGGGGAGTTTTGCAAAATACATTCCGAGGCTTCCCCAGGCAGGCAAACCCCTTCGGGCCGGTGAAAGTGGAACCCAGGGCGGTTCACCTTCCATTCGGGAGGAGCTGGCTGTCCACGTGGGCCAGGTCGGGCGCGTTCGGGGAGCCCTCCCTCTATGGGTGCGGGGACTACCCCACCCAAAGTGCCCAGCCAGCCTGGCAACCCAACCCACTTCTGAGAGGGGTCCCGCTTGCGCACTTGGAGGGTGCCCGGGGGTCGGTGTAGTGCACGCGCGGTCGTGTTAAATCGGTGCTTCTTCGCCCTTCCCTCTCCACACGACAACCCTGCGAGGTGGGCTTGCAGGACAAGTTCGGGCCTGGGGGCTTCTGGGGGGCCTGCGAGAGCTCCGCGGTCCGTCGGCCCGTCCTCCCACGGCGGGGGCGGCCCTGCCTCGCGCCCCCCTCGCGCCCCCGGCCACCTGCAGCCGCCGCCCCCCGCCGGGCAGGAGGGCGCGCACAGCGCCAGGCGGAGCCAGCTGCGCCAACGGGGCCGGGCGGCGCCTGCCGGCTCCCTCGCCCAGGGGCCACGCGCCGCCCCGCGCCCTTGGCCTGGCTTGGCCCCGGCCGGCCCCCCTCCGGCTCGGCAGCCGCTCCTCGCCCGAGCGGCGGCGGCGACGGCCGGGCTGGCATCACGAGCGCCGCCTGAGTCATCCGCATCACAGGAGCCGCCGGCGGGCGAGAGGGCGGGTGGGGCGGGGGCCGCCCAGCGGGGACGGGGCGCGGGCAGCGTGCCGAGGGAGGGCCCGTCCGCGGGGCCGCCGCTCCTGCTCGCGGGAACAGCCGGCCAGCCCGGCCGGGGCATCCCTCGCTCTCCGCGGCGCGCCCTCCCCCCTCCCGCCTGGCACGGCCCGACGCGGGTCACCCGGGCGCGCCGGAGAGCCGCCCCGGAGCTCACGTGTCCGCGGGGGCGGCTCCGGGGCCCCGCGGCAGGCCGGGCGGGGCTCCGGGGTCATTTCGGGAGACGCGGCGCGGCAGCTGCGGCAGCTGCGCCGGCTTGGTGAAGGGGTGGCTGCGGTGCAGCGCCCGGCAGCCGGGAAGGCCGGGCGGCGGGGTCGGCTGCTCCGCGCCTGAAGCTCCATCCCGCCCTCCTTCGCCCGGGCGGCCCCGGCTGGGGTGCGCAGGCACCGCGGGGGCGGTCGCGCGGCCCCTTCCTCTTCCCCCGGAACGATTTGGGGCTTTTCGGACCTGAAATCTGTTCCCGGACTTGGCAAGAAACGAAGCGTCGATCGCACTCAGTTAAGTCCTTCCTGATTTCCCGGCCCAGCCGGGCCCGGATCAGGCTTCACCCGGGCTACAAGCTCATCTAGCAAGCCTGCTTCCACCCGCATTTCACCCTCCCTTTATTTTCGTGATATTATCCTGCAAATGGTGATGACTTTCTAAAAATGCTGGCATCATTATCTGGAACTTTTCCATTACAGCCTAAATGCACCCGGCAAACCCCTTTTTCTGCAGCCCCCAGTATACCTGTGGAGTAGACAACAGCTCCAGTCTTTAGGGTGTGTTTGTTCTGAAACGATTTAGGAGAATTGGGGCAATGCTTGAAAACCCCCAAGGCCTCCAAAACTGGGCCTAAAATATTGGGCTTGCCCACTGGCAGCATTGCTGGCAACAATCTACCATTCTCAAAAAAAAGAAAAAAGGCTGACCCTCCCCTCTGCCCCCCCACAAGATGGTCACTTTTGTAAAAGCCAGGGTGGAACGATGCCGCCATGTTCCTGCATGGACACTGCAGCCTCCAAAGGCAGTTGGATTGCTGTGGATGAGACCCAGAGCATACTGATAGATCACCTCCAGGGAGGGGGAAAGATAACTTTACCATCTGAAGAAAATGTTCAGCCAGGGAACGTGAGGTACAGCATACACATTCTCCTCTAAGGCTGCACTTTCTCAAATATGGCATGCAGGTAATAAAAATTCTCCACAGCAGTGTCTTCTGCAAGGCCGTGGACATGGTGTCTTCCTTACTGGGTGACATCCCTGAATAAAACAAAGGGTACGCCTCTGCGGGTGTTTATAGCCGTCTGGTGTCTGAAGGTGATTTCAGAAACAGCTGGCAGAGTGACTGGTCCAGAGACGTGTGCTCAAGGGAGAGAGTTATGAAAACGGGGTTTCAAGAAGGTGACGTCTTGACGCCCATCATTTGAATGAGGCCGTGTGATTGAACACTAAAGTCCTGCTTAGAAGCACCCTAAGTTGGAGTGATACAACAATTACGTGTTTTCTGTTGATAAAAAAGAATGCAGACCTTTCACTAGACGCCAAAAAATTAAAGGGAAGTACATTTGGTCAATGGTTGTGGCCAGACACTGAGTGAGCAATCTAAAAACAGGGTCAGGGATACAGCAAGATAAGGGTATAATGTCATTGATTCCTTGATGGCACTGAACTTTGGGTCACGCACACATGACAAGGCAAAGGGAAGCTGGCTTCAGATAGCATCCTTGCAGCCAAAATATTCACCTAATCAGAGAACCCAGTATAAATATACACCTGAAGGACAGAAGTTAAAGCATATACGCATCATAAACTTTTAGTGAGTACAGGTAATCCTTGCTTAACAACCACAATTGCAACTGGATTTTGGTTGCTAAGTGAAGCAGTCATTAAGTGAATCCAGCCCAATTTTAAGATTTCTTTGCAGCGGTCATTAAGTGAATCACTGGTCATTAAACAAGCCACATGGTTGTTAAGCAAATCACACATTTCCCCATTGATTTTGCTTGCCAGAAGTTGGCTGGGAAGGTCAAGAATGGTGATCGTGACCACAGGATGAGGCAATAGTCATAAATGTGAACCAGTTGCCAAGCACCCAAATCGTGATCACGTGACTGCAGGGATGGTGTGACGGTTGTAAGTGTGAGCAGCAGTTATAAGTCAGTTTTTTTCAGCACTGTCTTAAGTCTAAACTGTCAGTAAACAGAAGGTCATTAAGTGAGGACTACCTGTACACAGTGCTTCCATTCACTCAGAAGTCATATACTCAGGTATAGAGATAGAGTTCAAGTGGAAAACAAATGTATCTACAAAGCAAACCCTCTCGTCTTTCTAATTAGGAAGGTAAATGGTGAAGTAGAATCTTAACTTACAGAAGTTTTTCACATATATTAACTGAGTGCATGACACAGAGGGGCTGAACTGCAAATACCAGATGCTTTTTGCCCCACAAAATGGAATAAAACATACTATTGAAGGCAAAGCCCTATGCTCATAAGAAACACAGATGACACTCAGAAAACTCCAAAGACAAAATGCAGATTTAAACCCAGCCAGCAGATGCAACTCTTTCTTCCCTTCATGTCCTACAATTTCCCAAAATGTTCCCTTCTAACACTTACATAGGAGGGTGATAATGATTGCAGGACAGTTGAGAAAGCAACTCTCAGCTGCAGCTAACCACCACTTCTGATTTTCCCAATGTCAAGAGAGCACTGGGAAGTAAAGATGGCATTAGGACCTGATACTTTGCACCTTTCCTGCCTCCCTATAATTTTATTTTATTTTATTTTTGGAAGAGATATATAGATGATAGATGGATGGATGATAGATCTGGAAGGATGGATAGACTGGCAAATTGTCATCTTGGCATGTTTTAGAGTTTTGGTACACTAAGCAGTTTTTCATTTCCAGCTGGAGACATTTAGTTATTAATAGGCAAGAGGTTACATTCTGATCCCAAATCACATGAAAATGTGATGCTGTGGAATAACCCACATTTGAAAATAACAGGGAAGATATTCTATTGGAAATGCTTGGGTTAGACAAGGAATCAACACTTCAACTGGCTGATTTCTAATGGTTGTTCTAAAGATTTTGATAGCCTGCATCATAAGTTTGACATACCTAATGACACCCTTTTGGCAAAATATACAACTTCAACCCTAACTCTAATTAAACAGAATGGCCCAGAGGCTCTAGCAGCCTCTGAGATACCTGAATTTGTAGGTTCTTTAACTCATACGATTTGGTCTTGTCCAGCTGCAGCCTTGCTTTTGACTTCAAATCATTGCATATATTAATATAATTTGCGGAAGAAAAATTATACTCAGTGTGATACTGATACTGAACTATGTTCCTAAAACATGAAATTTGTCAACTGGGGCATGGCTAAAAAGATAATGTTATGTGATTGGAAATAAATTTACTCTCCTGATTTTAAAGAATGGATCTGGGATAAGAGTTCGTTATCCATTTTTGAAAAGTCTCCATGTTCTAAAACTCAGAAGATAACACAATACGTTGCCGTATGGTTAACTTTGTACAGTTACTTATCATGTTTTTCTCCTAGACAGGAACAAGATAAAATGGAGAACTGCTGTCATACTGCTTGGTGTCTTACTGTTATATACTAACTTTCAAGGAATATCTCTCTTGCAGGTTGCACGCAATCTCTTCAATCATTCACACCTTAGAACTGTTTTCTTATGAATCAGATACTTCAAAAGTACACAGGAAAACAAGCAGCAGCTGAGAAATATTCAGTCATACACACATGCACATCACCCTGGGAACATTTCCAGTAAATACAGAGATATAAACACTACCTCTAAAATTGGTCTGTGGTTTTAGGCACAGATCCGTTTTAATTTATGTTCTAAACCTGTGTTTTTCCAACTTGGCAAATTTAAGATGTATGGACTTCAACTACCAGCATGCTGGCTGGGGAATTCTGGGAGTTGAAGTCCACATATCTTAAAGTTGCCAAGTTTGAGAAACACTGGTCTAAACTAACCAACTTTTCTTTCTCTGGACTCTTTTCCATTCAAAGGCTTTTAAATCCAGGGCTAGAATGTGACAGCCACATGTCATTTTCTGTGCAAAGATTCTCTATAATAGGATGGTTGATGATGACACTGATTGATTGGATTATTCATTAACTAAACAATGCTCACAAGTCCAGTTATACTGCCTTATTGTAGTGGTGACCACGGTGGCATTCTTGGGAAGAATGAGCAAAGAACGTTGGGAGTGTTTGCCAGGAGTATGTATTCCCAGCAGGGTCACCCAAGGTGTGAAGGTCATCTCAGCTGCCCAGCTAAAGCAAGTAGGCGCCTATTTTGGGCAGCAGTGATATAGGAAGATGCCAGAGGCTGATGATCACTTTAGTGACAATGGCAAAGGCGTCAATTCATACTGTGTGGGAGAAGGCAATGGTAAACCACTTCTTTATTTTTACTAAGAAGATAGAAATATAACACGATTGACAATATAGTGCCAAATGATGGGCCCTTCAGGTTGGATGGCACTCAACATGCTACGGAGGAATTGCTGACGATCTTTTGGAGTACTAACGGTGTTTATGACATGGCTAGATTAAAGGCTTCAGGATGTCTAGTTGCTGATGTTGCCAGGCGGGAAAAGAAAATCTGAAGCTGCAAAGACAGAATTCCAGTGGGAACGTGGAACTTAAGAAGTATGACTGTAAGAAAGCTTAGCACTGTTATAGATGAAATGAATCTATAATACATTGATATCTCAGGCATCAGCAGCTTGAAATGGGCTGGAATTGGACACATTCAGTCAGAAGATTATACTGTTTATTACTCTGGACATGAAAAACAAAGAATAAATGATGTTCATAGTCAGGATGTATCATAGCCAGGAAGGATGTAGCAAAAACAGTACTTGGGTATAAAGCTTTCAATGATTATTATCCATTAGATTATTTAGATAACTCTTTAGCTTGACGGTTATTCAAGTTTATGCCCCAACCATTGATGCAAAAGAAGAAGTTGATGCGTTTCACGGCTAGGTTCAAGCTGAAGTTGATAGAATGTGCCAGCCAGAATTAATGAAGGTTCTAACTAAGCTATACCAGCAGATCTGGAGAACACAGTGGCCAACGGATTGGAAGAGGTCAGTCTACATACCAATACCAAAGAAAGTTGGCTTAATGTTGTGCAAATTATTGCACAATATTCTGAATTTCATATGCTAGCAAAATAATACTTAGGATTATCAGAGCCCTACTTGGAAGGGGAAATGCCACATGTTCAAGTTGGATTTAGAAAAGGTCGAGGAACAAGAGACATTATTGTTGACGTATGCTAGATACTGTGCAGGGTATACCAACATTAAGCACTACTGGAAGGAGTAGCAAACTACTCAAAGGGTTTGCTACTACAGTTCTACACTTGAGTTTAAATAGGAGAACTTCTATCATAGATTGCGGTAGAATTCTTTCAGAAATGCATTGCTTTATCCTGGCACATTTAGACTTGGTAGATTAGCTGCTTTTCTAAAAGCAACACTTTTATTTTTATGTTACATTTAATGCAGTTCAGACACCACCTGATCAGATGATACTGGGGAGATTACGTTTTTAAAAATTATGAAAAAAAGAAAGAAAACCAGATCATAAGTATCCAGAAAGCAACATCCTACAGGAGCTCAGCCACCTCTCTGTCCCAGGGCCTGGGAGGACTGCCTGGTTGTCCATGACTTTCTGAACGTTATCAGGGAGCTGGACGGATCTCTGGAGGGATGCTATTCCAGAGGGCAGGCATGGTGACAAATCGTAGCCATGTCCATCCAGGGGTATGGGGGAAAAAAATCCCAAATCTAGGTTGGGTAACATTTTTAATTATAACAGAAAAAAAATAGGCAAGCTTTCAAGTTTTCAGAACTCTTCATTGGATAAGATGCACCCAAACCAGGGCAAGCTGGAGAACAAGCCAGAAAATTTACCAACTGGGGCCAATGTTACGGACGCCCCCTAAAAGTCTGGATGAACTTGGATCTGGTTGCATGCAGGGATAATTTCCTTCCCTGACCTTTCCAAATTTATCCTGGCTGGGAAGCATCTTTCAAGAATTTGAACCTTGGAATGAAATGCAGAAATGGAGACAATGGGCGCCTTTGTTTGGAGCCAACCAAACCTGCACATTTAGGGCCACGCTACTCAAATAATCCGTAAGAAAAGCCTTTAGAACCTTAATACGAAATGAGCGTTCTTTGTGATTTTTTTCATGAGATAATTTCAGGAAACGTGCTATAGAGAAAACTCTGGACTTCAGGGAACAGCATCTACATTTTCCTTAAAATGTTGAATCTTTAAATGTTGGAAATACGCAGAAACATCTCTGGGCACTTTGGAATGTTCTCCCTCTTAAGCCAAAAGAAAGGTGTGTGTGTGTGTGTGTGTGCGCGGCATGCATGTGTATTTAAATAAATAAATAAATAAATAAAGGCCATTTGGGATGTTCATAACAAACAACCTGTCTTTTCCATTGTCCCCATAAGGGAGCCATCCTTCAGAATTCTGTTATTTGACATTTGTCTGAAAATGTAAGTTGCCAAGGTTGAGAAACACTTTTTTTAAACATTTGCAGAATGTGAAAAGATTGGATAGTGTTAACTTTTATTTTTATTGGAGGAAGGATCTCAACTTCCTGTGCAAACTCAGCCCATTTGGTTAATTTATGGTTCAAGAAATTCTGCAAATCCAGAAAATAGGTTATTTCAATGACCAGCTTAAAATTTTGTGCACTGCAAAGACGTGCAGGACCACTAGATGGCTGCAAAGAGATATGGCCACCACTAACTTTACTCCTCCTGGTGTTCAACTGGATTTTTGCAGGCAAGATATCATAATCCTAAATCTAAAAGAGTTCATTTTCCTTATTTCTGGCTCCCTTAATTATCCTCATCCTTATGGCAGGATGCGAGTCATTCAGATTAGAAGAAGAAACCAGGCTGTCAGAGGCTGCCTCGTGAGAATCCTTGAATGATCCTTGAAGATTAATTCAGTAACCTTGAAATATCTGAGCTACATGCATTGCGCAGTAGACAAAGAACCTCATTAGTTGCAAAGCACTGTAATATTGCTTTGCCCTTAGTGACAGGCGGGGTGGTTAAAAGTTGGCCAGTTTAGGCAAACGTTTGTTTATGGATAGGCGAAATCATTATTCTTAACGTCTTAATAGGGTAAGATCTTTAGCAGATAGTAATTGTCTAGCTTTCTCTTTTACAATATTCCAGAGCCTGCCTGCCTGCCTTGTGTGTGTGTGTGTGTTCTTTTCAGAGTTCTTTGCTTTGCTTTCCTGCTTTGTTTTTTAATAACTAGAACACCAGAACCCTTACCATTTTATTTCCCTTTAACCTTTGCTTTGGATTAATTGATTCCTTCTCTTGAAACACTGCCTCGAGCAAGCGTCAAAATAGATGCATCCCTGATTTAATTAAATGCTCCTCTTTGTAACAAGCAAGAAGTTAAAGCAGTTGAGATCAGAAAGAGACAGAAGAGTGTTGAGGGAAGCTTTGCAGGAAAAAATGTTGAAGAGGGAAGGTGCTTTTTTTTTTTACGTGCATTTATCAAGTAACCCATCCTTCTTTACAGAGGTTGGAACTCACTTTAGCCTAGGTGCAGTTCTGCCCATTTTTGCCTTTTCCTTAGCACAATTCTGGGAAGTAGTTTATGACTGGCTGAACTGACTTGATAACCTTGTCAAGTTTCTGGCCAAAGGCTGGTTAGAATCCAGACCCTTAGATGAAATGCTTCGCATAGCGTGGAATAACCCCACCTTTCCCCTAAATTCCCCAGAGAGAAATGTATACATTTTTAAAAGTATACAGTTATAATTATTTGTTAGCCAACTCTCACCTTACTATTGACCTCTGAGTCCTACAGGTAGTCTTCATTTCGTGACCGCTGTTGGGATCGGCAACTCAGTCTTTAAGTGAAGCAGTTACTAAGTGAAACTGCAACTGTGCTTACAGTCTGGCTTCAGCTTTCCTTTGTTTTACAGACCTTTGAAGGTCGTAAAGGCGAGGATTGGTTGTAAAGTTACTTTTTCATCACTGTTGTAACTGCGAACGGTTGCTAAATGAGGCACTAAATAAGGACTACCTGTATCTGCTTGAGCAACTATCTTTCGGGATAGTAACTTCTCATACTGTCGGTAGATTGCCCATTCCTTTTTAACGTCTACCTGAAGCTGTTGGATGGGGTCATCCATTGGGGCCAAGTTAAGCATTGTCAGTCTGCTGATGCTATGAAGTTCTACATCTCTACCTTGGGCCAGCCAAGGTTCTTCCCCAGTGTTCGGAGCCTGTGGGGATGGGGATGAACAGGCTTTGGCTGAACCCAAGCAAGGCTTGTGGGCTTTAGGGAGATTTACCATCTTTAGTTCTGGGTGGTGTTGCCCTCTTCCAGACAGAACTGGCATGCAATAAGGGGATTGTCTTGGACTCATGGCACCTGAGGAGCAGGTCGCAGCCATGCCCCAGAGGGCCTTTGTACAACTCTTTTGTGCCCCAATTGCGCCCCTTCCTGGATTGAGAGGCTCTGCTCACAGTCACTCATGCCTTGGTCACCTTCTGTTTGGACTACTGCAATGTGTTGTACCTAGGGTTGCCTTTGAAGACCATGTGGAAGGTACAATTGATCCAGTGATGGGTACATGACAGTATAATCATGTACAGATAGTCCTCACTTAATGACCATTCATTTAGTGATGGTTCAGACTTAAGACAGTGCTGAAAAAACTGACTGACAACCAGTGCTCACATGTACGACTGTCACAGCATCCTCATGGTCACGTGATCATGATTTGAGTGCTTGGCAACCAGTTTGCATTTATGACTGTTGCAACATCCTGTGGTCACACGTTCACCGTTTTTTACCTTCCTGGCTGGCTTCCGGCAAGCAAAATCAATGGGGAATTGTGTGATTCCCTTCACGACCACATGGTTCACTTAACAGCTGCAGTGATTCACTTAATGACCACTGCAAAAAAGGTTGTAAAATTGGGTCAGATTCACTTAATGACCACTTCACTTAGCAACCAAAATTCTGGTCCCAATCGTGGTCGTTAAGCAAGGACTACCTGTAACTCTACAGAATTTTTTAAAAAGGTTGCATTTGCTTCTGGTAGAGTAGTGGAGCTACTTTCCAAATTCAAGGAGACAACTTGGGGTAGATTCTATTTTGAGCTCTTTCTGGTGCAAGTTCTGCCATGTAAATGGTACTCCTATAAAAGCATCATTGTATACTGTACATTTGCAGAAGAGGCATTATCCGACAAGTGGGGTTTGCTACAAAACATTTCCCATCTGGTATCTCCAGGTTCCTAATTCCTCGCCAAGGAGGGCATTGCCCTATATTCCCATTTCCTGTTAGTATTCAAGTAATGTCTCCTTTGGATCCTGGTTCATCTTGTTTTCCTTTTTTCTGATCATGAAGCACGTGAGTGTCTTTAGTCAAAATTGGACTGCTTTTGGATCAAGGGAGAGATATTGACCAGCTTTTCTGCTTTTTTATTCTCTCCAACCCATCGTCCATCCATTAGCAGGCTGATTCTTGAAAACTCAGCAGAATGGGGCTATATTTGGTGTGATGATGGGAGAAATTGTCAAAAGAAAATTTACATTAAAAAATAGGCCTGATCTGACTGGGGGCTGCAGAGAAAGAAATCCCCATCAAAACTAACCTCAGTGCATCCTTACAGGGAATGACTCAGGGTATTGTTGACTCCTCCATTCTAGGTCTCCCTCCCACCTCTCTCCTGGTCATGTGACACAAAATAGAGCAGTTTTAATTGGTTGGGAAAAATCCAGAAGGGTTGCTCTGCAGGCTTCCCCACCTTGTTTCAACTCTGCTTTCTTTTCTTTTTTTTTTGCATCAAAGTTCACACTATCTCTGTTTCTCAGTTGACCCACTTTGGGTCAACATCATCAGAGGCTGCTCTTAGAAGGAATGATTAGGAAAAAGCTTGCTACAGTAGTGTCTGGGTCAGACAACAACAGCTGTTTACCTCCAACAATGATTTATGCTTCAGCCTCTAAGAGAATCCTGTTCTATAAACTACCTGACTGCCTCTGTCATAAACAGATTTTTAAAAAAAACCTGTGTAAATAACATTAAGGCTTTGACCTAGACCATTAAAAGGAAGGAGCTCTGGTTATAATCATCCACCTGCCAACAATAGGAATATGTTTTTAAAAATCCTACTTATTGTGATACTTCTTCTTTTTTGCAGATCAGTTGGTACAGGCCAAAAAGAAGATGTATGACTGAATCACAAAAGGACAAATGCCTTAAGACAATGTGCCTGGTTTTAAGTACATAGCCTATTTCAGCAGGAAGAATTCAATGTAATTAAAAACACAACACAAAAGTCATTTTTTTTCTTATGGTACTTTTATTTTATTATTATTTCTAGGATGCCTTTAACAGCATTAACTGGGGCATATACACATTTGCTTTGTTGTTGTTTATTCATTTAGTCGCTTCCGACTCTTTGTGACTTCATGGACCAGCCCACGCCAGAGCTTCCTGTCGGTCGTCGACACCCCCAGCTCCCCCAGGGACGAGTCCGTCACCTCTAGAATATCATCCATCCACCTTGCCCTTGGTTGGCCCCTCTTCCTTTTGCCCTCCACTCTCCCGAGCATCAGCACCTTCTCCAGGGTGTCCTGTCTTCTCATTATGTGGCCAAAGTATTTCAGTTTTGCCTTGAATATCATTCCCTCAAGTGAGCAGTCTGGCTTTATTTCCTGGAGTACGGACTGGTCTGATCTTCTTGCAGTCCAAGGCACTCTCAGAATTTTCCTCCAGCACCACAGTTCAAAAGCTCAGGTATTGGGTCAGATTCGCTTATTGACCACTTTGCTTAGCAGCCAAAATTCCGGTCCCAATTGTGGTCATTAAGCAAGGACTATCTGTACATTGTCTCCCATGGCCTCCAGGATCCATGTCCTTGTGTGTTGCATGATTGGTCTCCCCTGGCAATAGTCCTTTCCTTTTGTCCAAGAAACTGCCCTGGAGAACCCTAGCACAAATCTCTGCTCTCCAAACAGCCATTTCAGCTTCATTGCACAGGCAAACTTTTTCTCTTCTGGCTTCTTGATTGTAATGGATTGTAATCTCAGCCGCCCCCTCTAGATTCCAAGCCCCAATAAAGTCCTTAGCCTGCTCCCCATCCTTGGGCATGGATGTTCAAGGAAAAGCCCAGCTGTTAAACTCAAGAGTAATTCTCTGCTGGGAAAAGTGTGGTTAAAGGCTGCAGTGCTGCAGAGCAGTCAGGATGAAGACCCACTCTCTGTCTCTCTAGTCTGTCTACGTCAGCCTTGAACATTGGATTGACTCTTACAGGCGCCTGGAAACGTGGCAAGGCTAGGGGATTATGGGAGTAGCAGATAGGAAGGTCTCCAGCTTGTGGAACGGTTCACTGAGCCGTGTAGAGCTAAAAACACTGTAGAAGTTCCTTCCAGGAGGATGGGCAAAGATGAAAGTCCTGGTAGATCTCGGCCTGTGCAGTTTGACCAGCCTCTCCTAATCTGGCTGCTCCAGGAGAGCTGGGGCTGCAGATTGCAGCATTCCCAACTTGCTTGGATGAAGTTCGGCTGGGAATTTTAGGAATTAAAGTCATTCCTTTGGGAGACGCTAGCAAATTGGGGAGACTGGCTTGGATTCCCTTAAAAGGTAAGAAATCTGAGCACTCAAGTAAAAGCTTTTGAAGGCTGCTTTAAGAAGGACCTGCGGTTAATACTTGTTTTTAATTAGGAAAAACATCCCTCACCCACTCTGAAGCCAGTCTAGACGGCAGGAGAGCCCATCCCTCTTTCTTTCAGGGCTGTGCAAATTCTACCCTCTTGGTGTCCGTCTCTGTACTGTGGTTGCCATGCCGTGATGGCATGTTTTAGAAGGACTTCTTGGAAAGGCCTTGGGACTACAGGGACATCTTCCAGATCTAAGAATCCTCCTTGTTCTCCCAAGCTAGAGAGTCCTGCCATCCAAGAGCTAGAAGTTAACCCCTTTGTTATTAGGCGTTAAACACAAAGTCACCCTAGTCAGCTTTCCCTTTAATCCTTAGGAGAAAGATGTTCCAAGCGTGACACCTCATCCTCTTTGGCGAGGCTTGTTCTACAAGACAGGGCAGGGGTCTGTCCTTGAGCTTCAGAAAGCTGAAGCTCTGGTTGGTATGTTAAATGTGTATTGGGACCCTGGGTGTTGTGCAAAGAGGGTAAAGAGACACAACAAAGAGATTCTAGGCACAAACTGCCTGTTTCTGTCTCCCATGGACTCCAAAAGATTGGTTTGAGATCTCAGTAAGTACACTGTATGATTCACCTAACAACCGTGGCTTTTCAGATAGGCATCTCTTATCCACCCCCTGGGAGAAGGCCAATTTTTTTTTCCAGATGACTAGCTTGGAAATAGCCTGTAGTAAGCATTTGCCAAATGGGATAAATTAAATGAAAGTGGTTTTTGAATTAAATAGCTCCATATAAGATTCAAAAATGGGATACTTCTGTTTTCTCATGGGCATGTAGCATAGTTCAACCCCAAACTCAGCGCTTTAGATTTATACCTAAGGGAGAAGTGCAGTTGGGGTTTAATTATGATTTGATTAAACAGAATCTAATAAGTGCATCTTTGCATGGCATCTCCCCAAAACTGGATTTATTTTAAGGGCTGAAATTCCTTTTGCAGAACCCAGGGATGCAGGCAGACCTGCGGTGAAAGTGCTTACTCTTAAAATAAAGCATACTGTACAAAGAAATACGTTTTCAGGCCTTTGCCATAGAGCTAAAACAAAGCGGTGGAAATTTCGAAGAAATACATTTGAGAGAACCATTTGCAGAATGGTAAGAACTCCTAATGGTAAGAGCTGTTTGTCCCTAGAACAGGAATGTGTTAGGAGGTGGTGGATGCCACCAGAAGCACTGACACTGAAGTTGGAGAGCTTTCTCTGTAAATGACCCTCAGCAGGATATTGAATTGGGTGACTGAAGTTCTTTCCAATGATACTAGGAGCCTGCATTTTGCAGTCACTTGTTCCTCACTCCGTTGCCCCATTCACTATAATTGCATCCAGGAACTGCACAGCAATTGGCCAACATCTGACACAGCAAACTGAATAAATGAATGAATGAACTGTGGGACTTGAGTCATCTATGGTGGCTCACCGGATCTCTGTAAACCTCTTTTTTTTTTGCATTTCCTGTCTTCAAAAAAAAAGGGGGGGGGGTTGAGTGTCAGATCCATGGCAATTTTCACAGATGAATCATTGCTTTATGTATTTATTGATTTAGACTGATATGGCTGCCCATTTCACAATAGCTACTCGACTCAGCCTGAAATCTTGTTATTTTATTCATGTATCCTTATTAGGCCCAAGCAGGTGGCTTTGCAACCTTTTAGCTAAGAACAAGTAGGTGGTAGTATGTAGCCCCCTTGGCTACTCTTGAAAAAAAACTAAGCAGAGTCAGATTGAGTACTTGGAAGGAAGACCACTAGGAAATCCTGAGACTGTAACCTAGACTGGGATGTTGAGAACATACCATTTATATAGTGTTGCCAAGAAAACCACCGACCCATGTCCATGGAGTCACCACGAGTCACATTCAACTCAAAAGAGATTTATTGTGGTTTTGTTCATTTTATTATATTTCTACACATGATTGAAGCACTCCCTTTTTTATGTGCATTTACCAGGCTTTGATTGCATCTTGACTTTTTTGACCCTCCTCTGAGACAACCCTGAATAAAAGGAAAGCCAACAGCCAAAAGACCAGCAGTCCTTATAAACAAATACGACAATACAAATCAATACAAAATTCGAACAAGACTCGTTTTTAGAACCACAGCCAGCTTTCCCTGAAAAGACAACAACATGCGCATGACGTGCGTTGCATTGCCTTTAAAAATGGGAGGAGCTTCAATTGCACCGCTGAGGGTACCATCTTAACTTTTACCACACCCTGCAAACACCCCCATTTCCCAGAATGCCTCTATCACTATGTCAGGGGCATTGTGGGAAATTTAAAGAGGCGCTTGGAGATGGGTCATCACCGTCAGTGGTACAGCTAGATAATTTTTGTTTCTGGAATTCATGATTTTTTATACTGCAGGAGGGGGAAGTTTCAACATCCCTCTCATTTTAGAACAGTGTTTCTCAATCTTGGCCACTTTGAGATGGGTGGACTTCAGATGGGTGGACTTCAACTCTCAGAATTCCCCAGCCAGCATGGGTTTATTTCCTTAACTGTATTATTTCCTTTCAATCGTTTATCTACAGTAGTTGTGGTATTTAATTTTGAAAAGAGTACACCAGTCCAGAGACCTTCTCCGGGGGGGGGGGGTGTCTCCTCCTCCCATCACCACAAAGCTGAGCCTTGGACTCGCCTTTCCTGCCACAAAGCTGGGCTCATCCCTCCCGCCAGGTCAAGGCTGGATTCAGAGCATTTGCCTGCTTGAAAATCTCTGCCGGGGATCACCGGCTTTCCAACCCGTGGGCCCCATCACCCCTCGGGAGGGCTGGCTTGTCTGCAAAGTTGCTGCTGCAGGCCCTTCTCTGTCTATGTAATCTCGCCCCTCCATCTTCAGACAAGCTCCCTGGCTCCTGGTTCATTACGCAGAATGACAGCCAAATTGTCTTCTTTGCTGTTTACTAAATCTCCAGGGACCTGCCTCAAGCCTGGGCAGATGTTTTGTCTTTTGCTTTGTGTACTGTGTGTGCACGCACATATATATCTACAAGCAGTGGCAACTTTCTGAACTCCCCTTCCAAGGAGGGGATGGTGAAGAAGGCTTGAAGAATGAGACAAGGGTGAGAAAACCAGAATAGAATCCTATTTCATTGACATTCTCTATAATTCTCTGTTATTCTCCCTGGTCTCGCTCTAGAGCGGTGTTTCTCAACCTTGGCAACTTTAAGATGTGTGGACTTCAACTCCCAGAATTCCCACAGCCAGCATGCTGACAGCATAGCCCAACCTACTGCGTACATCATCCTTTTCTTAAAAGACAGTCCTCCACATGCTTTGATGTCATAAATTTTCCCCTTGCTGTATGAAAAGTCATAAAAGGAGAGTTAACCATAGTTCTGTCCAGGCTGGAAAACTAGACCAAGATCCCTTGCTATAATTTAGAGCAGAGTTTCTCAACCTGGGCAACTTGAAGAGGTGTGGACTTCAACTCCCAGAATTCCCCAGCCAGCTGGCTGTGGAATTCTGGGAGTTGAAGTCCACACCTCTTCAAGTTGCCCAGGTTGAGAAACACTGCTGTAAACCATCCTGCTCCACTGTGCATCTCTGCAGCAATACGGTCTAGCAATTTAATGGGCTATTTAATATTTAAATGAGAGCTGCAGAACATTGATGAGTACGTTCAGGGAAGGAAGGGAGGGGAGGGGAGGGGGGAGGGGATGCAACATTTTAAATCATTTAAAACAAAATCATTTTAAATCAGCAGATACAGATTCATTACAAAGCCTGATTTGAATTTCTAAATTATCGTCACCACCACCACCAAAATAATAATGCAGGGGTTATACTACCCTGAATGCAAATTTAATATTATTCATTTATTTATTGGATTTATAAGGCTGACCAACAATGCTAATCCTAAAATTGGTGTCTTAAAATGCTCAGAGGTCTTAAAATGTATTTATTTAGGTGCAGCTTTTAGTATGTGTAAATGCATAGTGAGAACATAATCCAGCCGAGTATTGAATTCTTGGGTTTGCCCCCTATCTCTTGATGCATATGATAGAGATAGTATTTAGGTAGGTTATGTGATGGGAGTAGGAACTGATAACTTCCCAGCTATGGGAATCTTGCCATAACAGGATCCAAATCTGCAACTTGCAACATACCCAATTTTTGCAAAATGGACTTCAAATGTGTATGTTGTCTTGTTCGTCTTATTAAAAACATACATTGGCAAGGTTGTACCTGCTCTATACAGCCTTTAACAAACATTTTTTATTGTTTATTTATTTGCAACATTAGTAGGCTATCGTATAACATAAAGTTCTCTGGGTGATTTGCAATACGTAAACATAAAAATAATCTGGATGCTGAACAGAGCACAAAGCCATTATATTAAAAGCAACAAAAGAAAAAGTGACACAAATCACAGCATCCCATAGTTGAACACGTAGAGCCTCGTTCTGAGGAACCCAGAATGCATAAGTCACATTAACGTACAGAACATGCTTTGTACAGTAACGATCTTCGCCCAGTGCTAAAGGGATCACCGAGACGGTTCTAGGCAAATTTTTCTTCCAAGGCTGGGATGCAATCCAAAAGGGCCTTTTCTTGATAGTTATGCGCTTAATTTGGCAGGAGTTCTTGGAAAAGGTCTTCTAGAAAAGATCTCCCCTGTGGTGATGATCTGCAACTTGGTGCCTAGAACTGCCACAGTAGGCATAAAACTCCTAGATGTCACTCCAACCTCAATTTTTTAAAATTTGAAGAATGGTCATCAGATAGCCAGGTCTTAACAGATAATGAAAGATATCTTCTGGAAACAACTCTGCACGTAGGAGTGGAAGGATTCCCAAATTGTTCTCCCACACCCAACTTAGAAGGACATCATGGTCAATGATACCAGAAGCTACTGAGAAAGCCTGGGGATTTAACATGGTCATGCCTCCCTTGCCTTCCTCTCAGTGAACTTCATTCCACAGAACTAAGATATTCTTGTCCACAAATCAACTTGCAATGGATCTCAGTAATCATATAAGAATTAGTAGACCTGCTCACCCTCCACTTTCTTGGCTATCTTGCCCAGGAAGAGAATAGTTGGCCACTGGACTATAGTTGTTTAAATTATTGGGGTTAAGACAATGTTTCTTCAGGGTGAGCTACTGCTTTTAAAGAAGTTTGATATTCTCTCTCTCTCTCTCTCCCCCCCCCCCCCACCCTGGATTCAGACAGACATCCACTCCTTGCTCCATTTAATAATCTAAGAACACCAAGGATCAAGCATAGAAGGGGTCAACCAGATTTGATCAAACCCATTATTCAATCCTCAGATTCCAGTAACTGAAGTTCACCCCACAAAATTGCACCAGATGGTGCTTTGGCTAAGAAAACTCTACCAAGATATGGGTCATCTACTCTCCAGGGCTGTTGCCAAAGGCTTACATTGTGCTACTAGGGGTCTACTATTATACTGAGCCCAATTTCAGAAGTCCTTGCATCATCCAGAAATGTTCTGCTAGTCCATGCATGATGTTCAAAGGATTTGGGAGGCTGTTTCATGCCCTCCCTCACTATCACTGTGAAATAGGGGGCTCTCCCTCAAGTTTGATTGGACTTCTATGAAATTTTTCTTCATTTGCATGGGTTCACTTCAGTGGAAGAAGCTGCTTCGAAGCTGCTTCAGGAGTCAACAGTCCACACCATGACTCTGCTGCAGAGGCTGACAAGCAATTCAATGGGAATTTTCAAAATACCAGCATCCATTTGCTTGCTGGAGGGGAGAATGTTTATACTCTTAACTTCCCCACCCTTGCAGAGGTAAAAAGTCGCTAAATTTTAACTGAAAGAGATCCAGCTGTGCTAGTGAAACAGAAAACCAGTAGAAGTCTAATCACTGATCTTCAGACCACTTTGAGAAAACTCATCTTGAATGTATCCTGATTTACGTGATGGAATAATGATGTTGAAATAGCAACAAAATAAAGTACTGTCAAAGACGTTTTCAATGGGCAGCAAAGCCATATTTTGGGAAATGAGTAAACAGTTCTCCCCAAAATATACAGGCTGTCAAGGATTAGTTCTAAATTCTTTGGTGTTAACTAAAATATTGCAGACTACCAGCAGACAGCAAAATCTCTGCTCTCCATCTTGATGACCAAAATGTGTTCTGTGCTTGGTTTCAGGATGCCTTGAGAATGAGATGGGGGTGGGGAGAGAGGGATGCCAGTTTGGATGTACAAAGACTTATAAGATGTTGCAGTGGGGAGTTTTGTGGTTTCCTAGAGAGTATGAAGAAAAGCTTAAGAAAGAAATCAAAAAGCCCAGAGGAAAGGAAAAGGCTGGAATCTTGATGTCCTAACCTTGTAGAGCTGAGCCTGGTGAGAACTTACATTTTGTTGTT